>NW_005841857.1:1747765-1757587 GCF_000455745.1 Alligator sinensis
CTCTTTCTAGGACTGCCAGGGACCCTAAACTTAAATTTACGTTATGTAGAGTTGTCTTCTGAACTTCTGAAAGTTAGATGCTCTTTATCTCAAGTCTGGCCCCCGAAAAATGAGCACCTCAAGAAAATTTTGCTCTGGATGATTTGTCTAGTGTCAGATTAGAAGTGGGGGAAAAAAACCTTAATCCTGGCATTTCCCAAGTGTTGAGTGCTCAGCATTGTGGTCCTAACCATTTCCATTTTTTAATGGAATTTCCGAAGCGTGGGGGTAGTTTTTGAGTTTAATTACGCTGTGCAGAGGCCATCTACAACTGCATGCGATTAACAGGCTAGGCGGCTGAGGACTGTTGTGATGCCCGGTATGGGCTGCCTCATCCCTGCCAGACTCGCGCTCTCTCTCCTGTCTCTCAGGGTCTTGCCTTGCTTTCTCACCTGCCACATCTTGATGGAAACTTCATGAAAGGGAGGCTGCCCTCAGATTGAGTCTAAGGTGCTCCCTCTTTCTTCAGTGGTCAACTCTTCCAACCTTGCTTGCCTTAGGGGCTTATAACTTGGCTCCAACCACCCATTACACCATGCCCATGCCTCACAGATGTCATGTATCATCACTCTGGTAGGACACACATCCCCCAAAGCCACCAGGCCGCTTCAGGCCTTTACTCTCTTGTTGGGACTTTAGCCTTCCTGGCTCCTGCCCCTCTACTGTAGCTGGTCTCTTAGCCAAAGCCCACTGTCCCAGACCCAGGCCTCAGCCCCCTACTGGGCTATCCCTGTCCTTGGGTTTTGGGCCCTCTGGCCTCTAAGCTCTGCTGCTGTCTGGGCTATCTCTGCCCCTGCTCAGGCTCCAGGCCCACTGGCCCAAAGCTTTGCCCCTCTCTGGGCTCTTTGCCCCTTCCCAGGCTCCAGGCCTCCATGGTCCCTGTCTGTGCCTTGCCTGACCCTCCCCACCCCCCGCAGGGCTCAAAGCAATCACCTGCCACTTGGGCACTAATGGGACCTCCAAGCCACTCCTTCCTAGTCCCAGCCAAACCACCGGTTAAAAACCAAACGCAGATCTAAGCCTTCTGGCAGCAAGTCAAACACCCAGCCCGCTGGCTGCCTACCACACTTCTGGGCCCTAAATCAGGTCCCAAAGCTCCCTGCCAGGCAGTCATCAGTAGCAGCCATCTCACAGCAAGACCACCTCATCCTGCTGCTTCCCAGTCTAACTCCTTGCTCTGGCTCATATACTACTAAAGCCCTGTCCCCTTTCTGGTCATGTGCCTCCTGTCAGCTGACTTAACCACAGGGCTGTTCTTTACCCCCCCTTTTTGCTCTGCTAGTTGCCTGTGTCTATACTACAGAAGCCCTTAAAGAAGCTCTTTCCAGTAACAAGGCAAGGGTTCCCTGTTACAGTAGGTTTCATAGATTCATAGATATTAGGGTCGGAAGTGACCTCAATAGATCATCGAGTCTGACCCCCTGCCAGTGGCAGGAAAGAGGGCTGAGGTCATATGACCCCAGCCAGGTGCTTGTGTAGTCTCCTCTTGAAGACCCCCAGGGTAGGGGAGAAACCAGCTCCCGTGGAAACCCTGTCCAGATTCTGGCAACCCATACCCTAAAGAAGTTCTTCCTGATGTCCAACCTAAATCTGCTCTCTGTCTGTTTGTAGCCATTGCTCCTGGCTATTCTAAGGGGTACCCTGGTAAACGGAGCATCTCCAATTTCTTGCTGTGTTGTGTGTGGGCCCCCTTTCCTGAGCAATGGGATTGTCTCCTTCTGCGCCTGTAGGATCACTCCCTTTAGGAACAACCACCCTTCCTGGACTCCCATTTCGCCAATGCTCTTGAGCTTTAACGCCTCACTAACTAATCTCCTGGGCACATTGAAGTTAGCCTTTCTGAAGTCCAGCATTTCTGCCCTACTGGTTGTCTTTCCCACCCTACGCCGGATAGTGAATTCAATCAAGTGATGGTCACTATCCCCTAGGTTACCTTGTACCTGCAGATCCCCCACCAGGTCATCCCCTGTAGCCAGCACCAAGTCCAGTAAGGCGTTTCCCCTTGTGGGACTGTATACCTCCTGCGTTAGGTGAAGGTCCTGTATGCAGGTTAAGGACCTACGTGAACAGTCAGATCTAGACTGCTCCTCTCTGTAGATGTCAGGGTAGTTTACGTCACCCATGACAGACATGTCCCTTGACCATATAGTCTCTGAGAGCTGCCTGGAGAATTCCAGGTCCAGCTCATCCTCCTGGTGCGGCGGTCTGTAGTAGACCCCCATTATCAAGTCTCTTCCCCCCCTGGCCCCCTTGTATTCTAACCCACAGTACCTCAATTTGCACCTCCTCTGGTCCCATCTGGATTATAGAAGATATGTAATTGCTCCTTAACAGAGAAAGCAACACCTCCCCACCTTTTTTTCCCTGCTCTATCAAGTCTGTACAACCTATAGCCCTCAATGCTTACTGCCCAACTGTGGGTAGGGTCCCACCAGGTTTCAGTTAGCCCAACCAGGTCAAAGTTATTGCTTGCAAGCAGGAGTGCAAGTTCCTCCTGCTTGTTCCCCATGCTCCTAGGT
Organism: Alligator sinensis; assembly: GCF_000455745.1. Lineage (NCBI taxonomy): Eukaryota > Metazoa > Chordata > Crocodylia > Alligatoridae > Alligator > Alligator sinensis. The sequence continues at coordinate 1,750,324 of NW_005841857.1, forward strand.
TGTGCGTGTTGTTTGGATTTAGAAGAGTCTCATCTCTCAGAGAGAGTTGTCACGCTATAGAGCCATGGTCAAATGAATACTTTGAGATGTTGCAGAAAGTGGGAGGGAGCTGCTGCTCAGGAGCATGAAGTGCCTCCATCTTTCGTATGGTGCCAGACATGAACTTCCAAATCTATGAGCACTGTCTGGTATTATTGCTCAGCGTGCAGATTCCATCTTCCCCGCCTGGGCATTTGTAACAAGTGCAGTTTTCGATTAAGTACTGTGCTGTTTTTTGGACTCTGCATTCACGCAAGGGGCTGCCCAAGGTGTTCATCTTGTGAAGTATTGTTTTGAAGCATCCATATCCAAGATCTCAGTCTGTTCAGCTTGACCCACGCTTCCCTGTCAAGGATGCGCCCAGTGGGGTACTCATCTGGTGTTTGTATAAAACGCTGTGGGAATCGGTCTGACCTTTCCCAACAGTTGGTCCATTCCATTGCTGTCTGTAGGTTTGGTTCAGCATCCCCAGTCTTTTTCAGGAGCTTATGGGCTTCATGTATAAATGTTTTACAACTTTTAAGCTGCCATCTATATTCAGGACTTCAGTTAGCAGTTGATAGAGCAGGTGGTTTTCATCGTCTCTTGCCCCTATGCCAGTAACGACATTAGGGTCTGTCTTCTCATATCACTTGGTCTAATGCCTGAGAATACAGGGAGTACAGCTGTGTGTGTGCAAGTTGTGCAAACTGTTATGAGTCTCAGTGCACTGTTAAGTACAGTGTTGAGCTTTTTAGTGCCACAACTTTTGGACCATACAAGAGCACAACATCAACCTTAATTTAATCACTTATATCTCTGACAATCAGTTAGACACAGCTCTTAAAGTGATCAAGACTGGCAAGGCTGCTGGGCTGGATAAGATATTCTCAGAATTCATTATCGAGTATGGAACCACAATGAAAAGATGGCTTCAGAAATTCATGTCTAAATGTCTAGAAAGTAACAGAGTTCCAAAAATGTGGAGTAAAGCTGACATCCTTGCTATCCTGAAACCCAATAAACCACCAGAGGATCCAAAGAGCTACTGAATCCTCTCACTACTCTGCATTACGTACAAACTCGTGGAGTGCATAATCCTGAATAGAATAGAGGACATCAGTTCCCAAAAGAACAAGCTGGCTTTCAGAAAAAGTGGTCTACCACTGACAAAGCTACATTACTTGCATCTGACATAGAAACCAGATTTGAAATGAGGCAGAAATAGGTGCAGCCTGCATTGACTTTACTGCCGCTTATGATACTGTATGGCATGAAGGCCTCAAATATCAACTGCACTCCATGATACCTGACTGCAAGCTATGTGCTTTCATCATGAACATGATCTCCAGCAGATCAGTCAAACTCACTACTAGCCAAGGAGAAAAAAACAGAGTATGAACTCTGAAGAATGGAGTCCCCCAAGGGACCGTGCTAGCACCAGTACTTTTCAGTGTGTGTGTGTATATGTATGTATATCAGACTTGCCACATACAACATGTAAGCGATACATGTATGCGAATGATGTCACCATAATAACCCAAGGAATTGACATGACAGAACCAAAAAAGATACTGAGTTTTACTGACCTGGAACTCATCGCTGACCATCTCCTCAAGTGGTGGCTAAAGTTGAGCATCAGCAAATCGGTATCATCACTCTTTCATGCGGACAGTCATTGAGCCAAGAGCATGCTGAATATCAGAGCAGGCAATGACATCCTTCCTCATGAGCGTACCCCAACCTACCTAGGAATTGCATTAGACCGTTTTTTCACCTATAAACATCACATTCAGAAGATCAGCTGTAAAGTCTCTGCACAGGTAGCTGCCTTAAGATGTTTAGCCAGCATGACATGGGGTGCCACCTCCGAAGCGCTCAGAACCACTGCTCGCAAAGGTGCAGGCCCAAAAAATATTCTGCTCCTGTAGGTAGTGGCTATTACGTTGTAACGGTTCTGTGTGTGTAAGGCCCTGCTACACGTTGCATGTGTTATTCAGTTAACTGATTAATTGTGCAATAGAGTTAAACTGGCCATGTGTGCATAGTAAGACCAGCCGCACGTGCAAAGTAATCGCACAATTAACTGGTTAATCATGCAATAAATTTAGACCAGCCACACATGCAGAGCAATTCTTGCACCGTAAAATTGATTATCCAGTTCTAAAAAGAGCCAACCAGCTATAAAAGGTATTACTTGAAAATGTATAGGAACTCTATGGCTGGTTTCTATCCAGCTTAAATTTGAATGTGTAAAGGGGCCCTAAGGGTGGCTGGACTGGTACAAATGTAGCAAATCTTCTTCATTTTTAACTTCTGATGAAGCAGTGTTGAAGTTGGAGTAAGCGTGCTACATTTATAGCAGGCTTGTGGGCATGTAACTGTTACAGCGTAACAGCTGCAGTGCAGGCTAAAGTGGCAGCTGCCCCATCCCTTCTGAAACTGTTTCCAATGTATATTTTCCCCTTTCCTAACTAAAAAAGCATTTCCACTCATGTATAGCTCTAGTAGGCTGGTCTCTTCTATGTGGGCTGCCTGCTTGTAGGAGATGATATACATGTAGACACGTTGTAGACTACTTGCCAGGTAGCAGTAAAATACTGGGAATAAGATTCTTGGTTCTGGCAGAGCATATGGACTAGTGACCAGAACAGATCACAGAGTTAGAATTGCCTGCAGGTATTTGTCAAAGATGCTTTGCATTTATATAGTGGTGTTTCAAACATGGGACTCAAAGGTAGGTATATGTGTGTTAACTAATCTTGCAAATGTTGAGGCATCTGTTATGCTAATTGTGTGACCAAAAATGTGGCTATGGGATAAGATTCGGAGTCTTCCATCTTAAAGTTTCACCTTTTCTAAAAGAGCTTGTTTAGCTTCTTGGATCCTCAGCTACTGCATCTTAGAAGGGGAGAATGCTAACCTGTTTTCTGAGGCCTTCCTCAATATAAGGGTTATAACAAGGGCATTTTTACCCGTGCACCCAACACTGAGCTGGGCACTTTTAATTAGCAAGCCGCTGTAATTAAAAGTGCCCGGCACTGCATTGGGAGCATGTGTATCAGCAGCACAGCGTGCCTCTACGCTGAGAAAATGGCAGCAGTGTGCTTTAAACTAAAGCACATTGAACATGTTTCAGTTCAGAGTGTAGCACCACCATTTTCTCAGCATGGAAGCACACTGCACTGCTGATACACATGGCGTGCAAGGCTGCCAGAGCACATCAATTTATGTGCTCCAGCAGACTCGATTAATTGAGTCTTCTCTGACATGCTGGCTCTTTGCATATGTATAAGTGTCCAAAAAGACCACTAAACACCAGTCATGGAAAGAGGTGACTCAGAACTCCTGGTGAGTTAACTCCATTGTCTGCTAACTTAGCAGCATAATAAAAACAAGGGATGGTAATTAGTGTTAAAATGCATTGTATTAAATTTATAAAATGGAGTGGGAGCTTGTATTGCTCTATTGACTTGATGTAACAAAGATGGATAAGTTTAACGTTTTTATTTGTGTTTTCTTTTTCAGTGCTTGCACCTCCTCCACCGTTGCCACCTCCAATACAGGGATATGCCTTTAAACCTCCCCCTCGACCGGATTTTGGTACTTCAGGGAGAACAATCAAACTACAGGCCAATTTCTTTGAAATGGACATTCCTAAAATTGACATCTACCATTATGAATTGGATATAAAGCCAGAGAAATGCCCTAGAAGAGTTAACCGGTAATGATATTTTGCTTTGCTTTTCCTCCATTTTATTTATGTCGTTTTCCCCATTTTTACCTTTAAGAAATTGGTGCCCTGTTCTCACTTTTATTTAGGGTTTGTGGATATCCTTGTTCATCAGACAAGATGATACCTTGGTGTGTTGTGATAGGTATTACTTTTGTTACTTTGGTTTCTCCAAGTCTTCCTCTACCAATCCAGAACGCTAACATGATTTTCATGTTATTGGTGCTTTATTTTGAATGAAGTTTTCAGTCTTTGATCCAAAATTACTGATCTCATAGGCAGGCACAGTAGTGGAGTTATACCAGTGTACACAGACTGTGAATCTGAACCTTCTTATTTACTGCTTAGTTAAGAACTAAGTGGACTTGGCTAATAAAAGCACCTTAACTAGGGAGGTGATGTTACCAACCACTTGTTTTCCTGTCTTCACCTACTGACAGGGGGAAGTAAACCCATTTGTCTGTGCTGGTATAAGAGGACTTTGGAGAAACTAAATGTACCAGGTAAGAAATTAACCCTCCTTCATTAGCTTCTATATTCATGGATGATAAATTAAGACTGGTGGCAAGGCAAAAACATTGACCAGGTTCATATCTTACTGATGGTCAAGAAAGGAAGAGACTACATCCTAAATTTTTGCATGCCCTCTTATTGATGCTGTAGAGACTTTGTTGTCTTGAAAAATAGCAGGGTTGCCAGAGTGAAACAGCAGAATTTGGCATTAACCCTGGAGACTGCAAACATTGGACTACAGAGGGTTGGCATTGAGGATTTATGTATTCAAGAATGAAAACACAATTATCAAGGAAGTCATGTTGGCAGAGTCTGCAGTCATATGCTAACTTGCAGGATCACAAGAAAATTTACAGGAAGTTGCCAACTAGGGCACATTGTCCAATGCTTATATTAATAAGGCAGTATTTAAGGCATTTATGGGTCACATGTAACACCTTGCTGCCCTGTTTTTTTGCTCTGCTGAATTATTGTAACTTTATTTAATGGTTTTAAAAATGGATTTAACGTAAGCACAGGGAACCAAATTTGTCATTAGGGGAACTGTAGTGGTCCATATTCTTTGGACAGTTCTGTAATCTTATTGATGGCAGCAGAATTGCCTCACTGCTTGAAACAACCTTGTTATGTAGACTTGTTCAGACATAATTGTGGACACTTTAGTTAACTAACACAGTGATGACACCCCATCTGACTGATCGATGGAGGTCAGGGTAGATTTTATTTGGCAACAAATTACTGATATATTATCCAGCATGATTTGCCCTGATTAGTCAGTTATTTTTCTGCTATGGTAATGGGGGCCAATATGATGACCTTCATGGATTAAATGCCATTTATGGGAAATGAAGATTTCATATATGCTTTTTTGCATTCCATGCTATTTCTTGTTTATCAACAATGTGCAGAAAGAAAACTAATGGGTTTCAAAACTAGTGAAGTTTGTAAATTCTTACTTTCTCTTAGGGTGTATGGGATACATTAGTCTCTGCATACATTCTGGTTTCACATGCGCATAATGCTGGAGATTTTGCCAGGAGTTTCCATTTGGTGTGCACGTGACCTCATGTCATTGCTGTGCTCTAAACCAAAAGGGTGTAGGGCAGAATGGGATCTGTTACCATGCTTCTCACTGCCAAAGGCCTGGGAATGTGTTAGTGTCTGAAGCTCTGCAGCCTTGTTCTAAAGCTATTGTGCCTAAATTCTAGAACTGCATAGCCTTAGTGTCTTTGCACCAAAAAAGCCACAGTCTTTGTCTTCATTGTTCAGGGGAGACTTGCATTCTCCTAAAAGTGCAATGTCTTGAGATTCTCCTTATAAAGATTTAAGAAATCTTGGGGAAATTACCTGCAGCATATTCCTTATGAATAAGACTGTTGGACCTGAACCTGATCTGCATTCAGGGGACAAGGAGGTTGGGCATGCTTTTGCAAGGGGAACTTTCATAGTTTCATAGTTTTAGGGTCGGAAGGGACCTAATAGATCTTCTAGCCCGACCCCCCGCCAGGGCGGGAGAACAACAAAAAACCCTAAAAACAAAAAACGGGACTCAAATGAGTCCAGCCAGGTAGGTATCCAGCCTCTTCTTAAAGATCCCCAGGGTAGGGGCCAGCACCACCTACCTTGTAAGTTGGTTCCAGCTCCTAGGCCCCCTAACTGTGAAGTAGTTTTTTCGGATGTCCAATCTGTACCTCCTCTCCATCAACTTGTGCCCGTTACTCCTTGTTATGCCAGCGGGGGCTAGGGGAAACAGCGTCTCCCCCAAACCCTTCTGGTTCCCCCTAGTGAGTTTATAGACGGTCACCAGGTCCCCCCATAGCCTTCTCTTGTGGAGGCTGAATAGGTTCAGGTCCCGCAGTCTCTCACTGTAGGGTCTGCCCTGTTGTCCCCGGATCATGCGGGTGGCCCTCCTCTGGACCCTCTCCATGTTGTCCACATCCCTCCTGAAATGGGGCGCACAGAACTGGACACAATACTCCAGCTGCGGCCTGACCAGCGTCGCATAGAGGGGGAGGATCACCTCCCTGGCTCTACTCGAGATGCACCTGTGGATGCACGACAAGGTCCGGTTAGCCCTGCCAACCATGACCTCGCATTGTCGGCCCATGTTCATCTTGGAGTCAATAATGACACCAAGATCCCTTTCTGCCTCCGTGCTCTCAAGTAGGGAGTTCCCCATCATATAAGTGTGCTGCTGGTTCCTACTACCCAAGTGCAGCACCCTGCACTTGTCCGTATTGAAACACATCCTGTTCCTGTTTGCCCACCCCTGTAACCTATCCAGATCCTTCTGCAATCTCTCTCTCCCTGCTAGCGTGCTCACCTCCCCCCAAATTTTGGTGTCATCAGCGAATTTAAACAGGTTGCTTTCCACCCCAACATCAAGATCGCTGATGAAGAAATTGAACAGCGCAGGCCCCAGGACCGAGCCCTGGGGGACTCCACTACCCACCTCCCCCCAAGTCGAGTATGATCCATCCACCACCACCCTCTGAGTGCGACCCTTCAGCCAATCTGCAATCCATCTGACTGTGTAGGCATCTATGCCACAGTCGCCTAGTTTATTAATTAGGATGGGGTGAGAGACGGTGTCAAAGGCCTTGCTGAAGTCCAGAAAGACTACATCCACCGCGACACCTGCGTCCATGGCCTTTGTGACCTGATCATAAAAGGCAATCAGGTTGGTCTGACATGATCTCCCCCTAATAAATCCATGCTGATTGCCCCTGAGCATCATTTCTGATGCTGGCCCATCACAAATGTGCTCCTTGATGATCTTCTCAAGGAGTTTCCCCAGGATTGAGGTAAGACTGACAGGCCTATAGTTGCCCGGGTCCTCCCTTTTCCCTTTCTTGAAGATGGGAACTCTTCAAAAAGGCAGCAGCTGGTACATTCTGATCGTTATATGTAAAGACCTACCTTGATTGAGGAGGCAGGTGGCTGATTTCACAGGCAGATCGTGGCAGGGGGGGCCCCCCCCCCCCCCCCGGGCGCCGGCGC
>NW_005841857.1:1757610-1763214 GCF_000455745.1 Alligator sinensis
GCTGATTGGTTGAGAGTGCTGTCCATCATGCAACCCCACCCCTCACCACTGATTGGCAGCCACCAGGGAGCCAGTATTTTATTTTTAGCACGTTTTAGTTGTTGATTTTTGTGTACATTGCCTGATTTTACGAAATCATGAATTGAGTAGGTCCCTAGTTATATCTGAACGAGCTGAGAACAGTTCAGATGCAGTAAACCTGCTCCAGCTTGAACCCTGGATTAAGGAGCGTTAAAGCTGAAGTGGGTTTGCTGCATTTAAATAATTCTCAGCTCCATTATTTGAACCTATCAGTCTTTCCTGCCCAGAGCAGAGGCACTGGACCCGATAATCTCACAAGATCCCTCCCAGCCCTAAACTTCTGTAAATCTGTGCCAGTTTCTGCCCTTTTGAAGCTTTCCTTTTATGAAAGCATTCCCAGCGTTCATGTGTCCACACCCAAGTTGTCGCTGTCTAAAGGGCAAACTGCCCAGCGTATATAATTGGAGGAAGAAGTATCTTCTGCGCAGGGAGTTTCTTTGCTGGCCAGCTTGTTATCTTTAGTCCAGGGTGGTTTTGAAGCTCCTGAGTAGAGGAATTGCAGCGCTACACAATTTCTCAGAGTAGTTTTAGACACTTTTTGAGACATTAGATACTCATTCTCTCCATGAAAGTTACTGTCCTTACAGATATAAAATCTACCAGGATGGTAAGGGAATTTGTGGCTCTTCCATCTGACCTTATTGTGGGTGCAGTACTGTTGATTTTTTCCAAAGGCTTATTACATTAACATATGATTAGGGGGACTGAGCTTCCTCTGACTTGTTTGCAAAAAGATTGTGGTCGTAGTCTGACATAATTTTTGTGGACTGGTTTTCAATGAGAAGGAAATACTTGCAAGCTCTGTGCACTGTTCTTACTGTAAGTTAGTTGACTAGAGCAATCAAATCCCACAGTCCTAATGCCTCATTCATGCGATTAGAAACCTGCCCATCACTGGGGTATTCAGTGATTTCCTGTACAAACTCACTCTTTGTTCTTTCACCATTCCAACAAAAAGCAAACTCTCAGAGGAGTCATAACTTTGTGTCTTCCCAGTTGCTCATGCTTGGAATGTAAATACATTTCAGCCCTGCCTGAAGGCAACAAAAACGAAGCCTCATGTGAAGCATCACACATCCAAGATACAGTACGAGGCATTTGAGCAGTCAAAAGGCAAGATTCATACTTGAGTTTGAATTTGTGGTTTCAGTTAGTCTGTCAAGGCAGACAGTCTGGAATCTACCGCGGGATAGGGACTGATCTGATGAATTAGTCCAGGGGTGACAGACTGGCAGCACATGTCCCACAAGTGCTACTGGCAGCCTGTGTGTATGGCATGCAGCAGATCAGGGAGGGTGCAGTGAACAGAAAGCAGAGCAGCAGATCAAGCAGGGAAGACGATGGGAGTGGCACTCCAGGAGGGTGTCGGGCTTGATTTGTGGCATGCCTGCCAGACAGGTTGCCCTGACCCCCCCCCCCCAAATCTATATATAATCTCTAAAATCAAAGCACATTTATCTCAGGTCTTTGAGAATGCCTTCAGCCTCTGCAAGTTCCTTTTACTCTGCATCTATGCAGAGCAGGATTTTTCAAATGACTTCAAAGAGCGTTCCCTTTTGTCAGATTCTCTTTTTGGATCTCAGTTTGATGATTACATTCCTCATGAAACCTCCATTTAAGGCATTAGGCACATGCTCACTATGTTGCTTTCCTTATATCTATAACATTCACCAAGAGCTCAGTGTAGGAGAGTTGGTAGCTCTTACGTTTGATCTCCCTATACTGTACCTTATTGTTCCAGTTATGTTAGCCCTATGTTTTCAGGTTTAATTTTAGGGAAACCAGCTTTATTTCATTTAATAAATGACACAAATGGTTAACGCCCCCAAAATACCAGAATAACAAAATAGCATCTTCTGTACCAAGGATAATTTTTTCCAGCACTCGCCATGTTGTCTGTAGCCTAAAGTTCCATGTAAATATATATTGAAATATGCATTTTTTTAGTTATATAGAGCCTGGCCACATGTATGAAAAACCTGTCTGAGGGGGACCCCAGAGCCCCAAGTTTCTTCCCACTGCACTGCCCCTTGCCCCAAGGAACAGGCTGAGGTTGCCCTGGTAGCTCCTTACCCCAGCAAGCCTCAGCTCCCTTGCTCATGTACTGGACCTTGCAGCTGCATCGAGGGAACCTCCGGTAGCCTGAGGTGGCCCTCCTGTTGGGGTACGGAAGAAATTGCAGGTCCCCCTTTCTGTAGAAGGAGCTAGCCTGGAATATCACCTGCTTAGACATCACTCTTCTTTCATGAGCAGTCACTAAGGAGGCAAAACCACAAAAGGATTTATTATGTAGGAGAAAATAATTATGCAAGCCAAACTTGACCGTAGGTTTCCAGGCAGAAAAACAAAGCAAGTACAGCTTTTCTTCCTCTTTCATCTGGCTACACCGGAGCCCTCCTGAGAATCCTGCCAGTGTTTGTAGAGATCAGCCTTCCTGCTGATTCTGCTAGCTTGCTTCCTTGTATGCCCACTCACGCTCCCCTCTCTCTCTCATTTCTCATTGCTTTTAACACAGGCAAGATGCCTTTGCTAGAGAGGAGTTGATTTCCCTATTACAGGCAGACAGTGCCTCAGGCATGTGCTAAATACCTTATTTACCCAAATTTCCAAGATGGGGTGGGGTGGGGGTGGCTTGTCTTAGAATTAAGTAAATATAGGACTTCATTTGATTATCTTCCTGTTTAATCATGATAGTTCAGATGCATCAATACTACAATACATAAAGATATGAAAATGACAGAACTGAACCCAGCTTCACACTAGCTACAGTTGGAGAATAAATGCCGTGGAGCTCACTCTAATTTGGGAGAATATCCACACGTGGCATGTGGTGAACCCCAAAGGCAGTTGGCTTTTGGGGTGAATCTATGACGACATGTTTACATAAAACTGGCCCTTAATAAATGGCCAGATTTGAATTGCAGTTCTGGATTCAAACGTTATATGACATGCATAGCCAAAACCCTGGATCCAAGCAGCTGGGGTGTTTGGGTTCAGAATCCAAACTTTATTCATTCTTGAGAGATGTCAAGCAGAAGAAAGAGGGTGGTTGTATTTATTCCCTTGTTTTAGGCAAATGTCAGCTCACATTTTAACCGTCTTAAAATTGTAGGCAAAGGACACTCACTTAATTTGTGTTTTGGGAGAATGAAACACACAGGGTTTTAAATATTTTTCGGTCTGGTGCTAGAAATTTTCAGGATAGTCTTTTCTAAGGAGTATATGAACAGTACACAGTCCACTATAAAAATGGACCCCCCCAACACCCGCACTCCTAAATGTATCCAACCCTTAATTGTTACCAGAAATTCAAGGCTGTTCAGTTTATAGAGAAACAAGATTACAGCTAGTTTATAATAAGGACTTCTTATGCAACCTCAGATGCAAGATTAAAGTATGGTTACAATTCCCTTAATTACCCTTTAAACACAAAATTAAGGTACAGTTACAGTTCTTTCGATTTATTGCCATCCAGTCAGGAAAGAGTCAAGGGACAAATCTACAGCCTGACCTTTTATTGTCACACCCTAAAAGCACAAGAATGAACATTTATTCTGGTGACTACCTAGCTGCCCCTATGGAATAATAGATTTTCACCAGTTAGGGTGACTTGGATGGTGGTTCACAGACTGGCAGCAGGTCTTCTTGAACGTGCATAGTTCTCCCCCTTCCCCTTTAGCTTATATCCTGTATTTATAGATGGCATGTTCTAATAAATGTTCTGTGATTTGGTTTTATTTAAATTTGTTTGTTTCAGGAAACTGTTGGAACTGGGTTGAACCTAGTTCCCTTAAGGAAGTTGTTGGTGGGCACGTCTACATGTGCATTAATACATTGTAATTAGGATGGGTTAAATTTAGTACCTGTAATAACGTACTAATTTTATGTGCTATCGACACTATTGTGCGGTAGCACCGATGCAAGTCTTTTATGTGATGCCAATGCCCAGTAGACTTATTCTACTGCGTATTAGCATGGCTTTCACTGTGCTGTGCTCATGTGCACTAGAATTGGTCTCCTGCATTTTTAGTGTCTTGCGTAGACGCACCCAGTTCGTTCAGATTTATGTCCTTGTCCGTGTTACTTCTTTGGGGGAGGATTTCTTACTTTCTTCCCTTGTCATCATGGAACGTTGCATGCCAGCCCTCTCTTCTTGTTACCTCACTGATGGTTTCCAATGACGAGTCAGCTTTGTGTTTACACCTTCTCTGAGATGCTTTACCCAAGTCTCTGTTATAAAATTATGTTCGCTACCTTCTGGTTTTATCGTTTACTACTACCATGTTTAAGATCAAGATATGATATAGCATATTTGGATTATCTAATTTAAGGCTTTTTATAATTTATTTGCAGGCTTTGTTCTCTTTTTTAATCTTATCTGGGTCAGCTGGACATATGAATTGCTTTCTTTCCTTTGCTGACCAGGCCAGGTGTCATGTCTGTAAAGGTAAAGGTTCATTCTTTGGTCACTTAAAAATGGGCTTTTGGCATCTCCTGCTTTAGCCACCTTTTGTAGCTTAGCCTAGGCCTAGTATAGGCCCCTTGAAAATGATCTGTGCAACAAGTGATTATTCTCGTTGCACCACTTTACATATTCAGTCAACAAAAACGTACTATAATTTAACTGGATTCTAATTAGCTCCACATAATTAAATTCTCATCAAAAGATTTAAAAAAATCAAGTTATTACAGCTGTTACTTCAAACTACTATTCGTGTTTTCCAAAAGGTAACTATTTGCACCTGCCTTTGACCAACGGGCTTTCTCCTATTTTCCCACGCTACTGCTTATGGCTAGAACGCACGCTTAAGCACTTCCATAATTTAGCTTTATGCTAGGTTCCAGAGTCCGCACTTGTCATTGTGGTGTTTCAGTTGTTGAATCTGTTTGAGGTGTGAGGCCTACAAACGGTTAGCTGGCTCTGTGGCTCCAGGGTTGACTTGCCACGTGGATTGTCCCAGGTGGTCTCCCAAACTGGCTGGCTCTTACAAGGGCTCTTGTTAGGCTTCATGGGATTACCCATCAAGAGGCATAGCCAAAATGTCTCCAATCAGACCTTTTCAGGGGGTGATGACATTTGGGACAGCCTGCTGTCCTGCTCTGTGCCTCCCTGTTCTCGTGCTGAATGTCTAAGCAGCCCTGGTGGTGACAGCAGTGAATCCTAGCCACTAGATCCCCAAGGACTGCACAGAAAGCCCTGGCCGCAGCCCACTCTGCCCTTCCTTTCCACCTCTGAAACAGGCAGCATTTCCCAGGCTGCAAGGATTTCCTCAAGGCACACCCTGCAAGGATTCCTAGCCCTAGCAGCGGGCTTGTCTTGTTGATCTGAATAGAGGGGAAACGACGCCCCTTGGCACAGCTGTCAGTCTTGGAGCGATCTTGAGCCCTGCAGCAAGTGCGGGGGCTTGGAGAGGAGGAAAGGTGTGGTGGCTAGATGTTGATGCTGTCTCCCCCCCATTGTTTTTTTTTGGTTTTTTGTTGTTGTTTTTTTTTTTATAAAGGCTCTTTTTGAGGGACAGAGAG
>NW_005841857.1:1763245-1765757 GCF_000455745.1 Alligator sinensis
ATCCTGATAGAGGCTCTTGGGTCACGCACTAAACAGTTTTACACAAAGTAGCTTTGAAATTTCACACCAAACAAATTCTTCAGTTCCTGATGTTCTTGCCGGAGTCTCATGGTGATTGCTAGGGGCTGTCCTCCACTCCTTAGTCGCTGGAAGGGCTTGAGTCTTTGGTTTACACACATGTTCAAACATATGGTCTAGAGGCTGGATCTGGCCAGCAGAACTGTGCCTTCTGGCCCACGGGGCCCCTAGAAGAAGTGGAAATTCATGGATAGCACAAGCAGTGGTGGAGCCTGCTACTGATACCCCTGTCAGGGCTCCATACTCTAGATGTCGATCAGTAGGAATGTAATCAAATCACGGAGTACATAAGTAGGGGTGAACTCAAGCCTGAGGTTACATTTTGTGGCCTTGCTTTCGCCCCAGGCTCCAATTTTGCAGGCAGATCATAACTGCCACCTCTGTCCCCAACACCTGATTGCCTGGGGTGGCTGGCAGATGCATGAGCTGCCACTGCTGCCTGGCCCTGGCCCCATGCAGGGGCAGGCCACTGCTGCTGCCAGGCCTGGCTCTGTTCCCTGTGGCCCCATCCCTCACCCTTCATAGCACCCCCTTACCACAGGATGGGGCCAGCTGGGCTGGGCAGCTGTGGCTGTGGGGGGGAAAAAAAGCAGGGCTGGACCTGCCCAGGCTGCAGGGCTGAGAGGCTGCATGAGAGCAGTCCTCTTGCTGAGCCAGGGGTGGGGGCAGCAGTCAAAAAAAAAAAAAAAAAAAGGAGATAAAAACCTTTCATATTTACACAGAGCCTCGCTTTGCCCTGTTTTTTTGCGGGGCTCCTTTTTTTGCGTATTTCTCTGATTTTCACAGAAGATGTCTGATTTCGCATTTTCTGGAAAAAATTGTGAAATCACGATTTCGGTACATCGCTCTCTACCTGTCAGTGATGGGGGCTAAGCAATGGCTGCAGTAACCCCTGCAGTTCCCTGACATTGCTCACCCCACCACCAGAGGTGGGTCTGGATCCAGCTGTCAAAGGAGCCCCATGGCCCATATCTGGGCCAGGTGAGTTTAACACCCCTGCTTTAGGTTATGCATTTCCTTTGCCTAGAAAATTAAGTGTGCTGCAGTATTTGCACAGAAGCCTCTCAGCATGGATCTCGGTATGTAGGTCTGTTACGAGACTGGTTCCTAGGAACATCAAAAGTCATTCATCTAGGGCATGTTCTACCCCTGGGGCCCCTAGAAATACCACTGTAATTGATATATTTATAGGGCAGGTTTTATTGCCTATGTCATACAGAAGATCAGATTAGATTTATCATAGTAATCCTTTTTTGCCTTAAAGATCCATGGAAGATCAAGGAAATTGCCAGTTAAAGCCACCTTCACAATTTACATTTCTTTTATGTACTCAGACTTCTGTCCTGAAGTTTTGTACTGGCACTCATCATTACTACCTGAGCACCTCCGAGATAAATCGCATTTCAGTTACCTACTGGATCATTTGAAATTAAGTGCATTTCAGTGTTTGTGGCCTTAATGCCCCTTTGGGATGTTTGGGCCCAAAATCTCAGAATAGGACCTTTCCAGTAAAACACACACTTGACCACAAGTAATCAGCTACAATACCCATACCAAATTACTACTGAATACAGTACTTGAATGTGCAGCCTAAGTTCCAACCACATTTAAATCAGTATACCACATTTAAATACATTGATATTCTCAGTCCACATAGGTACTGGTAAAATTGTCTGCTGAGCCTGAAAAAGTATGACGTTAGACTTGCTTTCAGTATGAGGGAGATGTGACTGGTTTGTGCGTTGTCTATGTCCTCACCTCATTAGATGGTCTGTCGCACCTTTTTCTTATCCTCCCTTCCTCCTGTCTTGTCTGCCTGGCTCCCCAGTTGCAAACCATCAAGGGAAACAGTGTATATTATGTATATGTTTCCCCACTTAAATGTTTTTTGATTTAAAAGAATTGGACCTGTAAACTTTGGCTGTGTTCCTTTAAGAAAGTAGAAAGAATTGAATGGTCAAAAGGAAAGAACTTTGTTCTGAACAATCGTTTGCATAAAGAGTGATTAACTTCAGATTGTCTTTAATATTGCACTGTTGACAAGCCCCTCACTTTTTACATTTACAAACAAATATTCATATATATTAATATTGGAAGTTTTTTAGTACTCTCTTTAAATTATGGAATGATTTTGGTATTGATGTTATCTTCATTCTTTTTTATGTTTTCAGAGAAATTGTGGAGCATATGGTTCAGCACTTTAAAACACAGATCTTTGGGGATCGTAAACCAGTATTTGATGGAAGAAAAAATCTTTATACAGCTATGGCGCTTCCTATTGGGAGGGAGAAAGTAAGTTTTTAAAACTAAGTTTCTAATCGGAGATTGCAGTGTAATGGCATCTTGCCTTGTGATTATTCTTTTTCCTTCCCCAGACCTCTCCTGGTACCTAGTAATTTTATACTTGGACTAAATCACTAAAAAAACATTCCTG
>NW_005841857.1:1765767-1776302 GCF_000455745.1 Alligator sinensis
GGGCCTGATAAAATAACTTGTACTGGGTTTCACCAAATGAGAGAGAGTCTGTACTCCAGAGAGTTGGTTTACGGTCTAAGTAGACAATACAGACAAAAGGGAAGAGAGAAGCAAAAGTTGAGAGATGACGTGATTTATTGAAGGTCATGGGACAGAACTGGAAAGTACTGAGGACTTCCTGATTTCTGCTCCAGTTTGCTATCCTTTGGTCTACGCTGGCTCTTACCGTCACCTGCCATGTGCTTGCACAATGTCCAGCATAATCCAGCCTTTAGACATGACTGTCCTGTATATAATTTATCATTTATTTTCTGTGTGTCTTGTGGTCTTGAATGAGTTTGAGGCAGAAAAAGTTCAGAATCTGATCCAGTCTCGCCTAACTACAGATATCAGAGAAAATGGTGAGCTGAGGATTTAAGCGATCAGAAAGCTTCTCTGGATTCTTCACTAAAGCATATACCTCAGTTTACTACTTAGGAGATATAGTTTCCTGTATTCCTACACAATTTAAACTTTAGTAAAAATATTTAATCTCAAAGTATCCTCAGCGAATGTAGTGTTAACTTCTGGGTGCCTCTTTAGTTCTTTAGATAACTCCTACAGAAATCGGTGTCAAAGCAGATACTTTTTAGTATAATTCTGACGGAGAGAAAAATGCAAAACAATGCATTTATCTAGAAATACGAATTAAAAATACCATGTCTATGTGAGAGATGCTAAGCTAATGGTGATATTTAACGTCTAACCCTTCCTTTTTAACTGTCGTTTCAACACTGAATGAACATAAAATAATTAAAATTAAATGCAGAAAGTTAAGATAAATTTTCTGTGGCAACATTTTAAATGGTCCCAATTAAAATGTATACCTACAACAACTCTATAGATATCTCCATAGCAGATTTCAGCCAGCCAAATGAAGTTCTAGACACTTTGGAGGACAAGACTAGGATTCAAAATGACCTTGATAAACTGGCAAACTGATGGTGCGAGGGGACAGGGCCAAGGCTGGGCCCAATTCTAGTGAAGAGGTGGGAAGGGGCAGTGCCCAGGCCCAGGGCCTAATCCTGGTGTGCAGGGCTCTGTCTGGTCCACAGACCAGCTTCCAGCCACTCTTCTGGCTCTCAGGCTCAAAATATTGCGTGCTACTGGTTTAGACAGAGCAGATCCTGCCTTGAGCATGAGGTTGGATGAAATGACCTCTGGTTACCTTCCAGCCCTATTTTTCTGTGATTCTACAGGGTAACCGTTTTCATTTTCTTCTGTTGGTTTAGGGACCTATTGTTTTGTGGCCTCAAAGCATTCTGGATGTTTTGAATTCAAAAATCTATTTATATGAAAGTATTTGTGTGGGAATAAAGTATAGCAACAGTTTCACAGCAGGAAAAATGTTTTTATATTGCCTATAGGTTTGCTATTTTTATTGGTCTTCCTTAGCCCAACTGTACAACTGTCAGAGCTGGCTCTTTCATTCAGGAAATCCTAGAAAGGAGATGCCAAGGTGAAGTCACAGCAGCAGATCCTCTGAATTCCTGCTGTTGTTTGCCAGCACAGTTTCTTTCAAAAGCTGACTCCAGATTGATCCTTTCCACCAAAACCTTTGTTTTTAGTCAAAGAGCACACATTACATTGTCCCCAGAAGCATGAAAATAAGAAATAGGAGGCTATACTTGAAATATTTTTGCAATCCTAATTCTAGTGTTTGCAACAAGGAGAATTGTATAGCTTATATTCTGGGAGAAGTATCTAGGGTTTTGTCCAGCAGCTATCTTTTTTTAAATTTTTTTAGGAGTTATATTAGACAGTACATGGGGACCCACTGATGTAGGTCAGTGTTTGAAGTGTATTTGATCTCAGCAATTTAGAGCTTACGAAGAGCTGTTTCTATATATGTGTGTTGTTTTTCTTCATATAGTTCAATATCGAAAACAAAATATTTGATTTACTATGTGATACAGATTAGCTACCTGACTTGGGTCATATCAGGGTATGAGCCAAGCCAAAGTGTGTGCTGTAATTGCAATGCAGATGCTTCAATCCCATGTCTTTTATTTCCATCGGGGTACACAGTTACTGCAATACAAGTAGTCTAGTTCTTTATCTTTGTTCCATTCCATTACGGTTAAGGGGCTCTGTAAGATGAGACCGGGGGGAGGAGGAAGAGGAAAGAAGAGAAAGAAATGGACAGGGTAGAAACATGATGCATAACATGATTTTTGGTAAGTCTCGATTTATAATTAGTTTTAATAATTTTACTCACCAGCAATGTCTTTGCAATGTATATTAAGCAGAAAATACATGACAGTTAAATTCAGCTAAGATAAAGGGTATGTGTATAAGTATCTTCAAAAAATATAAACACGCTTACCTCAGATGGGACTTCCTGAGTGCAACAGTGTCATTTGACAAAAAAAGATTTGATCACAGCACACAAAAGCAATATACTTGTTCTTTCTCTCTAGGGATTAATAATGATGATGCATGGGTTCTCATTTATTCTGTGCTATTTACAAAACTTTTAAACAATGCTCTTCTGGAAAAGAAGTCTGTTTTCTTAAGTCTTTTTCATCTAATTTAAAATGTATGAGCAGTAATACCATACGCTTATGCATTATGAGAGAGAGTCCAAACTGAAGGTGATGATAGGCCAGGTTTAATTCTGCCTACACAGAAGCTGACTTTGCAAGTATGAAGTTGGTAATTGTTATGCTTGGTCTTTATCTTAGGCTGTATCTGCTTTCCCATAGATGAGGGCAATTTCAGCCCAAAAGCTTATCTAATTTCTATCCCAACTATGTAACTGGTTTAGTAAAAATACTACAAATAAATCTTGCTTTTCAGACCGTCTCAGCCATAATATCACTATAACAAACATCTGCAAGCAGGCCATTGTATTTCCAGTTTGCATTTGATAAAAGAGCACAGCCAAAATGTTGTGCTGCCTTACAGCTGTGGAAGCGGGAAAGCACATCCCTGGAAAAGCCAGCTTAAGGAAGCAGATGTAAATTAATGGCTTATAAGTCTCCAGCCTTTGCTGTTTACATCACTGGCTGCTTTTGTGTGTTCTCTTCAGTGGGTTATAGTGCTGCCAAGGGGAGTTCTCAGTCTCTAACAACCTTTTACTTTTTGTCTTAAATCAGAAAGAATCATCTGCTTGCCTTGTTTTCCCTTTGCCAATGTTGCAGGTGGAGTTGGAGGTCACACTGCCAGGAGAAGGGAAGGACAGGATATTTAAAGTGGCTATCAAATGGATGTCCTGCGTGAGTTTGCAGGCTTTACATGATGCTCTTTCTGGTCGGCTGCCAAGTGTTCCTTTCGAAACCATCCAGGCACTGGATGTTGTGATGAGGCATTTGCCTTCCATGAGGTGAGGAGAAGGCTTTGAAAGCCTTTAGAAAACTTATCATTTGAACTGTTTAAATGCCTCTTCTACTTTAACTTTTTTTTTTTTATGGACCCATCAGCAGCTACTCTTGCTGTTCTGTTTGGAGAGCTAACCATGAAAGAATCGGTGCTGTTACTTTGGGGGGGGGGGCTGGTGACAAAATGAGGGTCTACATCACAAAAGAGGTCATGCTAATTAGTGTGGTACACAGTGGTGCCAGTACAGTCAAGCCCTGTTGCCGTGTTTGCTGTGTCATATCAAAGAAGGGTTGTCAATGCTGCTGTTCTCCAATCCAGAAAGTACTCATTGCCATGTCCCAAGAGTCTTGAGGAGCCCAGATTTATTCTTCAGCATAAAACTTAGACAAAACATCAATTAAAGCAGTTCCTCTTCTCACTAGCTGCCAGCAGCTTTTTCATTCTCCTCTGAGAACTGAAAGGTAGCATATGCTCTTCCCTTCAATCCTCTTTCTTCAAAGCATCCAGTAAGAAGCTGTTTGTAACTGAAATGAGCTATTTGCTGCTTTTCCAGCAGGGTCTAAAATGGTCTGGGGATGGTTTTGGCTTAGCTCTTCTAGACTTTATTCTTATGACAAAGTGGCTTGCAACTTAAATGAGATGGCTTTGTGCCTATTTCTGGGGAACTTCTCCCAAAGTACAGGAGAATATATAAAGGGGCTTGTTTGAAAAATCAAAAAGCTGGGTAGTCGGGGCTGGCATCTGTGGCTGATTTAGAAGCAGGATCTGACATTTGATAGTGAATTGGAGATGATAGGTCATTCTAGGATAAGTCATTGAAGACTCTGGGAATGAAGATAAGCTGATTTTGTTTGATGCGGTAGAGGAGGTGGAATTAGAATCGGACTTGGAAATGGGTTGAAGAGGTGAGGATTAGGAAATGTGCAACTAGGAGGTTCAGTGGGTCTTCATTGTGGAAGCTGAAGTCATGAGAGGTGAGTCTGGAAGATTTAAAGACTAGAAGAAAAAGTTAGATATGAAATTGGAGAACATTCTTATGGACAATGATCAGCTAACATTAGACAACTTGTATTAGGTACCTTCAGTGACACTCTTCCAAATGCTAACTAATGTCACCTACTTAAATAGTTACATTATCTCAGATTTCTTTAAAACCTTGCTCGCTTGCTTTGACACTTACTGGAGAATTAAATGACTTCTCTAAGGCCAGATTTCTATCTCAGTTACACTGGTAACTTCAAAGTAAGCTATTTCAGTTGGAAAATGGGAATTACAAATAGGATAAACATTGAGTTCCTTTTTTTGATTTATGTGACAGAACGAGCTTTTTAGGTAGTCAGGTAAGCAATACTTAAATGCCAAGAGCAGCAGAATGGTTGCTTTCTTTGACAGGAGTCTAACCAACAGACAGCCATACAGGAAGGAGCTGGAAGGATTTAAAATAACCAATTAAGTTAAGTCTGTAGTTTTTTTATTTGTTGTTGTTCTTTTACTGTATAGTTTCCCCCGATTTTGGTTTGTTGATCTGATTCAACAGCTAATGGATTTATGTTCCTGATTGCAGGTATACCCCTGTGGGGAGGTCTTTTTTTACTGCCTCTGAAGGGTGCTCAAATCCTCTGGGTGGTGGCAGAGAAGTTTGGTTTGGATTCCATCAATCAGTCAGACCTTCACTGTGGAAAATGATGCTTAACATTGATGGTGAGTACAGCATTATTTCTTCAGTTATGTTCTTTTCTGTTCATTTAAAATGAACAAATTGAATCCCATTTTTGGACTTCTCAGGAACCTAAGTTATGTGAAATCTGCTTTGATTTAATTAATTGTGCAGCCATGTTTCTCTTTGTCTGTAGTGTCTGCAACAGCGTTTTACAAGGCACAGCCAGTAATTGAGTTTGTATGTGAAGTTTTGGATTTCAAAAGTATTGAAGAGCAACAGAAACCTCTGACAGATTCCCAAAGGGTAAAGTTTACCAAAGAAATAAAAGGTAAGAATTAAGCAATAGATGCAAAGCTTCTTAATGCTGTTTTATGATGTCAAGTTTTAAGTAGAGATGCACCGATATATTAGTCTATATCGGATCAGCATCAACAAAAGGGAAATCGACATTATCGGCAATCGGCTTTTTTTGGCTGTTGTAGCCAATAATGTCACAAATAAATGTTGCATGCTGCCCCCCATGCCTCTCCTCCCCCCCGAGTTACAGGCCAGCACTGGTATCCAAGCTGCCAGGCTGCACATCGGCAATCAAATCTGTATCGGCCAATATGACTGGTTAATAATCGGCTATTTGGTATCAGCCAAAAACATCTCTATTGGTGTACCCCTCCTTTCAAGTAGCCAAGGAAGCTTTTATTTGCTAAGGGAGTTTTATTTTCCTATTGGGAGAGAAAATGACTGCTAGAACACTGCCCCTGTGCTCTTGAGCAGAGATTAAACAGGCATCTTATGACAGATGCATTGCAAGACTTCTTGAACTCCAGCGGTCAGGTCTGTATTTCAGCCCTTCCTATTTTTCCTTTTGCCATGTGGCTTTGGAGCCCATGTTTATCCTTCATGTGACTCGTGAAATCAGATGATTTGTCTACAAGCGTAGGTCTGTGGTTTTAAATGTACTTAATTAGATCACTACAAGAGGTTATATGGGCAGTTATTTATGCTTAAATTTATTTAGTTTAGGAAAAGTTAATTTGGAACAGGTTTAAGATGAACTGAAATAAGTATTTGCACAAGACTATACCAGTTTAACTAAGCAAATTTAACACAATACATTTTATTGGTACAAGTCCACGTGTAAACAAACCTAATTGCCTTAAAGTTCGTTTGACTATTAGTAGCATTAACCTGAGCTTTTGGGCTTGTCTAAATTGGTAAGAATTATCAAAATTAGGTCAGAGTTAACCTGCCTGTTTTAGTTGAAACAACAATTTCACGTGAACCATACTTTCTAGTGTAGGCCAAATTCTGTTCCTGGTTTTACTCCTCGAGCTGGTCAGGCAATGCATCCTGCTGCTGGGGGGTTAATGGAGAAGCCACAGGGTTTTGCTTTTTTACCCTCACTGTAGCTGCCTGTGCAGTCCCTGTGAAATGCTGTACTTACTGGTATTTTAAAGAAAAGTTGGGGTTTTTTGTGGGTGTTTTTTTTCCTTCCCTTCATTTCACCTTCCAAAAAACAAAGTGTAGGTCAGTGTGTGGTATGCAAGAAAAAATGTGTTGCAGTTGGAACTGAACACACCTGTACAGTTAAGGTACAGTTCAGGTTTTAAATTCCCTTTTTAATACTTTAAAAATAAAGCATGGGAAACATTTTAGGGGGATTTTTTTGGAAAGTTCAGGATCAAATAATTAGCAGTTTAAATTCTTTTCCCCAGTGACTGTAGGTTTTTCAATTAACATGTTTTTCAGCATTTTCAGAATTCACAATTTTACAGGCAGTTCTTTAAGTGCTCACTTATAACATATGTTTCATACTTGTGGTATTCATAATGTCCCTGAAAGAGCCAACATCTTTCTGAACACTGTGACAGGACATTAAAATCCTTGGGTAACTGATATCACATAGTTCCTTTCCTTGGTGAACCTAGTTTTTATGGTGCTTTAACAGTCCCAACTGAAAACAGACTTTTTTACCGTAATTCTGATTTATCTAACACATTAGAAAGGATGAAAAGAATTTTAAATTTGCCGCTTAGACTACTAATGCTACCTATTTCTAAAAAAAAAATGCTAGTATCTTTAAATGGCAAATGCCTATAAAGAGGGAAAAGACGGAATCTTTAAAAAATATGGCTCAGTGCATTATATCCAGTCCTTTGTATTTAAGCTTTTAAAATTATTTTAATCCCATATTTCATCATGCATAGTAATGGTATTAGAGGTGCACCAATATATCTGCCCGTATCAGATCGTCAGTGATAAAAGGAAAATGGACATTATTGGCCATTGGCTTTTTTGTGGGGGGGTAACCAGTACCATCACTGATAAATGCTGCGTGCATGCATGCAGCCCAGCAGTGCGGAGAGCAGAGTCCAGCTGGTAAGTCTGGGAAGGGGAGTTCGAGGGCAGATTGAGGCCCTCATGATGAGGGAGTGAGTGGGGCAGGGCAGGGTGCAGGATGGTGTTGCACTGGCTCATCTGGGGTATGTGGGGCAGTGGCTCACCGCTGCTGTGCACACCCCAGAGGGAGGCGTGGAGGTCATTTACCCCCATGATTTGTGTGCAGGGTGAGGGTGGGCTGCCTGCCGTGGGTTGGGTCAGGGGTTGTACTGGCTGTTTCCTGGCGAGGGTCTGGGCTAGGACTGTGCTCGGGGCAAGCAGGGGCAGACCAAGCAGTAGTGGGGCTGGGATGGGGGCGGGGCTACAGTGAATTTTGGGGTGGCTGTAGCCCACCCTATAGCCCCCCTCCCAGCACTGCCACTGCCTGCCTGACCCGAGTGCAGCCTAGGTCCAGCCCTCCTACCGGGAAAAGGCCAGCACAGCCCCTGGCCCTGAGCCCACAGTGGGCAGCCTGCTCTTGCTCTGCACACATCTGTGGGGCACATGCCCCCCATGTCTCCCCTGGGGGTGTGCACAGTGGTGGAGAGCCACCCCACCTTCCAGCGCCCCCCAGATGAGTCGCCTACAGCTCCATCTCATGCCCTGCCTAGTTGGGCAGCTCCTTCCCTCACCATGGGGGCCTTCATCTGTCCCCCCGCCCCCTCCCAGGCTTACCAGCCAGATGCTGCTCTGCACACTGCTGGGATGCATATTGGCTATTGGATTGGTATCGCCCAGTAAGGCTGGTTAATAATGGGCTATCGGTACTGGCTAAAAATTCTTTATCAGTGCACCCCTAAATGGGATAATCCATAAATTAAGAATTTTAGTTGATCATAAATTATAACAAGCATGTAACAGTGGTACAAAAGTCCCAAATTTTGGGTCTAAAGGACTGAAAATGTTTTTTGAAGAAGCAGAGTAATAATTCTTGTTTTCAAATTGTTAGGCCTAAAGGTGGAGATAACACACTGTGGACAAATGAAGAGAAAATACAGAGTATGCAATGTCACCAGACGACCAGCAAGTCACCAAACGTAAAATACTTCATTTTTCTATTCTTTCTTTTAAATATAAAATGAATGTCTTTACATTTCTGGAAGCTTAGATTAAATGCTGCTTCTGCAAATCATCCAGCCTGTCTGACAAATATGTATAACAACATAGTAAGATTTCACAGTAAAACCATGCTTTCACTTAGAACATCTCTTCAACATACACTGCTGAAAAAAGGCAAGAAACTAATTTCCGATTTTTTTAATCTTTTTGTTAATGAATTCAAGGTACCATTGTTAATGCCTTCATTCTAAGTCCCATCACTAGTTTACACCTAATATTTTTTATTTCCTTGTGGATTTCACCACCGCAGGGGGAGGAGCGAGTCTATTGATGACAGTCCTTCCAGTGACTGGCTAGTAGGAAAGTGGTAGTGAATTGTGATAGGCACTCTGTTATATCAAACGCTTACCCCTTCCACATACGCCTGATTTTCTTCTCGCTTTCATTTACTTAGTTAGAACTAGAGCTGATTGACATAGAATAAGTAGGAGCTATGTTCCATTGTGTCTTGGCAGTCAAGGATTTGCCAGGCACTTCTCTTAGATTTTGATTATCCTCATGACAGTTATGTTTCATCAATCTGCTGCACTTCTGTATTATTTTTAGTACTCTAGAATGCTAGCTAAGAGACTTGCAAGTTAACTTCAGAAGATCCTGACTTTAGCAATCCTTAAGATCCTGACTTTAGCAATCCTTTGCTATGAAGAAATTCAAAGAGCAGGGCTGAAGTAGTCTTTTTTTTTTTGTTTTCTTTTTACAATAAAACTGTTGGACAAGGTTAACACCTACTGATAGTTAACTGTATGGACCTCTTCTTTTTTCTTATTTGATGATGATGCACTGTGTAACTAGTCTAAATAGACAAGGCAAGTAAGTCAATGAATGGATTAATCAACTGTTGGTATTGATACCAATTAACTGTTGGTATTGACTATTGTCTTCTAAAAAAAAATAATAATGTGATAAATGGTAAGTTAATTTGTCATTTTAAAGCAGCACACCTTAAACCTCGTTGGGGTCTTGGAGAACTAAATTGCATATGGCACACATATTTCTTAACAGTAAAATACCTAAATTATTTGACTTGTGAAGGACTCTATTTGCTTTCATGAGATGTAATTCCATCTCTTGGCAGAGAAGTTTCTTAAAAACATTTCACAAATGTGTGAAACTTGCAGGACCAGCATCTTCTAATGTATTTAATCTAACAATATGTAGCTTTATGAAAAGCTTTTTAATTTGATTTGCTGTTAACTCCTCCGGTATTAGCTTTTATAGTAGATCCACTGTTCTGTGTGACATGGGCACACAGCAAAGATGCACGTTGTGGCAGGGTAACAGTGGCAATCAGTACTGCCAAATTCCCAGATCCAGGGTAGCAGATCAGAGCTAGGGTACACTCCCTCCCCTTGCACAGCCAGATAGGGGCAAGCCATGCCTCCTTCCCCTCATGGGGCTGGATCGGGGCCAAGCCAACCCCTCTTGCCCTCCTGCAGGCCTGGGTTAGGGCCAAGCCAAGTCCCCCTTCACCTCATGGCTAGATTGTGGCTGGGCTACTCCCTCCAGGCAGCCGGATGGGGCCCCACCACCCCCTTTCCCAGGTACCAGATTGGGACCACCTGCTGGGTCCAGCCTGTGGACGGACTGGGCACTGCTCACCTGGCCTGCCAGGCAAAAAGGTTGAGCACCACTTCAACACACAGTCTATTTTGGGTCTCCTTTAAAAGAGGTATGTTAGTGTCTGGAGTAGAGCTCTCCAAGTTGTTCTGTTTTAATGGGAAGTACAAAATTAGAGAATTTCATTGCAGGTGTTCAAGTTCCTGCCAATCTCTCCACTGAAAAGTGGATATTGAGGTGCGGGAGGGGGTTCTTTTTGCACTTGGAGACCAAACAAGTTTCATTTTCATTCTCTGCTCTCCTCCCCTCCCTCCAAAACCCATATGCTTGCTATCATGGGGTTTTATTTTATGTAACCTTTCCCTGTGGGCCACATTGCGTTGTGCCAGATTTCATTACGCAAAAATGTTGTATACAAAATAATGGCTTGTTTTCATGTTTGGTTTCCTAGAGATTCCCACTT
>NW_005841857.1:1776333-1781326 GCF_000455745.1 Alligator sinensis
CTTCGGCAGGAGAATGGACAGACAGTTGAATGCACTGTGGCTCAGTATTTTAAGGATAGGCACAAGCTGGTTCTGCGCTATCCTCATCTTCCATGTTTACAAGTTGGACAAGAGCAGAAACACACATACCTTCCTCTTGAGGCAGGCAAACTTTCATATAAATACTATGCTTTTGAAAGAGAAATGAGTTAAAATGTTTTAGGTTTTTGTGTTTGCAGCCGTCATGCTATTTAGCATTGCATGCATAAACAGAAGAAAACAAGTTAACATGCCTTTTGTATGTTTTAAATTGAATTTGTGTGGGGTTATCATAGGTGTGCAACATAGTGGCAGGACAGAGGTGTATAAAGAAACTGACAGACAATCAAACTTCCACTATGATACGTGCAACAGCAAGATCAGCACCTGACCGCCAAGAAGAGATAAGCAAATTGGTAAGTGTGTGGTGAGCACAGAAATGCAAAGTGTAGAACGCAGTTTTTCTCTTGTAGTTACTAAGAGTTATTTTACCATTGATAAAATAACATTTGCTTCATTGCAAGTTACTTAAAAGTATTTATACTATCTGCAAAGTGGGCCTCTGATTTTCTTGGTGGGGGGCTGTTCTGGAAATCCAGGGCCAAATTTTCATGGGTAGTAAAAATCCACATCTCCATGGGGAGCTAGTGGGCTCTGTAAATACTTGTCATCACTCAAATTTAGCTCTCAGTAGTTCAAGTTAGGTACCAGCAATAAGGTGATGCTTTGGAAAAAATTGGATCACATGAGAAGCCCTGTGTTTTGCCTGTTGGAATATTTATTTATTTATGTCTATTTTAGATGCGAAGTGCAAGTTTTAATACTGATCCTTATGTTCGTGAATTTGGAATAATGGTCAAAGATGAAATGACTGATGTGACTGGTAGAGTCCTGCAACCTCCTTCAATCCTTTATGGAGGCAGGGTATGTAAACAGACATGTGATGATCTCTTAAAGTAATTATACTGATGTTTGATGTGGGATATAATGGCATGAATGGATATAGTAGTTCCATAGGACTTGGCACTGAACATTTATTACCTTCAAAGCCTTCATATACATGATCTAGTTGTAATCCATGCTAGATGAGTAAATTTAATCCCTGCGGGGATAATTTCATTATTTGGCACCCTTGGCAATTGGGGGAGAGAGGAAGGGTGTCAAGTCCTTAACTCCTTGAGTAGGGACTGTAGTAGTGGTGTGGGTTTCTGCCACGCCAACACAGGCTCCCTCATCAGGCTGCTGCCATTGTAGTGGGGGCTCCATTGGGACTTGCCATTTTGGTGTTCCCGCTCTCCACTGACTGACACCCCCCAACCCCCCCCCGAATCAGCACTCATTTCTCCTCTACTTCTCCCTTTCCTCCTCCCACCACTAGCCTGGAAGTATATTACTGGTTATCCCCATTTCATAGATATAGAAACTCAGGCAGAAGTTTTTTAAGAATGGCTTTGGTTTTTTGTTTCCTCTGATTTTTGGTACACATCGTACGATCCCTGGGTTCTGACTTTCAGACCTGTCAGATCCTTTTGAGTGGTTATGAATGGATATCAGCCCTGAAAATTGTTTGTATTCTGGTAGCACCAAAAAGATACCTGTTAAGAATGCATAGTCCTTTGTGCTACTCTCACACAATTAGTGAGTATATGAAAGTTTTATAGTATATGTAGTGTAGAAAAGTCTGAAAAGGCAATATGTTTTGTCTCCCTTAATCTGTAATATTTCTGCCACAGGCTTATGATTCTGCATATTCAAACTAGAGGCCCAGTGAGGTGGGTGAGGCAGATCCTGATCCAAATTGGTTGGTCCCCCTGTGGCATCATCTTATTTCCAGTCTTCAGAAAATTAGTTTATAGAATGACCTCTTTATATTAGAATATTTGCAGGCACAGTTTAAATGACACTAGATTTCTCCAAGAGTCCTCTACTGTGTCATTTCTCACAATTTCATAGGTTTTCAGTGCAGGCTTGAGAAAAAGCCTGTACCACCAATCTGTATCTGGAAATATAGAGTTAACTCCAGGGGTGAGAGTATCCTCAAACTGTCATCCTCTTCCCTAAATACTAGGGCAGATGCACAGACAAGCACTAAACCCATCACACCTCCAGAACACTAAATACCTATAAGGGAATTTCCAGTTTCAGATTGAGTTTAATTTTTTTTCTTCTTCTCTTGCTTATATAACTAGTGATCCTGGAGGTCAGGGGTATCAAAGGCATGGCCCAGTGGCTGGATCCCGCCCACAGGGCCCTGTCATCCAGTCCCTGGTGCTGCTTCAGGTCTTGGAGTAGACTCACAGGTTGCACACGATGCATGCGGGACTGCCTCTGCACACAGGACCTAAGACTTAACTCTCAGCCAGTCCAGCATCTGTGCTGCATATGCACCTTAGGGTGGCCATCGCGTGCAGCATGGGTCCTGGAGTGGATACCACAGGGAACCTAGGTCCTGGAGTGAGCTCTGTGGACACTTGATTCAACATATAGGAAAGGGGATGGTGCATATGCACAATCCGGCCCATGGACTGGCCATGTGCTACTCATCTGGCCTGCAGGACCGGATGAGTTTCATACTCCTGCTTGTAGGTGATTCACAGAGATGTCTGAGCCAGGGAATGAAAGAGAATGCTATGCAGGTCTGTAATTCAGAAACCAGGATCTCTCCTCACCTTTCATAGATATTTTTTTTTCTGTGACTTTGCACAAATCATTGAACCTCTACATGCCTCTGTTTACCAGTGTGTAAAATCTGGATATTATTTTTGTCTGTTTTGGCAGTTGTAAGGATAAGTAAATTCTTAGGAAGTTCACTAAGCTCTTGGGAACTATAGAAATTCAAACTTTTTTACCAAAGGTTATTACTCTTCTCACCTGCTGTCCTCACATACTCTAATTGTTTTGTATATGCTACACATGAAGGGATTTACATACGAACAAAAAATTACAATTTAAATATTTAATTGAATTGTCTCTAAAGCTTTAGTTTCCCAGCTGGCCGGACTTGCATATTGGAGGTATGTTGCTATAGTGAAGGGATGGATAATGATATTTGTAAGACTGAAATAAAATGTATACATCACCATTTCTGAGAGGTTACTAGCTGTGTTTTGTCCAGAGACCGGCAGAAAGCATGGTATGGTGGCACCTTTTAAAGACGAACTGGTTCAGAAAAGCTTTTGTGAGTGACAGCCTTCTTTGTCAGATGCTACATGATGAAGTAGTTTGTCGTCTATGGCAGCTTCTGAACCAGTTAGTCTTTAAATAGCACCATGCCTCGCCCTCTGCCTAAATTTCTGAGAGATTTCAGACTAAGGATAGCCTTGTTTTTGGAATGAAAAAGGGGCGGAAGGATTATTAATTTTTGTTGTTACCATGAACTATCTCCCATTTCTTTACTTTTTTCTAGAATAAAGCAATTGCTACCCCAGTTCAAGGAGTCTGGGATATGAGGAATAAACAGTTTCACACTGGAATTGAAATCAAGGTTTGGGCAATTGCCTGCTTTGCTCCCCAACGCCAATGCACTGAAGTTCATCTTAAGTAAGTGTGTTTCTTCTTCATAGATTTTATTTAACTTACTGGTTTCAAAACACATGGGTCATGTAGAAATATTGTTGTTTTTATACTTTTTATAACAATGTTTTGTAATTCTTTATTGAAAAAACTTTCTTTGTTATATTCTCCCTCCCCCACCACCTTTTAGATGCTGCAAGCTACAGGATTTCATTTTATTTTTTTCTTGCTCACAAACGTTGAATATTATATTTGAAATGGTGTAGAACCTAGTACGGCTTTGGTGGTGGTGGGTTGTTTTTCTCCTCCTCTGCTGGTGTCATAAAATCCTCAACATCAAAAGCAGTTTATCCATCACTGGGTATGGCAGTGTCTGTCTTGATTACTATGCAATAGAAACTAACAAAAGGTAAAGAAGACAGTTGAAGTGAGACGGTGAAGTAAGTACTTAACTGAGCATTTTTCAAAGAGTCTGTATCTGCATTGGACCTATTTAAAAATACTTGGTTAGCTTAAAAATTCAAATTTATGCCTCACTTTCTACTAGCTACAGTTAAAACACTGTTCAAATCTGAAAGATATGAAGGGAATTTCCCCCCCCCCCCCAATTCGTTGGTTTTTGTACCTGAGAGTACTTTGCTTAGTCAGTTTCCCCGTTCTGTTTTTGCATGTCATTCACATTGCAACAGGGAAGAAAATAATTAAAAATAAATCATTTCATGGCTAAATGAGAATACTTGCTTCATCTAAAAAAGATGCCAGACTGAGAAGCAGAGCTTGGGTTCCCGATGGATATGGGTATAGTCAGTTTTCCACTCTCTCCAAGGACAAATTCCCTGGAGAACTATAATGCCTGAAGCCCTGGTGAAGTAGCCAGGTGAGCTGCAGCATCTGCAGCTACAACTCCAACTGCAGCCATGGAGGAAGCAAGAGGAGCAGCAGTGGTTTTAAGTCATGACTGCACGAGATGGGGTGTATAGGTCCCAAGGAATGGGTCTGTCCCCATCAAGTGTCTGGCCTGAACTGAGTGATTCATTTCAGAACTTAATGGATACTGCAGGAGCCTATCCAGGATGCAGATAAGCCTAAGACCTACAAGGAGGAGGAGATGAGAGGCTTGGTTTTAAGAGTGGCTCAGATCCTGATGTGAACCCAGTGGAGAAGACTGACATTTCTTATTTGGCTTTATTTGAAGGAAGAAGCAACACCAGTACGAAGGCTCTCCAGATGGGCTATAGTTTTTGCTACCCATCACTGCCACTGCCCTAGGCTAAGCCCAGCCCCCCTAATGCCATTCTGCTCGGCCAAATGTTGCTGTTTTATACAAGTTAACATCATTAACAACAATAGGCCTGTACCAACATAGCTGAGAACAGAACTGTGTTCTCTGTTCCTTTGTGCTAACTTAATGTGTCTGCATTTTAGGTCTTTTACAGAACAACTGAGGAAGATATCAAGAGAT
>NW_005841857.1:1781336-1783661 GCF_000455745.1 Alligator sinensis
ATGCCAATCCAGGGGCAGCCATGTTTTTGCAAATATGCCCAGGGAGCAGATAGTGTGGAACCCATGTTCAGACATTTGAAGAACACCTATGCCGGGTTACAGCTTGTTGTAGTTATTTTGCCAGGGAAGACTCCAGTTTATGGTAAGTGCAAGTTGATTTGGAGGTGGGGGTGAGGGAGGAGGCTAGGCACAGAATGTGTGTGTGTGTGTGTGTGTGTGTGTGTGTGTGTGTGTGTGTGTGTGAGAAATTACATGTTTTATGAAAGACTAGGATGCCAAAAATTTTGAAAGCACTTGGATAAAATGTCATAAAGATTTCTGGACATTAAATTTTGTCTTTCCTGCTCTTTAGCCTGAACTTTACCCTGAATTTTTATCCATTTCTTTATTTTATACCTATTTTCTCCATTAATATGCCGGCTATCACTGAAGCACATTCTATAAGTCAGAAAACTCAAGACCACCTCTAAAAGCAAAGCTTTATTTTCTTTCTTCTTTGCTTACAATTGATTAATATTTCAATCATCAGAATCTCTGTCTGTACCTTCAGTCAGCCAAAAGCCTATGCAAATAATAAAAATGGACAGGTACTCAACTTCTGCAGCTCTCCAAAAATTCCACCTGCTCAAGCCTCGAGCCTCCTGCAAGATCTGAGCAAAGAGGTTGCTTTCTGCCAAGATCAGGCTTATTAGAGTTAACGAGTAGATTCCAAATCTGACTGTGCTTCTCCCCCCTCCATCCCTCCTCCCCCCCCAGTTATTCACTACAGCACATTAAAGTTTAAAAAAAGTCTAAATAGCCAGGACAGAAAGCATATGTGGATTTCATAGATCAAAACCAGCAACTTGATTTGCACTCAGGAGTAAACTGAGAACAGTACTGTTTGCAGAGTACATGTGTATTCTGCTTCAGGTGAGCAGGACATACCTGATCTTCCTCTTCCTACCACTGTGAACTTTCCATCACTTCTGGTAGATGCATTCTCCTTCTTTCTGTCAAAGCCTCCTATCTCAACCATCTCCTTTTCTCAATTTATACCTTGTCATAGGGCAACTTTATCCATGTTTTTCTACGGTTTCAGTTGCAGTCTTTATGCTGATGGCACATTTAAAAAAATACACTAAGATGGCCTGTCCCCCTTCATCCTGTCCAGTGTCTCAGTTGCTTTATTTGATCTTGCAAAAATTGAACTCCTTACTTTCCCTAATTCTAAATAAAGCCAGCTGGAATGGAGTGATCCGTAAAGAAACAAGGACCAATAAAGAGGAAGGAGCAGAATAATCGGATCTCCCTCTTATTTATTTGAGCCTCTCAAGGAGACTGCCGATTCCAAATTACTGTTACGGTTTCAAGTTAGAAATTATTTTGAGTACACAAGCTCCCATGTTGTTCCTCTGATACTGGGAAGGGATGCCTCTTAATCTCCCTTAACTGCTGGAAGAGGAGGCACTGGTCTGTTCCACTTCCATATACTACTTGGTGTCCCTTCTTACCTAGCACAGGAGGACTTCCAGAATTTTTTCCAGTGGGCAGTTTGGCTTGCTTCCCATTGGGATTAGTAATCCAGTAGTTATCTTGCAGCCTGAATTTTTACTGCAAAGGCTGGAAGGGAATGGCGATCATCTTAACCATGGGCAGCTTCTGTGTCTGTCATAGTGAGAATAAGAGTTGTTAGCTATTTTAAGAGGGACTTGCGAGTGTCTCTGGAGAAATGTTATGTTCCAGTCTGTTAAATGATGCATTTTAGTTACAGGGAACAAATTTTAATCTAATGAATCAATAACCTTGGAAGAGAACGTACTCATTCGTGATTGAATGAATGCCACTTGTCTTATTTATTGCACTTTCTATACTAGCCCCTGGTGTTTAACAGTAAAAAAAGAAAGAAAAAAAAAGGATCATTAATCCTAAATATTTCACTTACATTACACGTAGAATTTATTTGCTCAACATAAATTCTTCTTTAGATCCCCAGCATTGTTTTAAATATAAATGGTCTCAATAAAATTTTAAAAGCTGACTTCATGCAGTGCCAAATTCTTAAATGCTTATTAGTAAACTTTGTTACACAGACCTAAATAAACATCTCTTTTAGGCCCTTGATGTTTTCTAACTTTATATGAAATTTGTCACTGAGTGGTCACCTACACGTAGAACAGAACAGGAATTTATGCCCCTTAATTTTCAAAGTAGAACCTTAACTTTGGGGTGACAGTCAGTGCCTCTATACTGTTCTAAAGTTGAGGTAACAGTATAAAATAAAGTGATTAGAATGATAAATATGCCATTATACTTAGGATCCTGTTAAACTGTCTCTTCAGCAGG
>NW_005841857.1:1783692-1793010 GCF_000455745.1 Alligator sinensis
AGCAGTTAGAAAATTCAAAAACAGCATGGGTAAATATGTTTAAACTAATTACATTAATAAATTACCTAGGCTAGGAACTGACATTGCATTTGTCCTAGGACAGGTTGTGCCTGTGTTTGCCCCAGAGCACAAATATCATGGATTGGTGTAATACACATCACCATTTTCGGCCATTGATTCACTGATGCAATCCCAGGACAGCTGTTCAGACAGACTTTGCAATGTCCCAGGACAAACTGTTAGCAATTATTGTCCTGTGAACATTGTTAGGGTTTCTTCCTGTACAACAGACATGGTTATTTGAACTATTGCACTTTCTCCCGGGATAAAATGGTTTCTCCCAGGACAGATGTTTATAGCCTTTGGGGCAGGTGATCATGCCAGAAAGAATGCCACTTAATGTATTAAATACTTGTATTTAAATATTTGATTAGTTTTTATTTTCTTTTTTGACTTGGTAGCGGAAGTAAAGCGTGTTGGTGATACTGTACTGGGGATGGCTACCCAGTGTGTTCAGATGAAAAATGTGCAAAGAACAACACCGCAAACTTTGTCCAATCTTTGTTTAAAGATCAACGTCAAATTAGGAGGCGTAAATAACATTTTACTGCCACAGGGAAGGTAAGTTATCCATGTTTGTTTTTTAAGGGGAACGTTTTATGTTAAAATGGCCATTTTTCTCCTGCATTTTTATCCAGCTTTAAAAACACTCCCCTGCACATCTGGACGTGGCCATTGGGATCAGGGTTGCTTGTTTCAGCAGTTTGCATCTCACTGTTCATTTGTTTTAAAGGGGGGGGGGGAGAGAGAACACATGCGTGTTGGAAACTGAAATAGGTTCGTTCCAAGGAATCTCGCGCTAGAACTTATTGCAGTCTCCTACTGGGATTGTAGTAGCCAGCTGTAGCATAAACGCAGGCAAATCAGTGTGCCTCACTTAGCTTACAGCTTGGGTGTGTGTGAAGGCAGTTCCATATGGGAAATTTCTTAAGGAGCTTTTACTCTGGCTGTGAACTCCTGAGTGGCCTTACCAGAGGAAAAATGTGAATGCTGTCTACTATTACAGTAGGTCTTTGGTAGAGAACCAAAATCTGAACTCCAGTGACCTTTAGGGAAGCTCTGATCTGTATCGTCACTTTGGAACCAGAACCATTATTTCTACTAGTCATTTAAAACTTAAACTATAAAGGCTGCAGGGAAGTGGCTCTATACATACT
Organism: Alligator sinensis; assembly: GCF_000455745.1. Lineage (NCBI taxonomy): Eukaryota > Metazoa > Chordata > Crocodylia > Alligatoridae > Alligator > Alligator sinensis. Next base: position 1,784,910 of record NW_005841857.1, read on the forward strand.
GTATTTGCAGACTTCACATATCGTTTGTACCTGTATAAACAGGAGCAGATCCAGGATCATGGTGATGGGGTTGTAGCTGTGTGGCACATGATACAATCGAAGCCACTTCCCCCTCCCACAGTGAAAGCAGGAGTTGCTGCTGCTGTCACCACTCATCCCCTCCTTTTCCTCTGCTGCTGAATTTGGGGAGGGGAAAAGCAAAACAGCAGCAGGCTCCAGAGCTGAAAAGCAGGAACTCCAGGCAGACCCTGTGCTGTGGAGCTCATGTATCTTGCTCCCACATCCGGAGCTGCGCTGACATGATGGTGAGCTCTGAGAGCTCGCTGCAGCATGTGGGACACAGCCAAAGCAGAGTGTGACCAGGCTCCTGCACCCTCTTTGGATTTGCCCCCATATGTAAACTTTCACTGCTGCCGCTGAGCTGAGCTGAGCTGAGCTGGTTTTGTTTTCATTGCTTGCCGTTCGCTTGATATCCTTAGATGGACAACAGTAACTCAATGGACGAGGCGTAGGCTTGGAAGATGTGGAACTATTTTTGCGGTACCTGCATTATAACTGATTTTCAGTGGGATCATGAACCTTCCCATCTCCAGGCTCTTTGCCTCTGCTTCCCTCTGTGTATTATGTTCAGATCCCTTGGGTTCAGGAGTTCAGGCAAGATAATTCTCTTTTTGGTGTTATAATCTACAGAGTGCTTCACATGAAGCTACAAGGCATTTATTTTAGCATCTGGAAGAAAAGAAGCAAAAATATTTTATTTTTACTTACAAATATTTTTCCCCAGATTTAGTTCTCAGAGTGATGCCCTGGTAACAGCTTTCAGCATAAGTATAGCTCTTGAAAAGTGACTTTGTAGAAGTGTTTTTCTGGGACTCTGTCTTTGTATGTCAATGACTTCTAAATCCGTTTGACTCAGGAAAAAAAAGCCTATTTTTAAACCGTCAGGCCTGCAAACTAATTGGAATCTGAAATTCAACGTTTTTTCTGGCTCATGCATCATCGCCTAATAAATATTCTTTAATTAGAACTGTGTGAACAGATCTTTCGGTGGAAAATGAAGCGCGGTGATATTCAGCTGTTCTGGTCTAACTGTGTAGCATGTGGAGTACTATCACGGATAAAACTATAATACAAAATAGCTTTAGTGAGAGTGTGTGTGTCTGTAAAAATAAATAAATAAATAAAAATGCCACTTTTAGTCCTTGCATTTCCATTCTCAAAACAAAATGGCAGCTATTTCTGACTTAGCTCTGCTTTCAGAAAGTCAACATGCTGCTTCGCAGAGATAAGCAAACTTCTACTTGACCAAGCTGAGGGCAATCGGAGAGCAGTTGCTGAAAAGTAATACAGCAACGAGCACTTAGAAAACATGCTGTTCAGAGGAGAAGCATTTTTCCTTCACATTGTAAAGTGCATTTACTGCACTACGGCCAAATGCAGACATTACACTTTTTTACTGGTACAGGTGATCAGAAACCAGTCTATACCCGTAACAGAACAGAAATTCGGCGCACAGATTGGTTTAAAAATGGCGAAACCTGGTCTAAGATTTCCCCTCTCACCAAAGGGCAAACGTGTGTTCTGTCTGCTACCCATCTAAACTATGCTGCTTACAGAAAACTGTGTAACATAGATCAACTCCGCCTCAGGCTTTGTGAATGTCTGTACCTAGCATAATTGTGGACAGTTGGAAGAAGCATTACATCCACATAACATTGGAGTAAAAATGTTTACTACAATGTTAGTAAAAATGTAAAAACAATTGCCTGGGGCAGGCTATGCATTTCATGAAACACAAGCTTTATAAATACTTGTTAGCGGTTAAATATTTTTCCCCAGTTTGAGCTTTGCTGCAAAATTCTATGGTGACTTCATAGTAAGAGGAAATACAGGCTTTTCATGCGAGGAGTCTCAACTTTACTTTTTAAAAGCACATCAGTATTTCTGAACAGTCATTTTCTACCCAGAAATATCTGTCTGTTCCTAAGAAGTAGGATGTTTAATTTGAATGGCGTATTCTTCCATCCAATCAACTGCTACCCACCTGTGGTATGATGCACCCAAAAAGATAAGAATTCTACTTGTTCTTCTGATAAACCGTCCTCTTATGAAAGTATAACTAACCACAGAGGCCCCCCAAAATTCCCGTCAAATAGTGAAGTTCTCAAAAGGTGGAGTTTTTGGTGTTAATTGTAGAGTTACTGTTAATTGGGTATCATTTACTGGTATCCAAAAACATTCTGAATTGTAAAGAGTTTTTAAAATGACCATATCATGGCATCGCTTCCTGAAGAAACACCCTGAAATACCTGAGAAATTAAATTTTGAAAAGTAATAGTTGTGTACATTTTGTAGCTACTTCTTCTGAGGAAGCTAAAAGAAAGTATCAAATTAGGAGGAGGAGAAATTTAGTCTCTCTGTGATGGTCTTTCAGTATACTTTATTGCCTTTTAGAATATCAGCTTTCAAACAGACCTGATATAGCTAAAAATTCCAAATACAAATATTTAGGGAGGTCCTTAATTAAAAATTACTTTAAAAAAATCCCTGTAGAGTTTCTGATGAACTCAGGCTTTTTTAGTTTAAACCAAAATATTCAGTTTTTTAATACTCTTAACACAAAGGTCGGCAAGGTTTTGGAGCTGAGCCAATGTGCCCAGCCCACTACTGCCACTGCTACCTGGTTGTGCTGGCACGTAAAGTCCCCTGCCTGCCCACACATAGCACAGTGCCAGTATATACAACTCCCCTCCCCTGCCTGCCTGTCTGCGGTGCAGCAGGGCTGTGCAACCACCGCCCATCCACAGCGTATACAAAGCCCACCCAGCATTGCATGGGCAAAGCACCCCACCCCCCAGCTCCATGGGCCTGATCAAACCCACAGGGCTATATGTTGCTCACCTCTGTTTCTAATAGCACATACGTTGTTTTCTTTAGAGGAAGTTAAGATGTGCAGAGTACCAAAATGTAACCTGCTTTCAGATGCTATAAGAAGTATGGAGGTACAATTTTCACCTTAGGTCACTTCAGTGAAAGTAGATTGTATGCCCTTTGCCTCAGATTTTTAAAGGTATTTAGGTGCCCGATTCCCATGAAAATCAATGAGCACTAGGAGCCTACTGCCTTAAAAACTTGGCCCTTCATGTCTGTGCAGCAGCTAACAGAAAGGGACTCTGATCAGGGTCAGGATGCTACCAGAATACAAACAGTTAACAACAATCATGCTAAACAGATGGTGCATTCCTGCATGACAGGGATGGCTAGGATTCCTCAATTGCCACTTATATAAATTTTTTTCCAAAGTTATGTATACCTTTTGTTGCAACATTTACTTTCTCTTCATTAGGCCACCAGTGTTTCAGCAGCCTGTTATATTCCTTGGCGCAGATGTCACTCATCCACCAGCTGGAGATGGAAAAAAGCCTTCTATTGCTGCAGTGAGTAAATTGTGTAGTAGTCTTGACTTTCAGTAATTTAATTTAAATCTGTTTGGGGTTTTTTGGTTTTTTGTTTGTTTGTTTGGGTTTTTCTAAGTAGTTGTATAAGAGTAGCCTGTAAATCTGGTACCCCAGTTATAATGTTAAACACTATTTAACTACATAATCTCCAGAAACTTGTTCTGGAGAATTTTCTCTGGTAATAATTGTTTCATGTTGTGTGAGAGCTTACTGATTGAAAATTACTCTAATACCTTACATAAATAAGTTTGGGGCTTTTTTCCAGGACCTTTTTCAGGCTGATAGCAACATTATAATCCACTGAGTGTTATATCCCGTTAATTCACAGTGCTATAGCATTTGTAAATTGCCAGTAAGAATCTCCGTATTGTGCATTTTTGTGAAATTTACTGTTCTTCTCACCTGCCATATGAGGAATAAAGCAACCTGGAAGTGCACGTGGCCAGCCTAGCTGAATGTCTCTAGTCCAGGATGTATTTTATATTTTGCCCTGATCCTTGCTGGGCAGTCTGCGTATTCACTATTCACCTTGAGTTGCATGATATTCTCCTGCAAAGCAACACGCACCAAAACAGGCAGGGGGAGTTTTCCTTCAGTTGCATCCTTTGCTGGAAGTGGGCTAGGGCTGGCGGTTTGTATTCAGAAGGCCAAACCATTTCTCAAATTTGCACATTTTAAGGCTTCGCAGAAGTCTATGCAGTGTGTAGATAAAACATATTACGTATGAATGTTTCACTGCTGGGCCTTCACTCTCCTCTTTCCTGGGTTCCCCTGCAACTGTACAGTAGGGGCTACCCAAATATCTCCATGATGTTCCCCTTCCTCAGGTGTGTGAACATACATACCCCTGGCTTAAGTGCATTAGCAGTCTCCTGGCACTGGGGGGTCTCATTCCAGTCAGCGTTTTGAACTGCCCCCAGAAGCAAAGAGGCAGCCAGTTGTTGGTATAATGAGCTCCCTGTAATCCGTCACAGAGAAGCTGCTGCATTCAGTGATAACAGTAACCTACAAGTGGTTTTTCAAGATAATTAATGCACTGTCATTTGCGAGCTAGATGACTGCAGTGACGCAGGCGATTGTGTCTTAGGCCCCTGGCAGACGTTGTAAGAACGTAAGAAGTACCATAATGGATCAACCCCTGTGAGTGGACAAAATACATCCCGTGAGCCGGATCTGGCCCACCAGCTGACTAGATCCAGCCTGCAGCTGCCCCTGCAGTGCTCTACTTGGGGCCAAGCCCCACCCACTCGCACCAGGCCAGACCCGCAGTTTCCCACATTTTTCTCCTGTAAAGGAGAGAGCTGTGATTTTTCTCCTTTAAAAGGGAAAAACCCTCACTCTTCTCCTTTAAAGGAGAAAAATTTGCACTTTTCTGCAGCAAATGGAGAACACAGATCCCTGGTCATCAGCCAGACGAATGCAATTGAGGTTTGGGCAGTACAGGCTCCTGGGCACAGAGACCACATGAGTCAGGAAAGAACCAGGGATCCAGCAGCTTCCTTGTGGTATGAACCAGTTGTGAAATCTTTTTTTTCCTTGAAATCTAGGTGAAGTACAGACTTAAAAAATGTCACTAGTATTGCAAAACCCTTGTTGTAGCATTATATAGAGTTATAGGTAGACTGTTAAATGCTGTACAGTTTTTGCAAAATAAACTTTGTATTGCTCTCTTTCTCTATGGACTGCATAGATTCTAAAGTAATTCACTGAGATAATCAAATCTTTATGTGTTTTAAATATTCGTTTTTAAAGTAAGTTGAAAGAAAATGCTCTTTACCAGTTTGGTCTTAAGCATGGTATATTTAAACAGGTCGTTGGTAGTATGGATGCTCACCCTAATCGATACTGTGCCACTGTTCGTGTCCAGCAACACCGTCAAGAAATCATCCAGGATTTGGCTGCCATGGTCAGGGAGTTACTTATTCAGTTCTACAAATCAACCAGATTTAAACCAACTCGCATTATTTTCTACAGAGATGGCGTTTCTGAGGGGCAGTTTCAGCAGGTTAATATTTTTGACATTTGAAACTTTCTGATGGTATCCTTTGTTAAATTGGAGTTAGGATGAGTAATGTCTTTCCTCCTAATAGGTCTCGGGCATCAGCCAAACAATGCAGAAAAAGTGTCCTCCCAGCTTTCAGGATCTTAACTGCTCCTTTACAAAAAGGGCTTCACAATAAATTGTATAATGCCATTCAGTTTGAAGTTTGTTTAGCTTTTAATCCCCTTTCTGCAGTTTTTGTGGTCATGCCAAATCCCATTCCTAATGTCCAACTTTGTATGAATTTGATGCCTGCATGTCAGTAAATAACTTTGATATTTTCTTTCATCATTAAGATATTTTCATTTTTAGAAATTCCAGACTGTATCAGCTCTCATATTACCATGTTTTAATAAGAATTCATTGCAACTTGCTCTCTATTCCCTGGCACACTGCACTCAAAGAATTGGGGACAAGTGCAAACATTAAGTATTTTATATTTAATTCCCTACTCTGAAAAACATTCAGGTTGTAGTCTGTTCAATAGACCACTCAGTTGTGCCTTTTTATCTGTCCATTAATAATAGGTTGCATGCCACAATATTTTTATAATGTAGGCATTGTGTTTGGAGCTTTACTGATACGTTAGTGGCCCATTGGGTCTTGCTTCAAGGACCTGACACATGATTTATTTTCACGAAGTGAAAGATTTACAGGTTTCCCTCGATTTTAATGCGGGTTCTTTATGTGTAAATTTGCTCTTATGTGATGAGCATATTTAGACCCATAATTTGTTATATGCAAGGTAAATTCGCTCTTATGCGATCAGCATAGATGCACTGCCCCAACACCCCCAAAAGCAGGCAAGTCTGTGGGGGGAGGGGAAAGCGCTGTGGCCTCACTCGCCCCAGCTGCAGCAGCCTCGGGAGCAGCCAGTGGCAGCAACCTGCAGCTGCTGCGCTTCGCCATGCTGTGCCCCGAACCCCTCAGGGCTCCGCCTATCCCCACTCACCCCAGCTTCTGCTGCAGCTGCCTCGGGAGCAGCCGATGCCAGCTGCTTGTAGCTGCTGGGCTGCACTATGCCCTGGTACAGACAGCTGGTGTTGGCTGCTCCCAAGGCCACTACAGCTGGAGCTGGGGTGAGTGCCATGCCCCACACTGCCTGGGGCTCTACTTGTCCACACACACACCAGCCTGTGGTGGAGCAGCCCTGGGAGCAGCTGACATCAGCTGCCTGCACCAGGGCATGGTGAAGCAGCTACAGGGAGCTGGCATCCACCACTCCCAGGGCAGCTGCAGCAGGAGCTGGGGTGAATGGGGACAGGCAGAGCCCTGGCGGGCTTGGGGCATGGTGCAGCCCAGCAGCTGCAGGCAGCTAGTGCTGGGATGAGCACTGCTCTATTCCCTCTGTTCGGCTGCCTTGTGCATCTCCAGGAGTGCCACCCATGCCCCCGCCCCTTTCCTAGTCCCAGCCTTACTCCTCCCTCCCTCACTGTCATGGGAACCTATCCCTAGTTCTTACATTATAAAGTGGGTTCACTTTATGCAAATTCAGTTTATGCGCCATTCTCCGGGAACGCATGTACCGCGTAAATCAAGGGAAACCTGTAGTGTCTGATCCTACACATCTTTATGTATGCAGATCTCTCCCTCATTGGCAGCACTGGGAGGGCATGATTTAGAGGGGACAAAATGCAAATGATATGGCAGTTTTTAAAAGTAATTTTAATGCTGATTTTATCTTTGCAGTCCATATTGATCACATTTTTGTTAATTTGTTTTAGGTTCTCCATCATGAACTGTTGGCTATCAGAGAAGCATGTATTAAATTAGAAAAGGACTACCAGCCAGGAATTACATTTATTGTTGTGCAGAAAAGGCATCACACGAGACTCTTCTGTACAGACAAAAATGAACGGGTATGTTCTTAATATTTGCCTGTCAAGGACCAGCATATTGCCTGAATCCCCCTACATGTATCAAAGCTGCCTCTTAATTAAATAAATTTTAATTCACTCATTTCCATTTAAATTACATTATCTGTGGATTAATCAATATCTTTTACCATCTGGGAAGAAATCTGTGTTTCTCTAACTACTTGTGGGCTTTGGGTTAAATATCATGGGCTGAAGTAGAGTTGTAAAACTCAAATGAGTTGGCAAGCTGAGTTCAGCTTGCGTGGCTTCTCACTGGAGCTGCCAGAGCTGCTTTGTCAGCACAGGCGCCATGCACAGGTTAACACGGCTTGCTGCCCCACCACTGATTTGCATGCTGAGCTGCGGTCAAGAATCAGAAATTCTGTGGCATGGGCAACATGGCTGGCTGCACCGGCACAGTGGCTTTTGGAGCTGTGATTAGAAGCCCCATGGGCCAGATCCAGAGACAGCTCATCCAGCCAGAGAGAAGCACTGCAGGACAGATGTTTGTCTCCCCTGGGCTGAAGGACTGGCCAGCTTCTTTGTTCAGAAAGCAACATTAATGGGCATTTCCATCTCGGTGTATTCTCTATATGGAGCTTAGAAGGCAATGAGTGTTTTAGTCAGATGGGAACTATTTGACTTAATTTCGATGCTGGCATAGAAAGCTTCTTGAGCAAGTTTGCAGATGACACCAAACTGGGAAGGATTGCAAACACATTGGAGGATGTGAGCACAGTTCAGCA
>NW_005841857.1:1793041-1799124 GCF_000455745.1 Alligator sinensis
GAAATTAGGGCTAGAACTAGCAGGATAAAGTGCAATGCAGACAAATACAAGGTGCTACACCTCAGGAGGAATAATCAAAAACATAAATACAACAGGGCAGGATGGCAGCACTATGGAAAAGGATTTGGGAGTCTTGGTAGACAGTGGATTCAATATGAAATTGCAGTATGATGCAGCCGCAGAAAAAGGAAATGTGGTTTTGAGATGTATCAATAGAAGCATTAGGTGCAGATGTGGGAGGTGATAGTGCCTCTCTACTCAGCACTGGGTAGGCCTCGTCTAGAGCACTGCGTGCAGTTCTGGGCTCTGCGTCTTAAAAAAAGACATGGAGAAGTTAGAGAAGGTTCACAGGTGGACAAAGATGATCAAGGGCTTGGAAAAGCAAATCATATGAGGATAGGTTGATGGAGCTGGGCATGTTCAGCTTGAGGAAGCAGTATTTAAGAGGGGACATGATTGCAGTCTTCAAATACTTGAAAGGCTGCCGTAAAGGGGAGGAAAGGCACCTCCTCTCTCATGCTGTAGAGAGGAGGGTGCAGACCTGTGGCTTGAAGTTGCAATCTAAACCTACTTTGCATATCTGGAAAAACTTCTTTACTATAGGAATAGACGCCTAGGGAAGTTGTAGACTCACCGTCACTGGAGCTGCTCAAGAAGAGGTTGGACAGCCACTGGTTGGGGATGATCTAGGTGTAGCTATGCCTGTGTTTTACTGTGGGTGTTTCCCATGCTTCTGGGCTTTGCTGGTTGCTCCATCTCCTCTCTATTGTGAAACCTTATTATACAGTCCAAAACTTTTCCTTTCATCTCGCTGTTCTTAGTTGTAGTCCCTACATGTTCCTCTTCAAACAGTTACTTTGCATATATAGGTATCTCTTTCTGGACTAAAATTTGTGCATTAAAGATCCAGTCCCACAAATCCTTCTCAAGTGAGTGGTATTTGCATTAATAGTTGTAATCACTTAAAAGAAATCACTGGTTGTACTAGGAATATTCACATCAGTAAGGCTATGAACACATTTACATTTTAGCTACTTTAAAAAGTATTGGAGGAGGTGCTATTTGGGAGCTTGTAGCTGATGTTATGACCTGTTGAGTCTGCTTGAGCCTCTAGTAATGGAAGCTAGCTAAATGACACTAGCTTTGACCCTTGAACAAAACAGGGTTCAAGTCGGAGCAGTTTTGCTATATTTGTATCACTGCAGAATCATGGGCTGTCACGGTTGCATTGTAGTAGTTGAAGTAGTAGCAGCATTAAGCAGTAATATTGGATGCTTGGGCATTTAACATGAGCAGTTGGTTATTTTAATGAGAAATCCCTCTGTTCTTCTGACTCGTCAATAAGGACTGTAGGCTTTCTGTTCTTATTTCATTTATGCATCTGCACCTAGCCAGTTATCGTTTAAAGAACTTCATCTCTTTCCCATACTCCCTGGAGTGGAACTGAGGCTAGAGGACAAAATAAGGTGGAAAGAAAATGTCCCTGCCAGAACAACCTTTGACCATACCTTAACTTCTTCCCTTTTGATATCAGGAAAGCAGGACAACATAGGCTTCTTCTTATTAGTCTCAAGTTGGGAATCTGAACCACTGTTGCCTAGACTTCCTGGTGAATACAGCTAAAGCAGGCAGGGGAATGGGGAGGGGTATTAATACCAGCAGTTTTTAGTCTCCTTTATTTACTCCGTATAGTGTACGGTGAGAAACTTACTTGGTCTAGGTCCAGGTTTAAAAGAGGAGGAACAAAGCTAGTGTCACAATAAATCTGTCGTCAATCCCAGCACTTTCCTAAGCACTAGTTGCCTACCACAAAGGATGAGCCTCTCCCAGACTGTCAGTGCTGTCTTGCATAAATAGAGCAGGTGGTTGGCAGCACTGGTATCCAGCTACCGCAGAATTAGCCAAAATAATGTCTGAATCGAATGTACCATTTGTCTACATAAGTAAATTCAGCACTACTCTAGGTTTACATGGCCTGTAAAATCTTACAACTTGCTGAACTTGGACAATGGAAAAGTGAAGTGCCTGTTAATTCTATTAGAGCCGAGATGCTGCAGCAAAGTTGAGGACCTTTTGCTAGGAACTGGGTAGCCAGTGATAAGAGAGAATCTCTTCCCCAAAACAATGCCCCTAGTGAAGACAGGTGCAGGTGGTGGGGGGAGAAGTGGATGGGAAGTGACTGGTAAATGGTCACATAAGTCAGTGGCAGTTATGGAAGTAGAAGCCATACTTCCCGAGTCCCAGTTCCACTGGTTATCCACCAGACCATAGTTCCTGTGTGTTTTTCCCCTTTGTTCTCTGTGTCTGCCTAGTTTGCTGGCGTAGGCTATAGACATTTTTTCCTCTGAACTTGCTATTTTACATGCAAAAATTTGAACACTAACAATGGTGTTACAGGGGCCTAGAGGCTTTCCTCCTGCTTTCGCTTTAAGACAAACTTTCATTTCCATTCTTATTTAGAAAGAAATGATGCAAAGTTTAACAAAGAAAATGAAAACTGCAGCAATACGGATTCACTAACAGCAAGTCTACATCTTGTGTACACACTCGGATACTTTGCTGTTGACAGGGTTGTTGGGGGGGGGTGTTTTTTTCAGCTCAAATACTTTCATCCATTATTGCTTTCATCATATGTTGGTTGTTTCTTTAGATAGCTTGGAAGCAAGAACAGAGCTTCTGTTCATTGGTATTAGAAAAGCCATGTTAGCTAGTTCTATGGTCTTTCACTTTTCTAGTCCATTTAAGGTTATGTTTCATCGTACTTTACCACTTACTCATAAAACATTTTAAAGATTATTAACTAAACTTCACAACATCCCTATAAGGCATGTATGCAAGTACATATCTATTTTATGTATGGGTGTCATCTTTTTTTACAGAGGAGGAAATTTTAAAACAAGTGGTTCCCCAGGGTCAGTGAAGGACTCAGCATTAGAGATGAGCAGTTTCTTGCTTTTAAACCTGAGCTCATAATTCTGAATGTGTCCTGTCTTTGGCCTAGCATCAGCCTTTTCTGATGTAGAATTGGAGCTACATTGGCTTGAAGTTTAGTAGACTCCATTTGGTTACTTGCAGCACTAACATATAGGTGTACTTCTCTATAGCTGATCTGATCCCAATTGGTAAATCCAGAAAAAACAAAAGTTGTGGGGTTCTCTTTTGCATTTAATTCTGACCTTTAAGTTTAGGGAGGAGGGTGAGGGGGCTGCTCTGGAACCATATACCTTCTTCCCTTCTTCAGGTGCTGTGAGGAGAAGTAAACAGTGGAATAATACCCCCTAGGATATTAAGATGAGAAAAGGGGGTGACCAGCCAGTTGCAGGAAAATTCCTCCAAACGTTATCAATGGGTGTTGAATGTTCCGAGTGATCTAAGAAATGTGTTAGTGAAACATGTTTTTTTCTTGTTGCATCTGAACCACAGAAATCTAATTTCCTGGCTGCAGGCTGAATTAACTCATTTTTGCTAGTCATTTATTTCAGGCTTTTTGGGGGGGGGGAAATTGCATTTGGGCATTCTTTTTTATGTTATACATTTGGTGTTCCTTTCCTTGGATATTTCTTTACTGTCTAATGGAGTGGAAAAATTAACTAAATTGTACTGTGCCTCATTGTTGTAATTTGTGACTTCTCATTCTGTTCCTGTAGGTTGGAAAAAGTGGAAACATTCCTGCAGGTACGACAGTGGACACAAAAATCACCCATCCATCAGAATTTGACTTTTACCTGTGTAGTCATGCTGGTATTCAGGTATGCTTTACTTGTGTCCTCATCTTCCACCATATTTGGTGGTGGTCCTTCGTGCACTTGCTGCACAAGCAGTGTATGCTGTAGCATTCCACTTACACCATCTCCCATGCTGATCCATCCCTCAGAAGTAGTCATAAGAACTAACAAAAATACTCCACTAAAGTCTTGAAACAAATCAGACATGTCCCATATTTCACAGCTCATAAACTTCCCGTGCTCTGTCCTTTTATGGACTTTCTGTCTACATTTTGAAGCAAGGATCTTTTTTTCATCTGAATGAGAGTACCGCCCCACTTTTGGAGCTGTAAAAACTTTTGGAGGGACAAAAAAATGGAGCAGACCCACTGAGAAAGTGGGTGTTTTATCTGAATTATGTCATAGTTTTGAAGATCTATTGCCACTTAACTTTCTGTCCTTTTCCTGGTCCTGTACCCTACCTACCCCCACTTAAAGGTCATATTTAAGGTTAGCTGTAATTCTGTATTAAAAGAAAACTTAACGTGGGTTCAGATTAGAATGCTGTGACCTCTTAGTGTTTTGCCCAGAATTGCCTTGGCGTAGAGTCCTTATCTGGTCTGTTGTGCAAGTATAATATGGACTTCAATAGGATCTTTTAATTTGGGCAACACAGATGAAATTCTGGGACAGGTAATCTTGTCATGTCTGTCTCACCGTAGGACTAAAAAGGATAATTTGGGAAGTGCTCACTGGATTATTAGAATTATTTTTGAAGGGTGCATCGCTTTTTACAACGCTTACCCTTTTTGAAGCGACAACTCAACTCAGTGCCTTGAAATTGGTTTCTTTGTTGTCTCAAATAATTTGTATATCAATTTTGTATATTTTAAGATTGCTTACATGACTATACAGGTACCAGAAATTCAGTGTGAACAATAGATTATCCACCAGTTTTAAGTTGCATGGAAAAGACTTGTACAAGACTCCTATAAGACGTCTCCAATTTTGTCCATATTGAGGACAGTCTCACTTTTTCGCAACTTCTTTACTTTAAGCTTTCCCTTTAAACTGAAGACAGCTACTACAAAGAGCTGTATTTTTTTTATCGTAGTTAGATGGAAATACACAACAAGATGGTGCTGACAGGTATGTTAGGGGTCAGGATTTCTAGCTTTTCCCCCCAGTTTTTAAACAGTATAGCCAAAGATAACTGCTTTTTTTTAGGATCAGGTGTAAGGACTGAACCTGGACTTCTGAATCTAAAAGCATGAGTCTGTCATTTGAGCTAACAGGCTACTGATGTCGAGGTAGTAGCAGTCTGAAACACCAGTACAAGGCATAGTCGGTAGAAGAGCACTCAGAGCTGCACTATAGTAGCATGGTTGTATAAGTGCAACATTTGCATGTTTTTCTGCAAGAAGGATGGTAAAATGGAAGACACTTGGCTCTGCCTTATCAAGGATCTACCTGCCACGATCTCATTAAATCTGTTATCTTGGCTGCAAAATAGGTAAACAACCACTTTCCCTAATGTAGAAGTGCAAATACTTGTCAAGATGTGTTGTGATATGTACAGAAATATAAAGAGCTGGGCCCAGAAATCATTATACCCTGACTGGTGTAAATAGGATTTTTATACACCAGGGAAATGGAAAACAGTTCTTTCCTTGATTTTGTTGCATTACACTGAGTTTGCTTTGAAGTATGGGACAGAGCTGAGAGCAGATATGAGAACATGTGAACACACCTCAGAGTAACGGTCCATCAAAGGGAATTTCAGCTAAGGGAAAAGCCTTCAGTGAGCAGCAGATAACTGCAACTTCGCTTCATTTATGTCTTTAACCTACTCTTCAGGAGTTTGGTCTGTGATAGGAGGGAGAGGCCATAAAGTGCTTGTGACCCCTTGTCTATCCAGGTGGAGGCTGGGTAAGAGAAATCTGCCTAATGAACAACCTGCAGTTCAGTAGAGGCAGCGCATTGTATTTGAATTCCTAAATACATGGCGAAGTTGAGCATTTCCAAATGCCTTTTAATATTCTCTCTGATCTGCCTTTAGGGAACAAGCAGACCTTCTCATTACCATGTCCTCTGGGATGACAATCGTTTCTCTTCGGATGAACTGCAGATTCTCACCTACCAGCTGTGTCATACGTATGTACGCTGTACTCGTTCTGTCTCCATCCCTGCACCAGCATACTATGCACACCTGGTTGCCTTCAGAGCCAGGTATCATCTGGTGGATAAAGAACATGATAGGTGAGTTATTCTGTGGTGGCAAAGTAATACAAGTTTGAAAACAAGTAGGGATTGGACTTCTTAAATGTGGAGGTCAGTAGTGTCCCCCTTAACAGCTTCTGTCTACATTTTGTCTTTCCC
>NW_005841857.1:1799155-1819347 GCF_000455745.1 Alligator sinensis
AACAATTATGATGTTATTCTGGCAGAGTAAAACAAAAGTATCTACCTCTTGTTCTTTTCCATAGTTCGGAAAAGTATTTTAAAAACCATGTTTTCAATTGTTGGCTATTTGCTCCGTGTGAAAGTCCTATATTTCAGGGGAGTCAGATTAAAAGGGGCTTTATTCTTTTCTTCTTTCCCTTCTCAGTGCTGAAGGAAGCCACACGTCTGGTCAGAGTAATGGCAGAGATCATCAAGCACTTGCTAAAGCAGTTCAAGTTCACCAGGACACATTACGTACCATGTACTTTGCTTGACATGTTTTAATGTTTAGCGATTCGGTAGAGTTGGATTCACATGAGACCAGCTGCACTTAGACTAACAGTTGCCCAAGCTACACTGACAGCCAGCAATGAGTGATGCATCTGTATTTTATTTTTTCCATTTTCAAGAAGGCCTTCCGTCCAGAATTTCTGACTTGATTTCTGAACTACAGACTTGTACAAAACCTCACAATTGTTGGAAATGTGGTTTGCCAAATCTTTAAGCTGCTTGTCAGAAAACAGACCCAAGTTTTACAGTTGTGATCAAGAGCTGTGATCTCAGGGCTAGAAATGAAACAAAATTCATCATTTAGTTTCCAATTCATTTTAATTGTTTTTAATTTGGAAATACCTGATTTATATCAAACTTGATGGGCTAAAATGCTGTGAGCTTGCTTTTAATACAGAAGAAAGCAAAGCACTCTGAATATTTATGAAGCTTTGATTATTCTGGGTGCTTTTACAAAAGTTTTTATTTTCAAACTGAAAAAAAAAAAAAGAGAATTCTGGTCCTCAACTGTCTTACAAAGATAATTTTCTGTGTCTAAGGGCAAATGTATTTTCTGAAGTTTGTTCTTGAATGTCTTTTATTGTGCTGCGTTTAAAGATGTTTTTCATAGAGTGAATTATGAAATTAAAAAAGGAAACTTGTATCTAAACCTTTAATAACTACAGTTAGATTGGCAAAAGAAAATGTGCCATTTAAAAATATTGTAAAGAGTTTTTTAAATCATACTGACAGCTAATTATAGAATTTGTCCTATAGGGCAGTGACACTTACTTACTTTCCAAAGTTTCTAAAGAATACGGGTCTGTGGTGATACAGTACAATCCTTTTTCACTGTTTTATTTGAATTAATGTAAATTTTATATGTTTCACAGTATTAATGTGATAGACTAGAGGCTATTATTTATTTTTATTTACTAAGGAGTGCTCATCGTATTTCTGTTAACATATCAAGAATGCTTTGGATTTTAGACATTAAAACCTTAGAGTGGGGATGTTACTATTCAAATACAGTAATATGCAATTGGCTTTGATGTAACAGTTCAGAGATGCATTCAGTGTATATTTTATAGCTTGAAATTTCTAGAAAGACTCTTTACGTGTGCACACAACATGGCAGATTTTACCTGTCTAGTTCAGAAATGCGCACATGAGACCAACATCCATTCAAGCACAAAACATTTTTTTATTTATGTGTTCATTTTCGGTGAAGCAGCATTTTTAATAGAATAGAGTGATTTACTGGTTATAACTAGGCAAAAATTATAGAATCTATGCAGTAAAAATAACTCTTAGGAAACTGAAGTTTACTTGTGGAGGAAGGTGAAAGTCTGTTTTGTATAAGGTCAATAATAAGTTGAAATTTTTCGGCGGGGGGTTGCCATTCTCTTAGAAGAAGCATTAACTGAACTGATAATTATTATACATGCATGCTTGTTAGTTTGCACACTGGGTTCATATGAGTCAGAATACATGTAAAAACCATTGCACTACCTTTGACACCATAAACTATTTTAGAAGAGGGTGGGTAAAAATTTCCAAAGTTGTTTGCTGATTTTTGTTTAATAGTTTTGTAGGTTAAATCAAATACTTGTTAAGCACAGAGACTTTTTACTTATACTCTCTTCTACGGATTCATTTAGCTTTCTCTTTCCTCTTTTCCCTTAGCCATTTAGCCACTGTTGCAAGCACATTTACCTCCAGCCACTGAGGTGGAAAATAGCTTTATCCAGTACTAGTGTCCGTGCCATATTATGGATAGACTAGGACTGGTTGCTGTTGAATAAGCCAGAAAATATCCAACCTTTGCTGCCTGAAAGATTTAGGTGCATAGCATTGTGTACATATTCAGGTCTGCTCCTCAGCTCAGTATGCCGTTGCCTGTGTTGTTCAGTTGAAACAAAAGTGTAAGTTCACTTGATAGCTGAGTTCAATTTACATTGTCCTAATTTTTTATTCCTGTCTTTCCGTTGAAATTATTGGGTCAGATTCTGCTCTCACTTAAAGCCAGGCGAATCCAGAGTTACTCTTGATAATCCTGGTAAAACTGAAAACAGAATTAATCCCATTTTCTGTATCTTTCTGTTCTCTACTCAGATTGCAAATGCCTCTATTGAAACAAAGATGAGTAACCAGCAATAGCTCTTCCATTACGGGCATGCTGGACTTTCCTGTCTGGTATTTGAGGTGTAGAAATTGATTGAGGGTTTTAATTTGGCAGTTAGTGGTATGAATTATTTCTTATAACTAAAGTGTTAGCCATTTATTTGAAATACTGTTGGCTTTTCATTACAGTTTAGCCTCTGAGGGTGTTGTTCATCTTCCTCTTTCTCCTCTGTACAAACCTGGGACAGAGATGAGCAACCCCATGAGGTTAGAAGGGTGGAATCCACTTCGGTCCCACATCCTGAACTCAAGCAGGCACAAGGCTGGGGTGTAGTCGTTCACGTCTCCTGTTCCATCCCCTGGGATAGAATAGCAGCAGCTGCTCTGTAACGGGACTGCCTGGCTGCTGGATTGGTGTGCAGATACACTAGCTCACACCCCCCTCCTCCCCTTCTACAAAAGATGTTAACATACAGCCCAAATATCCCAAATGCAAAGGTGCAGAGGGGGTTTTGAGGATGAGACCATTATGCAGACCCTCTACCAAAGGCTGCCTGTTGCCTGTACGTCCCATTGACATGAGTGTGAATGTGGTGTGTAGTTCCTTCACATATTGTGAAGGACATAAACACTGTGAGACAGCTGTGTGTGTTTGAGGGCCAAGGAATTTTACCTATTACAGATATCTTCCAGGTAAAATACTGTACATTTTTAAAAAAGGCTTTTTTCCAAAGAAAATACAGTGAATTAGCCCATAATAGTTTAATTGTTTAAAGTGTTTTACAGAACATATTTTTAATGGGCAGTGCACTTTGTAAAATAGGCACCAGGTGTGTACAGCAACTCAGTTTTCTATACAGATTTTTAATATAAATAGCATGCATCTAAGCAGCAACATGTGAATTAATAATACACCTTTATTGCTATATCAGTTTACTTCTCCTGCAGCAGCTCTTGTAAGGTTAGCAGTATCTCATGAAAACTCATCTGCATAGACTATTAGAAAATATTCTCCCAAAGAGCCAAGGGAGAATAGTGTGATGAAATACCATACATGGGAAGTTTAGGATTGTCTTGTCTACCGTTGCTATTGAAGTCTTTGTGAAGGCTGGTAGTTTTAATCACTAAGTCGCTAGTTGAAATTCAGCTCAGGTCAGCAGTAACCAAAAGGATTTTATCATCCGCAGTTCTTTGGCCCATGTAAAAAGTTTACCTGACTCAAGTCGGGGAAGGTGAGACCAGATCCTGCTGCATTACGCCAGTTCTGCTCAGTTACATTGCTGGCAATGGTTTTTTCATTTTGATTTAACAGCTGATATAAAATTTACCGTCTTGCTAGCAGACTTATCAGAAAAAAACGAGTGTAGAATGGGCTGTGGTGTTTGAATTCCCCTCGCCCCTCTGGGGTTGTCCTTCCAGTACAGAAACAACGGGGGAAGCTTATACTGGCCATCGCCCATCATACAGAAGGCAGGTTGTATGGCCATCAGTATCAGCTCCTTTTGTTAGCAATGTATTTCTAGAAGAAGATTCTTATGAAGACAAAGGTGTCAAAAAGTGTTGGATGGATTAAGCCTTAATTTGGGGAGGGGAGTGTTTGGGGAGGAAGAGAGACTAAGCAAAAAAGCCTGAGTTGAAAGCTGCAATTTATTTTCCTGCCTTACCTGTACTAAAATAGCAAAGCTCTTGAAACACAGTAACAAGTGCTGCTATCCAAAGGTGCAAAACAACACCAGCAAAGATCAAACACTTAATATAGGCCATTTAACAAAATAAAGCTAGATACAAAACTACCTTTGGGCTCTGCTGTGCCTTTTGGGTACGCCAGCTGTTTAGAGGGAGAGGGGAAGGCGGTATGGCCCCAATACCCTAGCTCAGGGTAGGGACAGACAAGCAAAATACAGTGATATCAGAGGTAGGAGCAGGGACTTCCAGTGCAGTAGCTGCTCCGAGGTGACTGTTGTTTGCCTGGTCTTACTTCGTGGTAAATGGAAGTCCTATTTCACTCAGGGCCAGGTCACTAGTTTGCCTTTCACGTACTTAAGGGTAAGAACAGACAGTGAAAAAATTGCTATGCAGCCTGCTTTCAGACTGCTGCGTGTTGTCTGTCTGTAGCCTTAGAGTCCCAGTGCCTCCTGGAACACGTGAAGGTTGTTAAGGAGGCAATGCTGTGACAGCCAGCGTTAGAAAAAGGGGTAGAGCCATCAGCCCCTTGCAGGCCAGTCTATTAAACCTCCCCTTCCCAACTTTGCACTCAAACACACAGTCTGGTCAGTTTTCTTTGTTAGCTTTTTGTATTTTTGGCTTGATTCAAGCTTGAATACTTTCACTCTAATGTTTGAACAGTCTGTTGCATAGGGGGAAGATCATTTGAATAAATGGACAGCAACTTTGCGTGTTTCTAGATTGATCAGGTGAAAAACCTTCAGGGGGCTTTTATTAATTGTCCAAGTCATAAGGAGGCATTGTTTGTACATCCGTTGGAGTCGGCTTCAAAACGTACATAATTATGTTAAGAAAAATCCCACCGTGTAATTTTTACCCCTATACATTTCCTTCAAACAATTTGCCCAATTCTGGAATCAGAAAAAGACTTTAATTGTTTCTTGTGGTCTTCATGCAGTTTTAAATGCAGCATCTAACACAATGTTTGCTTTAAAAATTGTAGTAGTTCTCTTAGCATGTTTCATGTATAATTAAGATGAAGGATAAATTTTCAAAAGGTTTAAATCCATTGGACTTGGTCATTTAGATTTCTTAAATGGCCATATCACTTTTAAAAAATAGGATTTAGGCTTCCCGAACAATCGGGTGCATTTGAAAATTTTCCCCACAGTCTAATTTGAATGTGCATGCAGAGACTTGGATACTAGAGATCAGATTGTAACCTGGAGTGCACTGCATGCATACTGCTGGATCACTTGCTTTCCTTTTGTGCTTGTGGATCACAGAAGCATATTCCTGAAATTAGGCAGTACTGTGCACCGCACCGTTGAAGCCCTGATTCTTTTCCATCTAAGTTGCTAGCAAATTTTCTTCCTCTTCATTGAGATCAGGAGAAGGAAGAAAGCCTTGAATTCGCTTGCTTCCCACTTTTACCACACCCCTGAAAACTAAGTGAATTGCTGAATGTTGCAGTGCATGATTTGAAATTTGCCTCCTTTCTAAGAAATAATACCCAATACTTTATGACCAAAACAGGCCAATGTTACAGCCTTTAGTGGGTGTTCTGCATAAGTGAAGTCTATAAATGTTTTGCCTGAATTACAAATGCAGGATTAGGACATTTATTTGGAGATGCAGATGAAAAGAGCCTTCTGTTTTCACATAATCTGGGGGTCACTTTTGGTGGTATAGGTAAGCCATAGGACATTTTTATAGGAAATCTTGTTCATGTGACAAAAGGAATGCTCAATAAGTTCTCGCGCTCCCTGTGTTTCGCACTGAATAACCACATGGCAATTTTTTTCTGTTTTTGTTTTTTTCCATTTGGAATATACTTTTCCTAAAGTAACATCTCCTTCAGTTTAGTTGTCACTTTGGTGTGACTGTCTCTGATTTCTAATACACTACTTTTTACTTCTATATTCCATTTGGTAATTTGCTTCTGTGTACATGCAATCTTTTCTAAGGAAACCTTCAAGTAGGAGTAATTGCACTGATATTTTTTTTAACTTTTTCTTTTTTTTACTGTACCAGACTTCCTTTTGCATCTGCTGTAGATGGTTGCAAATACTGTAAATAGTGTTATGAATAGCAAACATGAAATGTTCCTGGGTATCATTAATTTTGTATTTATATCTCGGAAATACTGCCGGATTTTACAGTATTGAAATAGAAGCTGTAGGGTCACGGTTATGACATGTTCTTGTTTTGTGTATGCTGGATATGTCCACCAGGCACAGGTGTTCATTGGTCGTATGGAAATAGTTTTTTCTTTATTTACACGATCTTTCTCCTTTGCTCCTCTCTCCTTTATGCACATTTTGGTACAAAGTATAAGAACAGTTTTTAAGCTATCAATATGCATATTGCCTGTAAAGTATTTAAATACCTATCCTTACTATTAATATTAGTTAGCTAAAACATTAATATCTATTCTATTAAACATAGCTTTGTAATACGTTTTTTCTGTCTCTTTCCACCACTTGACTCTGGCATCAGATTATAAGGCAGCGGTTCTGAGCCTTTTTCAGTTGGCATACCCCTTGGTCTCGAATTGAGACTTCACGTACCCACTTTCAATGGGAAATGAATTTTTTGTTCAGAACCGCTGTTATAAGGGAACCAGTCTGCTAGTCTGTGAGGCAACGTTAATAAAATCATAGAGATGGAAGAGACCGTGAATCTGTTTCTCTCCTGGTGCAGGATTTTCCTGTATCGCCGGTTTTTCTGATGCTTTGACCTAGGAAATTTGCTAGCGTTGTTGCCTCCTTGGTCTCTTGCATTAGAAAGCCATCACTTTAATGTATTGAATCAATTGTCATTTTCCTTCATTAACCCGTATGGGTAGGAGAGACACGAACTGCTGTTGCTGCATACCGGTAGTGTGCTACACACAAGACATCTCTGCTCCCAGCTCTAAGGTGATGTACTATAATGGAAAGCCTCAAAGGAGTATGTCCTTTTTTAATCTCAAAGTTATGTTTTTTTGCATGCGTGTGGTGTGACATGTTAGACCATGTAGCACATTTGAAAGTGTGCTTCGGCTGTTTTTCCATGTTGCTTCTTTTTCTAAAATATTGAAGTGAATGTATTGGCTTCGCCAGGTCACTACAGAGAGTGATTTGCTAATATTCTTTAGTTAGCAAGCAGATGCAGTTAAAGGCTACCTCCTGTATTCTTCCACAGATTAATATTTGTTCTTAAAATGCAACTACCATTCATTGTGAACCGCCAAAATCTTCCCCGATGAACTGCATTGTTGTTTGTTTGCTTCCGGCTTGAGTGTTAGCGTGCCACGTTGTCATCTTAGCGTCTGCTTCCCACTTACTTTGTCAAGTAAGGGGCATGTTGGACGAACAAATGTTGTCGGGATGCTGTCTGTCGGGAAGTTTGGGAATAGCGAGGATGATAACTCTACAAGTCTGGCATGTTCCTCTTTGTTCTGGATTAATTAACAGTGATACCCTTAAAACAGCTGTCAGCTCTCCTAGTAGTACAGTTTCCATATTGCTGTTTCCAAATGAAAATTGTTTTTATGCTTTAGCCATTTGCTGGAGAAGTATATCATGTTTTAACTAAAGGTGACATGAAGGTGCTTGAAATTTTATATTTTGAACCTGAGGCAAAAAAATAACATTAGAATATTTTTCTAAAATACTTTTTAAGTAATTTTACTTGACTGTAACACTGCAAATATATATTCCCTACTCAAATCATGACTGATACATTTTAAATGCAACAAAATGTCTGGAAGATGTTCTCTTGAGATTACTTTCTGTGTCAGGAATGTGCAAGGCCTTGTCCATAATTCACTCTTGAAATAAGTACACACTTACTAAAGGTGCTTTAAACTCTCTGAAGCTGAACTGTAGAAAACTGTTAATGCATCATAACTCGTTTACAAATGAATCCTGACAAGCTTCTTGTTTGATGTTTTACCACTCTGCTGCCAGAAATGTTATCGGGTTATTAACAGTAAGGTCAACTGGGTTATAGTACATTTCTAAATGTTAATGTTGTTTTCAAATGTCTGGGCTCATTAAGCTACAAAAATCGGCACCTGGGAGGCAAGTATATCAAGTTTCTCTACTTTTTTGCAGTTCTCGCTCCCTGAGGTGCCTCGGCATGGTGCCCACAGTTACTAGTGGCAGTTGGATGCACTTTCTTGCAATTAAAAATAAGTTTCTCTGAAAAAAAAAATAGGCAGCAGATAGGGTAGAGATGCACCTTATAAATTAACTAATTCAGAGATGCACAAGCTTTCTAAGCAACAGCTGACTTCGTCGGGTGCTAAATATAAAATATAAAGATGAAAAAAATACTTGAGTCGATTGCTTAATTGCAAAACGGAAGCTGGCCAAGTATCAAACTCCTGAATTCTTTTTACTTGGTTTTTACACAGTCCTTACTTGGGCAAAGCTCCCAGATGAGTGTAGAGCAGGGGTTGGCAACGTTTTATGGGCAGTGCCCCAAAAACACCCACAACTTTGACTTGTAAGAAGTTGGCGTGCCAGGAGTGGATGGTGGGGGAGCCACGAGGGGCCCAGTCCTTGTTGTGGCAGTGCCGCCCTGGCTCCTTCCCTGCCATCCACCCCAAGGCACGTGTGCCAAGTAAAATGCCTTTGTGTGCCCTGCTTTGGCACCCATGCCAGGGATTGCCTACCCCTGGTGCAGAGCATAAGATTTTGGCTACATGTCATGTGCAATAGCAACTTCCCACTAAACATTTCACTACCTCTTGTGTTATGGATCCAGTTGCCACACACTGTACTGGCTCTGGAAGAGGTGCCACCCAGGGGTCCACTGCAAGAGTGTTTGAACAATGAGCCCATTGTTGATGCAAGCATCATATCATGCTTGCTACCTTTTTCCAGATTTGGTTGTTGTCAGGCCCAGATCATCACCTGAGAGGCTGTGCCAAGAGGGGACCTCTACAGGAAAGCCTCCCTCCCCTATACGAAAGGGAGAGGATGCCATCTCATTGTACCACATGCCCATCTTCCAAGAACTTGGGGTATGGGGGAGCTAGATAAGACTGTTCGCAACACTATGTACTTGTTCAGGTGGGGGTTTGGGTTTTCTCTGTGGCTTCTGATTAGCTAGAAAGGACACGGCCAACACTAACTAGCTCTAGGGGTGGATAGACAAGTGACCCTGAAGGATGATGCAGACAGCTCCTGCTAGCACAAACCCTCAACACGCTGACACTTCTTATGTCACAAGGCTTGTCCCAAAGGAGAAGGCTAACAGACAACTCCACAAAAACCTCATTTCCCTACCCCTGGCTTCACCCCAGACCGCCAGAGACCGACTCTGCTTGCCCAGGACGGTTGTGACCAGGGCACGGAGATCTCCCACCCCTCTGTGGGATGAACCAAGACCTGGACTTGGAGCTTTGTAGAATGGCAAGAGAATGGGTTCATAGCCCAGGATGTAGCCTTGCTAGTATCTTGTTCCAGTAGGCAGCATAACTCCTTCAAGAGCGCTATTAATTACTCTTAATTTGCTAGATGGACTGTCACTCATCAGTGGCCCTTTTACAACAAATAAAGAGAAGCTAAAACCTGATGGGACACCTGAAGCCTAGCAAGGACAGCCAACATGAGGGCTGGTGCCCAGCAGAGGCATTTTTTTGTTGCTGTTTATTAACATTTTGGCTTTTTGCGAGAGCTCGGCAAATCTCCCAGTCAACACAAGACAAGTCCATTGTGCAGACCGGGAATTTCAACACGGGGCAAGATTAGGAAGGTAGGTGTCTGGCCTTTGTTCCTACCTCTTCAGTGTCTCGCAAGAGTATTTTAAGTTTTACGTGGGTTCAGGCAAATTCTGCGCTTCCCAGGTTTCCTTGCGCAGCATGTTGACACAGGTCACACGCACCGCTCCCGAGTTTCACAAGTGTGTCTGGACGGGCGAGTTATTTGTCAGGCATTGGAGTCTGTAGTCCAAGGGCTCCTCTGCTGACCCATTGCTGCCAGTGGAGCCTGTTCATGCAGACGCTGCCAGGAGTCCTTTTATCAAAGTAGCGGCACCAGCTCCGCAGACGCTGTAAGAGACGGTGACAAAATCTCCTGTCGGTGTGACCTGCCAGTGCCCGCAAGAGGATTTTGCTGGCATAGTTCTGCTGGCTAAGGTGCGAAAACTAACATCTCCATCTACATAGCCTGGTCCCAGGCTTTTTGTGTACCCAAAACTCAAATCAATCAAAGATCATCTAAAAATTGTTCCCAGCTCATTAAAGTTAATGGCATCCACATTTACATTAACTGTCACGGCTCCAAGCCTTTGGTATTGAATTCTTTTTTTACTTTAGAAAAGCATTAGGCCTGATGCTGCTGCCCTTAAATCAGATGTGAAGATTCATTGCAGATTATTTAAGACTACTCATGTCAATTGAGGATTTAGCCCTTTTCTGTCCATCTTGTGTGCAAGTGATAATATCTTTTAAAAGAAAAGTAAGGTTGCTAACCACCTGTCTCAGTACCTCTTGATGGATTTAGTTTGGGTACTATTCTTATCAATGTTTTAACTCCAGAAACACTCCTTAATTAAAATCAGATTAAATCAAATATGTCCAGCCTCTGCTTTTTTTTTCTTAACTAGTTGGATCCAGGCAGCTGCAAGTAGTTGATCATTTTGTTTCTTTAGATACTGATTTGTTTTCAAACTGGTTGTGATAAGGCAGATATTGTAAGCTTACATGGACAGGAAAATAATGGTTTTCAGAAGGGATTGGTAAGAGATTAACAACATTTATTTTCACTTCTGGGGCCTAATCTCTTACGACAGATCGGGCAAGGTAAAATCAGTGTTAATGTAGTTTTATAGTCTCTAAAAACCAAAGGCAAATGTAAACTAGCCATAAAGGAGCACTTATTCACATTTTTTCTGTGCTCTGTCCTAAGGAATGTCACTCTTCGTGTTCACTTAAATGACTAACTTCATGTGAGGCAAGCCTACAAATCTGGGTTTTTTGAAGGGTGGGGGGAGGTTTCTTCCACGTACGAGATCGTGGCAGTGTTGTGTCGCTCAGGCAAATTGGTGCAACGTCATTGGCTTCTGTAGAGTGTCCATAGTTTGGCAGCAGAACGTTTGGACCGTTGAAATGTCAATCAAGTTTATCCAAAACTTCTGTAAAACCACGACCATTTCTGTGCAGCAAAGTGGTTGACTGATCATGGGAGGGCGAGGTGGAAAAGAATGTATGGTTTCTCTCCAAGTCGTTCTTACCGTTGGTACGCTTCAGGTGCAATAGATCAGATGTAACAAGCATCTACTGAGCATTTGTAGCCCTTCGTTTTAAACAGTTTTTCTAGGTTTTCCTCTTATTTTTGTAAAATAACTGAAAAAGAACCAAAAATTAGCTCAAAAGTTTCGTATTGTCCCTTCGATGGAAAGGGTTTTTATGACCATTTAAAGTTTACTATTTTTTTAAAGAACCTGAGAAGGGCCTCACTTCAAGCGGTACTAAATGTCTAGTAATTAGTTTATTCCTTTGTGTTGCATCCGTGTTGAACTGTCTCATGCTTGCAGTCTGTAAACCGTGCAGCGCTGGGTTGTTACAGGCAGCACTCGTCAGAACTCGCTATCTGTACGCGGCAGCTGCATCCTGTAACGCCACTTTTCTTAGACAGCAAACTTCACTCAACACAGTACACTTGATAACTTCTGAGCCTTCACGTAGATGTAGAGTTTCAAATACATTGTATGTATCTTAAATAGTTAAATGCTTGCATGATGCTATGTGGTGATGCCACTTTAAATTAAGCCTTAACAAGATATTAAAATTGTCGATTCCCAGAGTATGCAAAAATAGTTTTTAACAGGAGTAGGTTGTTCTTGTGGAGTTGAGACGATAAAAGGAAAAGTCTTCTCCCCTGATCAATAAAGGGAAGCTTTTAGAGATATGCTGTGACTTTGCCGTCACTTGCTCTGTAGAAACTTGGTTTTTGTGCATTTCTGTGGCAGTCTGCAGAGATTCAGCAGCCTAAAATCTCAACCTCTTGTTTTCTAACCAATTGTTTTTCCCCTGATTTGAAATGTATTCATGCCTGAAGGAGGATTATGATTCGCCGTTTCAATGTATGTCTATGAACCTTTCCTTGAGTTCTGTGCTTTTGCCAGATAGTGCCACCGTGCTCACTTCTCGTGACTGGCACAATTCTTACAACATTTTTAATTAATGGCAAACCAAGTGTTGTCGGGGACCCAGCTTTCCTTCCGATTTGGATCTACCTCATTTAAGCAGTTGGGTGCTATTTACTCAAATTGTCGATGAGATCGGGAAAAGTGACCAAACAGTAAGCGATGACTGACCTCTTCATAGGCAATACTCTGCAAACCAAAATCCTTTTTTTGGTTTTTTGTATTTGAGTTTTATTCTTGTGCCTTTGTGTTGAGTCCTGATGCATAACAATCAGAAGACATATCTAATGAGCAGCAGCAAACTAATTTTAACAGTGAAATAAAAGAAACAATGGAACGTAGTTTTAACAACGCTAAATATCAAAGTTTAAATATATTTTTGGTGTATCAGACCATAACATGTACAGTATCACAGCAGAATTCTTATAATGTGAACAGAAATTAATATCCAATAACTAATTTTTAACAATGTGCATCCCTAACTTTTTATGTATACCTCTTCATTTATGTACATATACACATGCTATCGGCAAGTTGTGTGTGTGTGTGTGTGTGTGTGTATGTATATAAAGACACTGAAAAGGGTGGGTGTGTGTACATATGATGAGTAAGGGAAGGCGATGTTAGTGATTTTTTTCCACAGTTTTGTATTGAACAGTTTACAACTATATGCATTTTTTCTACTACGTAAACCTTTTTTTACTTCAAAGTAATTCCTTTTTGGAGAAATGTTAAGTTATGATGTGCTATCATTTTTTGAAGTTTGAAGAATTTGACTTTATACCAGTAACTAATACAGAGAGGGAATCTTTTCTGTAAATTGTATTTAGTTTTAATATTAAAAAAAATCTATATATGGAATTGAAGAGTACCAACATTCCTGAGTAGCAGGACTTAAGCTATTTCATATGGCTTTTTTTGCTGCAGAGACTCAAACACTAGGGAAACGCTTGTTTAAAGATTTTATAAAAACTGCTCCATCAGGTCTATACTTAGCTATATTTTCTACAACCTAATCATCCTTTAATATGCTGCATATGAATTATCAGCATTGTTGCACTTTCTCAGTAATAATGTACGCCCTGCAATTGGCTCGTAACAAGGACTTTAGTTTTTTAACAAAACCATAGTACTTTGGGCAGAAGGTAATATTTATATAGGTACCTCAAGAAAAGAAAAAAGCCTGATTATGCTGCATTTTGTTCCTTTACCTTTTTCATGTAGCATCTTGTTTGCTTTGATTAATTGTTTAGTATATTGTTACTAGCTACCTGTTTTGCTTTTGGGGACCCCAGTAGCATTTAGAGAGTTGTGTTTTATTAAGCTTGTAGGATGTAGTATCCTTTCTTGTTTTAATGCCGTAGTTTGTGTAAGGTTTACTCTCCGTTGTATAGCCGGGGGGTGCTGGAGAAGTACGCTTAACCTATTAGTTCACTTCAGGAAAAGGATACTACATTGCTAAAACAGACAATACATGTTCCTTAATCCTTTTTTGCTTGTGCTGCTTTCTTAACTCAAATCCGAAAGAAAAGGTGAGCAACTCGTTAACTGAAGAAAACCAAAAGAAACCAAACCAAACCAAACCCTGCCCTATTGATCTTTTAAATTCAGGCCAGCGAATAAAAAGCATGAGCCAGGCTGGGCCACGTTGTGCTCTCAATGGCACACCCGCAACCCTCTGGAGGAATTGCACCCAAAGTCGCCAATCCAAGTGAAACGTGGCCTGCTGATTTGGGACGTTTGGTTCAGTCTGACGACTCAGTTTTCTAGTTCTTCATTTCCGCAGTAATGTAAAATGTCAAACGTGTGCAGATGAGGAATTATCTTTGTTGAGAAGAACTGTTGAAGGAAGCTTCTAAGGCTGTGAAATTTGAGCATTTATTGTCATGTTTTGAAGTGGGTCCTTTTGAGTTTGTTTTAGAGCTTGCTAGGTGAAATAGTTTGCACTACTTTTGCAATAAACTCATGAAAAAACTAACAGTTTCTGTTTGGGTTTCTTCCTGTGTGTATATATATGTGTGTATATATATACATATACGACTAATACTAAGGAGTTGGCATAGTGTTTTTTTTCACCTCGACATGGAAACTCATAAGCTCAAAATGCTGTAAATCCTGACAAAGATATGATGTGAATGATATTTTTTAAAGTTATTTTGTATGGTGTCAGTTTTGTTTTGCCTCATAGTATGTCAATAAAAAACAAAATTCCTCATCTTTCCAAGCCTCTGTTCAGCGTCCTGTTGAATTGGGGATTTTTTTTAGTTTTATTATGCACAACCCTCTTGAAGTCCACCTCATACACGCACATGAATAGTTGTACTAAGCCAGTCATTCAAAATCCAGCAGGAACTTGCTGCCAAAAACCATCGATTCAGTCTAGGATCTATTGTCGTGCTGTATATAATATCCCAGTATCTGACTTGTACTGTTCCTCTTCCTGTACCTTGACCATCAAATATGCGGTGTGCAAGGACACAGGAGTTTTAATGCCCCACTCCAACTCTTGGTTTTCATGCCCATGGACTTCTTGCTTATATGAGAGAAGCACCTGGTGTGCCAACCCCATTTTTTTTGTGAGCCATAAAAGAAAAGTTGTCCACAAATTAAAACCTCACTCAGCTGTAGCTCTGGCCTCTTACTGTAAGTCTTGCACCGTACAGTCCCCAGGTGCCCTCTTCCGGCAGCTGCTTGCAGAAGCGGGAGCGGGCCTGTAGTCTGCAGTGCTGCACTGGTGGGTACATCTCTTCAGCGTCCCTTCCTAGCAGCAGTAAAAAGAAAACCGTGTCTAGGTGGAGGTGGGCACCCAGTGTTAACTTGTTAGCTTCTTTCATTCCTTTATCCCAGGGGCAGGTAATTATTTTGGGCAGAGGACCACGTACTGAGTTTTGGCAAGCCATCGGGGGCCACATGACGGGCAGTCGGGGGCAGATAAATGTTTATTTTCTCAATTTTTTTAGGGCCCCGCGGCCCAGATAGCATGGCCTGTCGGGCCGCGTTCTGCCCACCCCTGCTTTATCCCATCTCATCAGAGGCCTTCAGATATTTTTCACCTAGCTGTGATGCACTTCTAGTTGGACATGTTCATCACTATAAGTAGGGAAAATACATCGCTACCTCAGGGAAAATACAAATGCCTTGCAAGTTAATTTTTTCTCACGGTATAATCACCCTGGTGCTGACACCCCCCCCAAATATTCAGCAGAGGCCCTAGATCTGCTTAAATGATTGGAGTTGGATAGGTCAGACTTTCGCAGTCATTCCCTGGGAATCTGTTGCTACAGAGCTCAGGAGGATACAAACGCTCCTGCGCTTTCTTACCCAAGTGGCATCCGAAGGGCAGGAGAGCGTGCTGGTGTCAAGCTGCAGGAGCTACTAACAGATTAGGTATTAGTCGAGCAAAATTTCTTGAGCCCAGAGCCTGGTGGACACTGCACATGCATAAAGATGTGAGCTTACTCTCTCCTCCCAGGTGCTTCCATTCTGTTGAGGATCTTCTAAATGATCAAGTGCAAAGAGAAAAATTAAGACTAGAAATAAATATGAAAAAATATGCCTGAAAGAAAATCCCGCCCCCCCACCGCCCCCCCGGCAATGGGTTCCCTCTACCTGACATTTCTGAACAGTTTCGAGTAGAACAAAGTATCCGCAACCCAGAGTCTGAACCGCACTGAACCACACGTTCGTAATGAGATCCTTCCCGTCAAGAAAAGCAGTTTCAGCTGTTAAAATAGAGTTTAAATCAACAGAGCTGGGATGTTCACAGCATCTAATAAGGTTTTTCCGAATACTTCCTATTTTAAGACCTTTCCCCAGTGTTTTGGATAAGGAGTTTGAATTTGGTGGGGGCACAGTCTTTGTCAGACATGCGTTTAGCCCAGTCATTCTCAGCCTTATCCGCCTCCGGGCGCACCCCTCCACGGACTCAAAGCACCCCTTGGAAAATGTCAGCTCTTAGCTTTCGCTCCGTTTGTAACTAAAGAAAGATAACAGACATTTGTCTGGTGCAAAGAGCTCAGAAAGACCACAACAGGTCAGGATGTTTTCAACTGTGAATTCCTATTAGAAATCACCGGGTTTATCCGGTGAATCCTGTTTGCACATCTAAGTGACACCATGACACCCTGGTTGAGAATCACCAATGCAGCCGGTACCATGAACATCCACTGAGTTGTGGACAAGTTTCTGGAAGCCTTTCAAAACTCACCGTGGACTCGTTCTCAGCAGAGACTTAATTTCAGTATCTAAATTTCCTCAAGTTTTGATTCGGACTAAGGGGATGCTCTGGAGAAGCAGGCAGCTGAGCAGTACTTTCCCCATAACTGCGGGTCTGCCTGGCTGCCAGCTGGGACTGCACACTTGAACGGAGATGCTGGAGATTGTCTCTCTTGCTCTCGGCAATTCCATGGTGGGTCCAGGCAGCGTGGAGGAGGGATCGGACTCATCTGAATGCAGAGGGGCAGCAGCTGGAAAAACTGCAATATGAATATCGTGCAGTGAAGCAAGGAGGGGGAACTGAAACAGCACAAGCAACCTTAATTCTGGCATTTCCTAACTTGGGTGCTTTGCAAATAATACTTATTTAATAGCATTTGTTTGTGTGTGATAAATGCAATACGATACTTCATCTCAGAAGAATTTACGACCAATGGAAATCACCATCGAGTGGATTGGTGTCACAGTTGGAATGCAGATGTTGAAGGATACAGGCTGCTTAGGGGAGGTAAGAGTACAGGAAGGGGGATAGCCTGCTAAGTCAATCAAGTGGTAGATGTAAAGAAAGAGAGTGGGGGCACAGACATGGCAGAATTTGTTTAGAATTAGACCAGATCACGCTGGGGAGGGACGATAACCAAAGGATTTGTTATAATCTGGAAATATGTCAGTGAGGCTGTGCTGGGCGCATCCCTCTGCTCCCGCTCCAGCCCTTGGTCTCCAAGGAGCCTGTGAGTGGCCTCACGCCAGACTCCTGGGCTTGGAGCACGCTGCCACAGTGTGCACCAGATGCAAAAAAAGATATGTTGTTTGGTTTAACATTTAAGCCCTGGGACGGCCGCGGTTGGCACTACCCCACCAGAGGACAATGTCAAGGAAAAAATTAAATTAACCAAGCCCACTCACATGAGCACATATTTAACTTGGCAATTTAACTGTGCTGTATGGTGTAGAGTGGGTCAGGGCCTGAGTGTCATCGTTATCACCCTGTTGAAGAGCGAGAGCTCGTGCTGTCACTGAGGGGAAGGAGCAGGCTGGATGCTGCTGGCATTATCAGTGCTGTTACGACAATCTGTCCGCTTTTAGAGACAAGCCTACAGCTCCTCTAGGACTGCAGATAGCCTGTATTATCCCCACGGAGCAGTCTGATGATAGCTGAACACGTGCTGCTTAATACAATCTGAAGAGAGAGCCCTCGTGCAAAAAAAGTCGTGATTTTGCTATGATTCCAGCACACGTAGCACCTGTTTTACTGCTTGAAGGCACAGAGGCTTATGCTTTAAGTGCATTTACACATGTTAAGTGTCATGTGGCCTTTAGATACAGAATGAAGCTAATTAAAGTTGCCCCCCCCACCCCAGGCACATCTATAAGTGCCTTTAATGACTCTCCTCCTTGCCCTGTAGCAGGTTGGATCTTGCTGCCACCCCAGTCAGATGACTGACTCACTTCCCGATGGGCCGCAAACCTGGACTGTGACTTTGTGGCCTCGTGTATGTGGTCACAAAAAAGGCAGAAAGGTAGAAACTACAACTATTACCAAACTCAAGCTGCCTGGAGCGATGCTTATGTTACCTAGCTCACAGGTGCTTGAGCAGCCAGGTCTGACCAAGATGGTACGTGGTAGGTCTATGGCTCGACCTTCAGTTGTGTATACCCCAAAGCGAGGGATTAAACACTTATCCCCATGTCTACCTGGTGACCGGTGGCAATGCGAGGTCTCACTGTTACCAGCTGGGGAGACACTGGGGGCGCGGATGAGATGCAGACCTGCAGCCCGTCTCTTGGAATTTGCTGAATTCCCCAGTTTTCCCTCCAAGCTGTCCCTGGCTCACTTGAACAGTCTCTGATATGGTTTATTTACACACGTCTCTCTCACTGGGACTTTGGGAACAGAACTGAACCAGTTTTTCTAAGGCCCTGGAAAGTGCCAATCGGTTGGGATTTTTGTCCTTGTAAAAATCACCATTCTGGAAGGGAGGTGTTCTTATCTCTTTCCTTTACTACCTTGAAATGCTGCTTGCTGCTCTCCTGTTTTCTTCCTACCTTGGTTTTCAAAGGCTGACAAGGCTGCTTGGTTTTTACACTTTCTCTAAAAAAAAAATTAACACGAATGTATCTGTTACGGCAAACCTACATGCAAGACGTGTGGCCGCATCAGTCACTAGAGCTAAGAGTGTTCTGCTGAAGATACGACCGACTCTATCAGGATCGGTTGTTGTAGAGTCATCTTGCCTGATGCTTCCCTTCAGGCCTTTTGCTCGGTTTAATTTGCTATCGTTACTGAGTTAACTGGATTTACCAATTGCTTTCTCAATTCACTGACCAGGCTAGCTGTAACGCCTGCAAAGGTTTACTCTGCAGTCATCGAAAGCAGGCTTTGGGGCCTTATGTTTTAGCCACACTTGTGTAGACTACCTTAAGTCCCTTGAAAATGGCCAAGGGTGGCGGGAGGGTGGGAAACCTTAGATACCACCACTCCTAACATGGGACTGACACAGAGTTGGGCTTTGTGTCCTGATATCTAAGGTCCTGGATCGCTTCTTGGTTTCCTATAGGTGAATCACAAGACGGGTGTATGGTGCCAGCTCAGAGTCATTGATGGAGTCTCATCAAGGAGATTTAGAGATGGCCTCTGCCTTTCTCCCACCTCTGCTACCCCTGTGGGGATGTAACTTGAGGAAGGCCTAAATTAAACCTAAAAGGCATCTAGGTGAGCAACGGGCCACAGGGACACTTACTCTGTAGGTATATGATATCCACCGTGTTGTGTTGCTGGGAAATAAATGTAGGAACCCACCTTTCAGAATAGGTCACTGAGGTGGTGGATGAAATAACTGGCCTCTCTTGACAGCGGCATGGACAGGTTTTCCTCGTGGGGCATTGACATATTGAGCCAGACGCCCCTTCCCTCCCCAGCGGTGCTCCTTGGAGGGGGCTGCTCTGCTATACGGGCCATGCCTGGGGCTGCTGGGTGGTCACTTAACAAATGCCATTGCCTCTCCTGTCAGATCTCTTCCTACACCTATGCTCTGCCTTTTGATAAAACTACCTTACCCCAAAAAATTCACATTGCTTATGCAACTCAGTCCATTTTTTGAGGAACACATGAAAGGGTAAGAAGTGGATAAGAGGCATTCAGATTACCAGAAGGGCTAGGGTCTAATGCTCCCTGACATGCAAATACTTTTTGGTATAAGCTAAAGCAACTATTTCTTGCTGCCTTCACTGGCACGCAGACAATGGCTTCCCAAAGGACTACATGTAACAGGGCAGGATGGAGAGGAGAGGAGAGGATTATGATCATCAAACACCAAAAATATTCCACATTACAGGCGGGGTTGCCATGGCGCTGTGTATTAGGAGAACTAAGTCCCAAAGCAGCCGTCAAGCAAAGGCACAATTCACACCCATCCATGCCATTATTGCTTAATGTATTTACACATCCAATCTGTTATAATATGTATTTATGTCGTTTAAGGCCTGCTGTTACCAACTCTCATGCCTTCCCTGATCTCCCAAAAATAGTCACATCAGTTTTATTGTAAATAAATGTATCACCAAGTTTTCAGCAAAAGGGGGATATTGCAGGTTGAGCTCAAGTCTAGCAAGGTGGGACTTGTGTTGAGGCAGCAGAAACAGGAGGGAACTTTGACATTCATAGATGTTAGGGTCATAGTTTCATAGTTTCAGGGTCGGAAGGGACCTAATAGATCTTCTAGCCCGACCCCCCGCCAGGGCGGGAGAACAACCCAA
>NW_005841857.1:1821548-1824591 GCF_000455745.1 Alligator sinensis
CGCCTTCAGCACCCTCGGATGGAGCTCATCCGGGCCTGCCCACTTAAAGGCATCCAGTTCTTCCAAGTGACTCTGCACCATCTCAGGGTCTACGCATGGCAGTCTGGCGCCTTGCTGCTGCCTCTCTACAACCCCAGTGAGAGACTTGTCGTGCCCCTCGCTTAGGAACACTGAGGCAAAGAACTCGTTGAGGAGTTCAGCCTTGTCCCCCGTGTCCGTCACCAATTGTTTCTGCCCATTTAGCAGGGGTCCTATTCCTCCCTGGGCCTTCCTTTTACTCCCAATATATCTAAAAAACAATTTCTTGTTGTCTTTTACTTGGGATGCCATCCTCAGCTCCATGGTAGCTTTGGCCCGTCTAACTGCCTCCCTACAAGCACGAGCAGAGGAGGTCACAAAAACGTGACATGTGACATGAAAACCCCGAAGCCAATAGGAACCGTGAAGAAAGAAACAGCGTCCATCCACCTCTTCTGAGGAGGGACAGAGCCTTTCCGTGCCAACCTTATTCATCCCCAGAGATCCTGCTTTTCCAGTCACTACCAAAAGATGCAG
Organism: Alligator sinensis; assembly: GCF_000455745.1. Lineage (NCBI taxonomy): Eukaryota > Metazoa > Chordata > Crocodylia > Alligatoridae > Alligator > Alligator sinensis. Next base: position 1,822,104 of record NW_005841857.1, read on the forward strand.
TAAAATGCGGATGTTCTCGTTTTAAGGAGAAAAACGTGGATTTTCTCTTTTTTAAGGGGAACAATGCAGGAAACAGCTGGTTTCTCCTTGCAGAGTTCCATCCTGCAAGGGGTTGGGGGGAGTGGGAGGAGGGTAGCCAGGCAGGGGGCACCATGTGCATGTCCACGTGCACACATGCATGTGGCAGCCTGCAGAGCAGCTCCCGGCAGGTAAGTTGGGGGGGAGGGGAATTGAGGCCCCCATAGTGCGGGAGGGAGGGAGCTGGGCAGGGCTGGGGCTGGGAGTAGGAGCTCAGCTGGGGTGGTGTGTGGGACATGGGGCCTGGGTGGGAATGCATGGCCACAAGGCCCAGGCAGGAAGTGAAATGGAGCTGTGGGCAGCTCATCCAGAAGGTGGCAGGGGGGCTGGCTCCCACCACTGTGCAGACTCCTGGGGGCACTCCCAGATTTGTGCATGGGGTGGGGACGGATGTGGGATCGAGAGGGGAAGAACAGAAGGTTTTCGTGACCTTTATCAAGACTATGATGTTCTGAGCTCAGTCCCGCAGCCAGATTTCATAGATTTCATAGACATCAGGGCTGGAAGGGACCTCGGAAGATCATCGAGTCCAGCCCCCTGCCCAAAGGGCAGGAAGTCAGCTGGGGTCATAGGATCCCAGCAAGATAAGCATCCAGTTTCATCTTGAAGGTGTTCAATGAAGGCGCTTGAACCACCTCCGGTGGCAGGCTGTTCCAGACCTTGGGGGCTCGGACAGTAAAGAAATTCTTCCTTATGTGCAGCCTGAAACGATCTTGAAGTAGTTTGTGACCATTCGACCTCATCATCCCTTGGGGCGCTCTGGTGAACAAACGTTCCCCCAGATGCTGGTGGTCACCCCTGATAAACTTTTAGGTGGCCATCAGATCACCCCTGAGCCTGCGCTTTTCCAGGCTAAAGAGCCCCAGGGCTCTCAGCCTGTCATCGTAGGGTCTGCTTCCCTGACCTCTGATCATGCGCGTGGCTCTTCTCTGGACTCTCTCAAGCTTCTCCACATCCTTTTTGAATTGTGGAGCCCAAAACTGGACACAGTACTCCAGCTGCGGCCTCACTAAGGCCGAGTACAGGGGGAGAATGACGTCCCGGGATTTGCTTGAGAAGCATCTATGGATGCAAGCCAGCATTTTGGTCAGGGCTCTCAGCCTGTCATCGTAGGGTCTGCTTCCCTGACCTCTGATCATGCGCGTGGCTCTTCTCTGGACTCTCTCAAGCTTCTCCACATCCTTTTTGAATTGTGGAGCCCAAAACTGGATGCAGTACTCCAGCTGCGGCCTCACCAAGGCCGAGTACAGGGGGAGAATGACGTCCCGGGATTTGCTTGAGAAGCATCTATGGATGCAAGCCAGCGTTTTGGTCGCTTTACTAGCCGCCACATCGCACTGCAGGCTCATGTTCATCTTGTGGTCAATGATGACCCCCAAGTCTCTTTCTTCCATAGTGCTAGCCAACATAGCACTGCCGAGCCTATAAGGATGCTGCGGGTTTTTTTTCCCAAGGTGGAGAACCTTGCATTTATCAGCGTTGAACACCAATGTGCACCTTACCATTTGGTCTTGAGTGGGCACAGTCCAGGACACTGTCGGGGAGGGGGAGTTTCAAAAGGGAGCTGGGACTGCCTCTTATCCCATTCTTTCCTTCTGTTTTCAATAATAGCAGCTTCTTCTACCATAGTTTGACTTGGGTGATCTTAGTAGTTTCAGTTGGGCAGTCGCATGAACTTCCTGATAGAATCATAGAAGTCGGGTCGGAAGGGACCTTGTAGATCTTCAAGTCCGACCCCCTGCCTGGGCAGGAATAAAACTGGGCTCAAATGACCCCAGCCAGGTAGGCATCAAGTCACTTCTTAAAGACCCCCAGGGTAGGAGCCAGCACCGCTTCCCTTGGAAGTTGGTTCCAGATCCTAGCCGCCCTGACTGTGAGGTAGCACCTTCGTATGTCTAATTTGAACCTACCCTCCAACAACTTGTGGCCGTTATTCCTTGTTATCCCGGGGGGCGCAAGGGGAAACAAGGTCTCCCCCAAACCCTTCTAGTCCCCCCTAGTGAGTTTATAGATGGTCACCAGGTCCCCCCTCAGCCTTCTCTTGTGAAGGCTGAACAGGTTTGGGTCCCGTAGCCTCTCACTGTAGGGTCTGCCCTGCTGTCCCCGGATCATGTAGGAGGCCCTCCTCTGGACCCTCTCAATGCTGTCCACATCCCTCTTGAAGTGGGGTGCCCAGGACTGGACACAGTACTCCAGCTGTGGCCTGACCAGTGTCACGTAGAGGGGGAGGATCAGCTCCTTGGCCTTGCTTGAGATGCAGCTGTGGATGCACGATAGGGTCCGGTTAGCCCTGCCGACCGTGACCTCGCATTGTCGGCCCATGTTCATCTTGGAGTCAATGATGACTCCAAGATCCTTTTCTGCCTCCATGCTCTCAAGAAGGGAGTTTCCCATCTTATAAGTGTGCTGC
>NW_005841857.1:1825650-1837474 GCF_000455745.1 Alligator sinensis
ATCATCTCCTTAAGGAACGACCACTCATCTTGGGCACTGAGTTCCCCTGCCCTCGAAAACCTCAGCGCCTCTCCCACCAATCTCAACTTGTTGAAGTTGGCCCTCTTGAAGTCTAGGGCTACCGCCTTGCTGCAGGCCCTCGTTACCCTGTGCTGGATGATGAATTCCAGCAAGCAATGATCGCTATCACCCAGGTGGTCGAGGACCTGGAGCCCCCTTACCAGATCTTCGCTTGCGGCCAGGACCAGGTCCAACAGGGCATTTCCTCTGGTGGGACTGTGCACCTCCTGGGTTAAGTGGAGGTCCTGTATCTCGGCCAGGAACTTCCTGGAACGGTCTGACCTGGCTGACTGCTCCTCCCAGCAGATGTCTGGGTAATTTAGATCACCCACGACAACTACATCCCTTGCCTTAAGTGCCTCTGCAAGCTGGCCCGAAAATTCCCAGTCCAGCTCCTCCCCTTGGTTGTGGGGTCTGTAGTAGACCCCCATCGTTAAATCCCTCTCCCCACAACCCCCTTGTATCTTGACCCAGAGCACTTCAGCCTGCCCTTCCTCTGATCCCATTTTGCTGGCAGAGGATGTGTATTGCTCTTTGACATTGAGCGCCACACTCCCTCCCTTCCTTCCTTCTCTATCCCGCCTGTAGAGCGTTTAGCCCCTAATGATAACTGCCCAGTCGTGGGATGAATCCCACCACTATATTTCCTTACTTCTAAACTGCTATACAAAACCACTTCTGGGCAGTTTAGGCAGGCATCCTGTTCAGTCCCATGGTTTTTGGAAATCCCTTGCTTAGGAATCTGACTCTTCCCCAGGTACCATTCATAACTCTGCACCTCTAATTGAAAACAAAGTTTTCACTGGATGACAGAGGACAGAAGTTGAGTCCTGCACTATTGGCTAAACAAGGATGTCAAAACATACGCCCCCTCCCCACCCCATGGCCGAATCTGGCCTCTTGCACTGCTGTATCCAACCCTTTGGGTTACCAACTGGTCACCATAAGTTGTGGGCTGTGGCTTGCTGCAGAAGCCAGGGCACCAGTGGACAGAGGGGTGGGTAACAGAACAGCAAGCAAAGGATGACTGCCCCAGTCACCCTCTGGCTGCTTTGACCATCACCACCACTGCAGTCCCAGCCCCGCTGCCACATACCCCATGCCAGACCCACACCTGTTGCCACTGTATGCTCCCTGCTGGAGTCAGCTCTGCCAACCTGGCATGAACAATGAACTGGCAGCAACAGCTCCAGCGTACTTCATGGTGTACAAGTCAAGGTTTGAAGCCCAATTTTTAACTCTTAAAATTCAACCTTGACTTATACACTGCATCACCATCACTTGCGAGCAGTGCTGGACTTGGTGTTCGGCTGGCACAGCCCAGGCAGTGCCACTCGCAGAGGATAGGGCTGCACTAGTCAAGCACTGAGCCTGTCCCCTGTGAGCAGTGCTGCACTTGGTGCTTGGTTGGTGTAGCCCCCTCCCCTGCAAGCAGCACTGCCTGGGCTGCACCAGCCAATCTCAGTGCCACTCACAGGGGATGGGGTTGCACCAGTTATGCCAAGCCTGGCCCTGTCTGCTGAGTGGCACTGCCGAGCGTTGAGCCCAGCAACACTCACAGGGGATGGGGATGGGCTCCGTGCTTGGCTGCTGTGGCCTAGGCAGTACCACTTGCAGGGGATGGGGCTGCACCAGCTGAGCAGCACTCCCAGTCCTGTCTTCTGCAAATGGTGCTGGGCGTAGTGCTTGGCAGCGCTGCTCGCAGCAGACGGGGCCAGGCTTGGCGCTCAGTTGGTGCAGCCCCATCCCCTGCAAGTGGTACCAGGCCCAGGCAGCGCCACTGGCAGAGGATGAAGTTGTGCCAGCCAAGCGCCAAGCCTAGCCTTGTTATCCCCTGCAAGCGGAGCTGCAGCACATGTTCACCCCCCAGGTGCCTGGCCGCAGAGAGGTCATGCAAGGGGCAGTATACGTTAACCCCGTATTTCGGATCCAAAAAGTTAGGAATTTCATAGTTCCGGTGTATACGTCTTAACTTTTTAGATCAGAAAAACAGGGACTTATACACCACATTGACCTATACACTGTGAAATATGGTAACTTAATTTACTACTTCTCTGGTAAGCGTCTTAGCCAGAAAGAGGGCAGATGAGACTGAAACATTTCTTTACAGGGGCATGGCCAGGGTTTATCCAGGCACGTTTCCCCTGAAACATACTGAAGCTGACCCACAACAAAGAATGTAAACTGTTTGGAAGATCAGTGTGAATTCCTAGTGTCCCTTCTCCCCACTCCCACTCAATCATTACTTTGTACTCATGGCCAGTCTTTTTTTTTTTCTCCAACAGGATCCACGTTCATTAAGTTTCCCCATCAGCAAGTTTGGGCCAATTATGTTAATTGTGCACCAAAGATAAACTGGAAAGCCTACAGATAAGAAAGCTGTCAGGACCCTCTACATTAAATTCCACATTTTATAAAACATTTATTTAAAAAATTGTGTACAAAATTTTCTACACAGAGCTGTTTCCAATTTCATTGTAACAAAAATATTCCAGCTCTACCACTGACATGGTAAAAGGACTACTTATTTTCTTCCCGTACAACCACCTCTAAACTTCACACAATATGCGTGTTGGTTAAATACCATAAACAGTATGCTGCAAAAGTAGGGACCTTGCTGAGGAAAACACAGGTTCTAGATACACATATTTACACCACCTGCTAACACTTGTACTTCTTCATCACCACTACAGCCACAGACCTACACCACTAATTGGAACTAGTCTAGCCCTGTATCCAGTTTCCTTCTAGAGGAAGGAAGTGATTTGGACAGCATTGCAGAAGTCATGTTGGTTTTTAAGGGCTTGATCCATGGGTAGGTTCTAGACCCATATAGGAGAACTGGGATAGAGGTCTGAACAAGTTATCTGCTTCTTGGCTGGCAGAAGGCAAGTACTATTGATAGAATATATACAGCCTCTTCAAGTTGATTACCAACAGCATCAGCTGTAAGAGGGGATCCATTTAACCACCTAGAGAGAACGCGAGAGACCTTTGGCCTGGATGATGAGGGCTGCCCACAAGAAATGTGGTAATGATTGTCTAAGTTACTTTAAAAAGAATGAGCTAGTTCTGTCTCCAGATCTGTAGGAACTCTTCCCCTCGCATGCGTGTATCTGGGGGATAATTCTGTCCTTCAGGCTGTGTGTGTGTCATTGGATAAAGCTTCTTAAAACAAAAATAGAAAACAGATGACTTCACATACAAATAAATCCAGCAGTTGGATTCTCAGTCACAAAAAAAATAACATCTTTTATACAATAGGAAAAAGACCGAATATGAAGCCAGTCTGATAAACCCTTAAGATTTGGCGTCTTCATCTTCACTCTCATCTTCCTCTTCTTCCTCCTCCTTCACCTCTCCATCTCTCTTCTCCTTTTCAAGCATTTTCAGGTATTTGCTAGCTAGGATCTTCTTTGGCAAGATATCTGAAAGGCAGAATTGCTGATTTTGTGCTCATTTAGAACAGTTATATTTAGGACAGTTATTACCGTGGCATTTAAAGTCACTAATTACTAGCTGACAGTTCACAGAACGCAACTTTTTAGTCTAGGGAACAACAAGACGAGTTATTTCAATCTATAATAATCATACTTGGAAGAGGAATGTAATATTAATATTAGAGAGTTTTCATCCAATTAAGGCTCGAATGCTAGAATTTGTCCTCTTTTGAGAGAGATTCTTAATTATAGAGGTTTAAATTCTGAAACCTGTTATGCTGTTTTTAGCCGGTTGCAGCTGGTGTGGACGCTGCCACTGCCACGGTCAGCAGTTACTTGCACCGTACAACAACACTGGATATGAGGTTTACCTGCTCTAGGTATATCCCTTGCAAGCAATTCCTCTATACTCCATTTAGGGATCTGTCCAGGACACCATTATAGATCAGGGGTGTCAAACATGCAGCCCGTGGAACTATTTCATGTAGCCTGCTGGTAGCCCGGTGGACTCCTGGAAGTTGGGGCGTATGGCCCGCCACACAATTTGGGGGTCCGTGGACCACAATGGACATGGCCATCAGCAGCAGCCCCCCAGCTCTGTGCTGCTGCCTGAATGCAGCCCACCACCACCACCCAGCCCTGGACTTGTGTTGCTGCCTGGATGTGACCCTACCACACTGGCTGCTGACCCCACAGATCTGGCCCGGGGGGAGACCCTGCAGTTCAGATCCGGCCCGGGGTAAGTCTGACGCTCCTCTTACAGCTGATGACCTCGAGAGATGGGAAAGCGGACTGCTTGCTAAGGAAACACTGCTAAAATGGTGCCTAGAATGAGACCACCATCCTAGCACGTTCTTTTGAACAAGCAGGGCTAACCCCAAAGTGCCCAAGTCCGAGAGCAACACGTGAACGTTTGTGGTCCTGTTCCCACCTCAGACGCGTTTGTGCATTGAACACTCATCCATTCACAGCTCCGAGCTGATACATTTCCTAAAAGCCTCCCCCACTGCCTGCCTTGCTCTTTTCTAAGCGGATTTACAGGTGTGCAGCCTGGTGGGTAAGGCAGACGATGCGAGCATCAGCGCTTCCGGGCTTTACACCCAGATCTTACACTGACATAACTGGGGCTGCTTCACCTCCCGTCGCTCAGCCTCCTCATTCGGACAGCCGTGACGCGACGCGACGCGCCGCGACCGTTGTGACAAGGGATCAAGGCGCTCGACGGCGCTGCCTGTCCCCAGACACCGGCCCAGCGCGTCCCGCGACTTCGTACTGCGGCGCAGACGGCCCCCGTCGCGCAACGTCCGCCGACGCCACGGGGCAGCAGAGCACCACCTCGCCCGTGCGCGAGACCTCGGCTCTGCCCCCCCGCCCGCGGTGACACGCACCTGCGAGGAACTGAAAGGTTTCGCACTCCTCGGCCGTGTGCGACAGGTCGCTGTAGGTCAGGGCTCTCTTCTCCTTGCCTCGCCCGTGCTTGTAGGAATACGAGGCCAAGTACTGGACAAACAGCTCCTGCAAACCACCGGAAGAGAGACGTCAAGAGCCGCCTTCCCGCGCCGGCCCCGCGTCACACCGCAGCGGACGCTTGCCTCCCCCCATACCCCCCTTATGTCCCCCTCCCCCATGCACCCCCCGTTGTGCCCCCGACCACGCACGCGGGGAGCTCTTCATGATGACGCGGATGCGGGACAGGGGCAGCGACACCAGCCGGTTCTCGCTGCCGCTCGGCCGCGCCGCCATCTTGCCCCGCGCCGCGGGGGCCGCCGGGAGCTGTAGTGCTGCGCCGTCGCGGGGCGGGAGGGGGAACTACGAGTCCCAGCATGCACCGCTCGCCGCACCTCCTCCTCCTCCTCCCCCTCCCCCCGCGCGGTGGGAGATAGCTTACACGTCCCAAGATGCACCGGGGCGCTCAAGAGCTTCCCGCCCCGGCCTCCGGCGCGCGGTGGGGTTTGAGCCCAGTTGGGTTCAGACATGCGCGTCCCGGATGAGCATCGAGAGCGGAGCAGGGCGGCGTTGAGCCACGTGTGTCCCCTGGGGCCATTCTTCGGTGTTCTCCCCACCCCCCCCCGACCCTCGCAACCCACCGTGTCCCACCTGCTACACAGTCCAATGAAACCTGGGTCCAAACCAGCTGTGGAGTTGTTACACATTTTCAAGCACTAACTTTATATATCTGCTCGGCTCTCTTTCCAGCTGGGTAGCCATTTTTGTCTTGTGATCATGACTTTGCGTGTGTGGCTGGTCTGCATTGATCGCAGGTAGCCGCGCGATCCTTACTCGGCGCTCCTGGCCCGTGTGACTTTGCAGGGGCCTGTGCTTCAAGCTAAACTGTTTCTGGGCTCAGACGGTCTGTAGGAGGGATGTGGTCACGCACACAGCACGAAGCGATGCAGGGGTCTCGGGTCTCCAACACGGTTCTGAGCCTGCTGAAATCAAGTGGGGTTTTGCCGTTTATTTTACTAGAGCCAGGATTTCATCCATAATCTCCAAGCACCGATAAACATGCACGCTGATGTGCTGCCAGAAAATTACGGTCCATGATCACGTCAGCAGTCTGACACTGCATGATAAATGAATGATGATAAATACTTTGCATTTCTAGGGGCTTAGGTTGTAGCCGTGTTGGTCTAAGGACATAGGCAGACAAGGTTCCTTGGGTGAATTTGATATCTTTTATTAGACCAACCCAAATGGTTGGAGAATAGTTATTAAGCAAGCTTTCAGGTTCAAAAACCCTTCCTCAAGCTGCAGCAGTTGGTGTGCGCTCTTCCTGGATGGAATGAAAAGTAAAGCAGCCAGGGGCTGGGCTGGGCTGGGCTGGGCGGGGGAGTCAGTTGCCAGGCAGATTGTAATGTATCAACAATCCAATGTCTATGTTTAGTCCCTGATCTCTCGTATCCAGCAGGTTGATGAAATGGAGCTCATAGGCTCGTCTCTGGGAAGTGTTGTGTAAGTTTCCCTTGAGGATCAGGACTGAGAGACTGGAGAGAGAGTGGCCCTCCTGTGAGAAATGTGCCCCCACCGGTAATTGAGTGTTTCTGTCTTTGATGGATTTCCGGTGTGCGTTCATTCTGGTGCACAGTTGTTGTCTGGTCTCTCCTACATATCTTCCATCAGGGCATTTGGTGCATTGGATGAGGTATATCACATTTCTGGAGGTGCAGCTGTAAGATGCAGGGATGCTGATGGCTCTGTTGTGGGGTGTAGTAATAGTGGGGGTGGTAGAGACGTGCTGGCAGGTTTTGTATTTCTTGTCCTGGCACGGTTTGGATCCTTCTGGTGTGTTCTGGGCTTGAGGAAGTTTGCTTCTGGTGATGAGGTTGGCAAGGTTCGGTGCTCATTTGAAGGCTAGGATGGGTGGCTCTGGGAAGATCTTTTTAAGAATAGGGTCTCTTTCTAATATGGGTTGCAATTTTTTGAGGATTTTCCGTATAGGTTCAAGGGATGGGTGATAGGTCATAACCAGCGGTGTGCAATTTGTGGGTGTTTTTCTTCTGTACTGCAGCAGTTCTTCAGGTGGTATCCAGGTGGCTCTTTCAAACGTGCGATCTACCTCTCTGGAGGAGTGTCCATTTCTAGAGCATTTTAGAGCACCTTTATTCTGAGGCTGGGCAGACAGGTGGCTTCATCACCTGTGTGACATAGGTAAGAGATCCATAGTGATATCTTCATCCACCACATCTCATCTGCAGGATACAGACATGCTACACCTCAGTTTTAGGTAGGGATGGAAGTGTAAGATCATACTAAATAGAAAATGCAGGGGATCAGGTACAATGTAATTAACTGCCTTGAGCTACAATCAATAAACTAGGGCTAAACTCTTAGAATTAATGAATCCAAGCACCTACCTAATGTGAGTGAGCATCTCTGCCACAACTCTGCGCTGCAATGCCATGCCAAGTGACTATCTGAGTCATTAGTATAGCTCCAGCAACATTGTAGTCTCCTATACAATGGAATAGGAAGTCTCCTATACAATTAGTAATCATGCACAACCAGTCCCATGAGACTAACTTTTCTAGGGCAGAGGTTCCCCAATCTTTTTCTTATTTTATACCCCTTTCCAGATTTACCAGCGGCCCACGTACCCTTACCACATACATTTTATATTTTAACCCCTTAAATGTCAATTATTAAAATAAAAATTAAATCTGCCATTATACAATTTCTCCTGAGTACTCCCCAGAGATGTCTTGCCAGAGTTACACATACTACAGTTTAGGAACCCCTGTTTCATAGTTCCAGGTGGTGCCTGGGGGGAACAGAGGCTCACCTATTTTCCACTGGTCCCCCCTGGTGAGTTTATAGACAGACACCAGATCCCCTCTCAGTCTTCTCTTGTAGAGGCTGAATACATTCAGGCCCTTTAGTCTAACTTCACAGGTCAGGCCCTTTAGTCTATCTTCATAGGTCCTGGCCTGCTACCCCCTGCTACCCCCTGACCATGTAAGTGGCCCTCCTCTGGACCCTCTCAATGCTGGCCACATCCCTCTTGAAGTGTGGTGCCCAGAACTGGATGCAGTACTCCAACTGCGGCCTGACCAGTGCTGCACAGAGGGGAAGGATCACCTCCCTGGACCTGCTTGTGATGCATCTACTTATGTAATCATACTTGGAAGAGGAACAATGGTGCAGTTTTCATTGGTGCAGTTAGCTTTACTGACCACTTCCTCGCAGTGGCGGCTCATGTTGATTCTGGAATCAGCAATGACTCCAAGATCCCTTCCAGCCACTGTGTTGTTGAGAAGGGTGTTCCTCAGCCTATAGGTATGTTGCAGGTTCCTTCTCCCTAGATGCAGCACCTTGCGCTTGTCTATGTTGAATTCCATTCTATTCTCATCTGACCACCTTTGTAACCTGTCTAGATCTAGCTGGATTCTGTCCCTCCCCTCCAGCGTGCCCACTTCTCCCCACATCTTTGTGTCATCAGTGAATTTGGACAGCATGCTGTCCACGCCCACCTCCAAGTCGCTGTTAAAGATGTTGAATAGTTATCCGTTCTATAATAAGGATGTGGTGTTTGTTTTGTGTAAAACATTTGGTGTGAACAATCATTCACCATGATGCTATGTGCATTGTTTTTACTGTTTAACTCTATGTATGGTTCCTTGAGCCTTACCTTGTCATGACATCTTGTGGCAGCAGTTGGCATTACTGTCACAGTAACCTAAAGACGAACGCAGTGTATTCTTAGCCTTGTCCAAGGCTATCCCAGCCATGCAGTTAGTCCAATAAAGGACAACGCTGAGCTACAACATCACTCTAACACTATCAGAGTAAAATAATTAATAGTGTAAATTAAGAAGAATTATCTTGGATATTTCACAGGGTTAACTGTACCACAAAGAGTCAAGGGTAAAAACAGAAGTTAAAGTTTGACAGCAAGCTCATATGTCTGTAGGATCCCGGAATAAAAGGCGTTGTCTAGGAGAAATCTGACATCTGTTCTTAGCCTAAGGAGTACTATGACAAGCCTTGAAGCTGACAGGGGTTAGTGAGTCCGTTTCAGAGCTGTTAGTACTGCAGCACTGAGGATAGGTAAGGTACTTACTGTGCTGTTAGAGGGCCTGAAACTGAGCAGTTCCTCCTATTTTCAAGGCTTGTCATAGCAGCTCCCAAACAAAATTGGAAGCCCTGAAAAAGGAGAAACTAATCAGTTCCAGGGCTGCTAATATCACAGCACCAACACACTGTACTTAATGAGGATTGCTTATCTTAAGGTCAGGTAAGCACTATGTGGGCTAAGCACATAGCCTGTCTTCAGTCTCTAGGCCAGTAATTCTCAACCAGGATAGCTTGTCCCAGCCTGGCCAGTCCGCCACCCGCACTTCTCAGCCTCTCTGGTAATGTATAAATTAGCTTTTAAACTGAGTGCTGCTCAATTCACAAAAGTTATGGAGAGGTGTGTCAAGTCCAAAAAGTTTGAGAACCATTGTTCTAAGCTATGCACACAAACCTAGTATAGTGTATACAGGCACCCGCTGGGACTGACTAAATAACTTAAAAAATGTGGTCCAAATCTCTTTTAGGTCGGTGCGTAACTCATTCAACAGCAGCAAATTTGTTCAATTTAATACGGTAAGTTGTCACCACACGAGCCAATTGAAAAGACATTTTCTTCAGACCAACGCATAATGGAAAGAAATGAAGGAAGAAAAAATTTAGGCTGAATATCAACAGTAATTCCCTAACAGGGATTTTTATAAGACCACAGAAATCTTCTAAAGACGTTAAATGTAACCCCAGTGCTTTGGGTATTTGAGCCAGGCAATGGACCCTATGATATTAGCTACTGGGGTCGCTGATTTAAGCAGCCCTTGCTATTTGTACCTTTCTTTTAACTATTCTAGTCAAGCAGCCTCATTCCTTCCAACCCAAACCAGCTGCTTTATAACAAATCACCCTGCAGCTGACCTGTCTGCAAAGGATGAATTGCTTCTTATGAGTGGAGAAAGGTAGTTCTGTCTGGACCCAGGGCGGGGTGGCACCTTAAAGACTAACTTGCTCGAAGCTACTCAGAACAGACTTCGGTGAGCAGCATCCGACTGAGTAGGCCGTCACCTAGGAAAGCGAACGAGTCTCTCCGGTGCCACCCGACCCTGCCCACACAGTGACCCCCTTGCACGGCTCTGTCCCCGGTGCTTGAACCCCTGCACTCCAGCTCCTTACTCCCCAGGCACCCTCAGAAAATCCCAGCTCCTCCTTTTTTGGTTGGTTTTTGCACTACGGAAAAACAAGAGGCAGGTTTCCGTTGCGAAGACCTCAGAGAGACCAGGGCAGCGCCACCGCGGGCTCCCCACGTGCAACAGTCCGCGCCCTGGCCAGGCTGCAGGCACCTCCGGCAACTACCCGCCAATGGCACGATCCCTACTTTTGGCCCAGCTCCCGATGAGCCAATAGCCTTCCCCCAGACATCCTTCGGGTCCCAGCCAATCCGCTCCTCTGCCGCCTAGCGCCAGGCAACCAACCCGCGGCGTCCCCCTGCGCGTTCATTCAGGCAGGGGCGCGGCGGGCGGAAGCGGCTGGCGCATGCGCCGTGGCGGCCAGGTGGTGCCGCGCCGTTGCCGTCAGTTCCGCTCCTCCCCCGGCCGGAGCAGGAGGCGGGTCCGCGCGCTGTGAGTGCCCCTGTCTCGCCGCGGGGGAGGGGCGCGGCGCGGCAAGGGGCGGCCGTTGGGGACCGTTAGAGCGCGGCCGTTGGCTCGGGAAGGCGGCGCTGGGGGTCCCGCTCCCCTGCCGTGGGCATGGGGGGCTTCGTCCTCAGCCGCACACTGGGTAGTGGGGGGCTGTGGGAGCCCACCCAGCCAGGGACAGGTGCAGGGGCGCTCGCCTGTCTTCTGTGCCCAGATGGACTTGGGAGGAAAGGGGGGAGGGGCACCCTGGATGGATGTGGGAGAGGGGCCGTGCAGAAAAACCCTTGGGCAGACTCTGCTGGCTGTCCCTTTCCAGAGCCGCCTTCCTGGTCAGATAGGTTGCAAGCTTGGCTAGGGCCAGGAGGAAGTTGAGCACCTGGTGGGCCACAGATGAGAAGTGTGTAAATGAAAAGGTGTAGGGAGGTGGGACTGCATGACAGGGCCCTGGGCAAGGCGGGCCTGCGATCTGACTGGCTAAAGGTTGTCCTTATCTTGGGTCAAGTGCTGCTGGTGCAAATCGCGGCTCCATTGTTGGCCAGTGGGAATCTCTTCTCCGCTGTTCCCTTTCCAAGTGGTCTAAGGGTGAACCTGTAAAGGCCTTAAGTCCTGTTTGTGGGTCTTTGCTGTTAGTTTGGGAGATGCTCTGTACCTTGTGGGATTGGAGGCTTTGACCAAATTAAGACAAGACCAAACAATGTACAGTTATGCAAGAATAACTAGCTCAAGCGTGCTTGTGTTCTCCACTTCTTCCCACCTGGAAATGCTTAACGGTATCTCTAGGGCCTGGAGTCTAGGCCATCTCTAAGGCCCCTGCTACATGTTGTATGCATTATGCAATTAACGGGTGAATCGCACAATAAATTTAGACTGACCACACATGCAAAGTGACACCAGCCACCAGTGCACAATAATTACCACACGATTAGCTAATGCATTGCACAGTAAATTTTGACCAACCACACATGCAAAGTAATTATCACACTAGAGAGGTTCTCTAGTCTCTCCTCGTAGGGCTTGCTGCAAAGTGACCCCAGCCACCAGTGCACAATAATTACCACACGATTAGCTAATGCATTGCACAGTAAATTTTGACCAACCACACATGCAAAGTAATTATCACACTAGAGAGGTTCTCTAGTCTCTCCTCGTAGGGCTTGGCCTGCAAGCCCTTAACCAGAGAAGGGCGAC
>NW_005841857.1:1837841-1844553 GCF_000455745.1 Alligator sinensis
GGGGGTCGGACTCGATGATCTATTGAGGTCCCTTCCGACCCTAACATCTATGAATCTATGAAAAAGATCAAACCAGCTATAAAGTTGGTGCTTGAAAATGTGTAACAACTCCATAGCTGTTTTTTATCCAGCTTTAATTTGAATGTGTAGCAGGGCCCTAAGGTGCCCCCCCTGTCAGTTGTAGAGTATTCCACCGTGGGAGAAGTTGAAATGCTGGAGTAGAGAGGAAGTGGTAACAAGCTGCCTTGCCCCTGTGCCCTGCTTCCACTCAGTCCAGATTGCCCTCCATCCTGAAATGGAGGTTCCTGGTCTGGGTCTCCCCTACAGTGCATCTTGCCGGACCATTTACAGCTGCGTACATGCTGCTGTTCTGATTTGGTGCCTTTTTACTCTTCCTGAGAACAGGTATGAATGGTTTTTGCGACATGCCCAACCCAGCTGGAATGGGGGGCCTATTTCATAGTAGCTAGGGTTAGGAGGGACCTGAACAGACCATCTAGCCTGACCCCCTGCCACAGGCAGGAATGAATGGTGTTTCTCAAGTGAGGCATCCTGTGTCATTTAACTCTAGATGCAGATATACTGTGACAGGTGATGGTATTGTGCTGTTTTGTAACAGCTGATAGAAGCTGACTACCGGTAACATCTCTAATGCATGTTCAACAGGGAGCCAACATCTTTCTCAAAACTTGGTGAGGGACCCTAAACTTCTAAAATTCAGAAAGTAGTTTCTCAAAATGCCACTCTTATGATAAAACAAAGCTGGCTATTTTCCTGCGTCTTGTGGTTGGAGCATCGGGATCTGGATTGTTCTGCTGAATGATAGAAGTCAGGTACTGTTGGTTAGTGGAAGTCTCTTCTCTGCTTTTCCCTCTCCAAGCATTCTAAGGATGAACCTATACGGCCCTTAACTCCTGTTGTGGGTCTTTGATATTCATTTGGGAGATGAGGGCTTCTACCAAATTAAGATGAGATGGAACAAAACACACCATTCTGCAAAAGTAACTGCCTTAAGAGTGTTTCTGTTTTCCACTTATTCCCAGCTGTAAATGCTTAGTAGGATGCATCTCTAGTTCACTGATTCTCAGCTAGGGTGCCATGGCACCCTGAGGTCCCTTGAGAATGCCTTCAAGGGTGCCACACACTGGTGGCATTATTAGTTGTGCAAGCATGATTCCCAAGATAAACCCAGTGATTTCAAATAGGAATCCTTAATCTCACAAACGTTATGGCCTGTTGTGGCTTTTCTGAGTTCTTTGCAACAGAAGAATTGCTTTATTATTTTGTTGTGGTCAAACAACTGGTGATAACTAAGAGCTCTGGCATTTTCGGAGGCATGCTTTGAATCTAAAAAGGTTGGAAACTACTGCCCTAGTCTAAGGTGTTAATTTGTTTTTGTCTAAACATACTTTAAGATTATTAAGATGCATTGTTTAGAAACTTTACAATAGCTTAATAAAATAACAAAGCTGAAACTTAGATTTTATGTTTTAGAGAAACATTTGTGCTGAAATGCGCTTAAGTGCTCTCATGCACTAACAGTGATTGCTCTGCGAATACCTGATTGCCTTCATTCCTTCTTTGTTTGGCTTTGACACTGATACGCTTGTATGGGTCAGTCCTGTGTGCATCTGAATAGCAGCTAGCACAACAGGGTGCTAGTAGTAGGTGCTACTAAAATATGAATATTAAATAATATTAATGTAAAATAAATAGTTTTCTGAAATTATTACAGTTTTCCTAGATGTTTTAAAGAGTAACCACATGAATTAACAATATATTTGATTTTTCTTTGGAAATAAAGTTGAGGCATTTTAGTAGCTGCAGAATTTTGTTTTTTAGAGCTGTTTAAAGCATTGTGAATTACTGAACTGGGATGTATTTCCCTGTTGTCACCAACTCCTGGCATGGCTATTGTTTCCTACATCATTTAATTCTCTTTGTGAACTCTTCTGGCCTTATTGTATTTAGTTCTTTACAACATTGCGTTGCCTGCACCAGTATGTCACAGACCCCCCTGCATTTTATTTAGTTTAACTTTCCCAATAGTTAGCCAGAGACTGCTACAGAATAAGCAAAATGAAGCAGTTTGTTGGCACCCTAATAGTGGTGGTTTAACTTGTACTGCTGTGGGGAAAAAGCCACAGCATATGAAAACAGCTGCTTTATCTCCACATCATTACAAGTTAAGCATTAGGTGTTCGCAGCAGATGAGAAAATGTACAGATTTAAAGTACCTGTTAGCTTTTAGCCAGCCCCCAAGTACTAAAAAAATTGGGGTATTAGAGTATATAAATAGGCAAGCTGCATAAGAAGGTATGTACTATATTAGTATTTCCACTATTAAACTCCTTTTTCAGGTTTGATCTCTCTACCATTTTCAAATTGTACTGGAATAAACTTGCTGAGGGTGCATTCAGTTGGGCATTCAGCTACTATCTGCTCGGCGTACTACCAGCAGGGTAACTTATGGAACAGAAAACAGCCCAGAGTCATGCATGTTTTTCTTGCTAATGGGTCTGCTTGCATGGGTGAAGGCCCAGAGCTTGCAAATGTTAATGCATTTGTCCTACTTTGCGCGTATGCGTGAACCCAGCTGAAGTTAATGGAGCTAATTACAAGGTTTAAATTGAGCGTCTACACAGGTATTTGTAAGGTTAGGCAATGGACTGGGTGAGGAATGCTTAGCAGGAAAAAGGATGTAAATTGGGGATTATGTATCAATTTAGCTGTACATCTCATTTACCGATTCTTATTTGGGTGAAGTGGGGTAGCTGAATGGATTTGTAGTATTGAGCCTTTAGATTTCAGGTTCCTCATGTGGGACCTGACTCTTTAGCATTATTTGGTGCTGCGTAAAATTAAAATTAAATTGTTTCTTCTTTTTACTAGACTGCAGTTGATGCAAAATGAGTGTCCCAGACTATATGCAGTGTGCTGAAGACCATCAGACTCTCCTGGTTGTGGTCCAGCCAGTTGGGATTGTTCCAGAGGAGAACTTTTTCCAGATCTACAAACGAATATCATCAGTGAATCAGATTAATGTCCGTGACTCCCAGCGTGTGTTGTATATCCGCTATCGGCATCACTACCCTCCGGAGAACAATGAATGGGGGGATTTTCAGACGCATCGGAAAGTTGTTGGGCTCATAACCATAACAGACTGTTGTTCAGCAATGGATTGGCCTCAGACTTTTGAAAAATTCCATCTTCAGAAGGAAATATACGGTTCTACACTCTATGACTCCAGACTGTTTGTCTTTGGGCTTCAGGGAGAGATTGCAGAGCAGTCCCGCACAGATGTGGCATTTTACCCTAGTTATGATGACTGTGAAACTGTGGAGAAGAGAATAGAAGATTTTATTGAATCTCTCTTCATTGTATTGGAATCCAAGCGGCTTGATAGGGCCACCGATAAGTCTGGAGACAAGATCCCTCTTCTGTGTGTACCTTTTGAAAAGAAGGATTTTGTAGGTCTGGACACTGATAGTAGGTAAGTAGCTGTATTTATCAATTGTCAGCCTTTGAAAAACATTCCTGACGCTTGTCAGCTTAAGGGATAAGCCTGTTAGCCAGGATGAAAAATACCCATGTCATCTTAAAGGGTGTGTTTCCATCTCTTTGAATGCAACTCCTGTTGTTTAACAGAATTTGGTTAACTAACTGTTTTTACTACATTTCATTTTAACATCCTCAGTTTCTTTATATTAGCATAACATTTATATCCAGGGCTGGTCAGAAGAGTGGGAAAACAAGTCCTTGAATAAATTTGATAAATCTCTTCACTACTAAAACTTCTTGAGGATAAGTAGTTGAACAATTTTAGGTGAAAAATAGTATTCAGTAAACATTGGCAAAATTGTATACTTCTTGTTGTATTTTATTAACCCTACATCTTGCATCCCTTGCTTTTGTTTGCACTGTCCGTTCTTACTTGTCTTCTCCACTTCTTTTTATTCCTATGACAGAATCATAGTTTATGCTGAATTTTCTTCAGTGTTTGTATCCTTGCTGTTTTTTTCCTTTCTCCATGTTTTGTGCCTGTTCTCATATTTCCCAGTGATACTTCTCGTATACTTTCTATTCCTAAATCTTTGTCTATACTATAATACTTTTTCTGACATTCCTTCAACCTTTTGCAGCCATCTTCATCCATGCCTTCCAGACATGGGTATCTCATAGCATTGCCAAACCCTAATACCAGAAGAATAAACCTGATAGCCCTAAGCAGATGTAAACTGTGAGGACAAATTCCTTTCACAAGTAAAACCAAGTGGGGAGCCAATCCCTGTACTTCTAGCTGCTGGGAAAGAACAGGGTGTTGGAAGTCTTAATGAGGTACTGTGTCTGTTTGGGGGGACTTAATTTTCAGTCTTGTGTTACAAGGTGTCTGACTAATTTGAAGCCTCTCTGGCTACTGAGAGGAGCAAATGTGTAGTTTGTTTTTCCTCACCTGGAGCCTCCTAGCTGTCTTGACCATGGTTACTGTGAAACTGTCTCCCCTCACTACTTTGCTGCTCTACCTTTTCCTTCATTTTGTTTTAGTTAGTTTCAGCTAGGTTTAACTCTGGTCAGTAATATGTTATTGAAGGTGATCTATCTGGTCCTACGGTATCTACAGCAGGGTGGTCAGTACTGTCCTGTAACTCAGGTCTTCATGAATGGGTGCACATAGTAAAACTTGGTGAAGCAGACATATGTAAACAAATGTTAGCTTGAGTCAGCTGGGGATTCTTGTTCTTGGATGGCTATTTAAGACGAGGGCAGGGCAACACAATTCCTGATTCTTAAAGAAGTCTCTTTATTTACCAACTTGTTTAAAAGCCATTCTCAGTAGCTTAGCATCAGTTTCAGAACTAAGCATACTTTAACCTCTCTCTGCTGTGTGGAACATAACAGAGCAGTTGTATTTAGTCCTTGAATACATATCAAAATAGTTACTTACAAGAGGTGACCATAGCATAGCCCATGGGCCAAATGTGCCCCATGAAAATCTCAAATGGTGCAGAATTCATAACAAATGGTGCTTAGGCATCCATTAGAAAGTGTGCATCCAGATAGGTAGTAATTCCAGTAATCATGTAATACTGTCTTGGTTCTTTTTTTATGATACTGTTTTTAATGCCTGGTGAGGCACCAATATGATTTCCTGCATAACAAACTCTTTTTGTAGTATATCAGGTTCTCACATTAAGCTGATAAACAGGATGTCATTCTTAAATAGACTTCATACTGGTTCAGGTAATGGCATCACCCTTTTTCTGAGATTTGTAATTATCTTAGTATTTTATAACTTGAGTTTAAAAATATTGCATCAAAATATCTTGGTAAAGCCTTGAGGCTTTTTCTTCAGTTATTTTGATGTGGTACTTCCGATTTTCTTTTAAAAGTTGGACTTTACATTTAAATTACATTTTAATTGACAACATTTTTTTCTATTCAGATTAGCATCTTGAGGTAGGTAAGCAAAATAATTAAATATATAGAATACTCAGAATCAATTATCAGTTCTTACAATTTTTTTCATATCTACTAAAAAGCTGAATTATCCTAAAAAGGGTAAGTTGTGCTTATGCAAACAAATTCTTTCCACTCCAAAATAAGTATGATAAAAGACATTTTTGTGTTTGGTTGTATTTTTTCCCCCTTTGGATAAATGAAAGGCAAGCAATGCTTTCCCAAGCTCTTTTAAAGTACCTTGCTGGACCTCTGCAGTTGTAGTTTAATCCACAGAAACCCAGGACTATGAACTGTGATCTATATTGGGTTGAGATGATCAATTGATACTTTTGAACCTGGGCTGTGATTCACTTTGGATTTTAATTGCTACTATTGCTGTGGATTTTCATGCCAAGACTTACTTACGATACATGTACATGTAGATGGAATGAAAATATATGTATCCTGGATTTCTGTCTTGTATGGCAACATGTTTTGGTCCAGATGTGCTGCAAGAAGATGTATAGGCCACAGGAAATGTGGACAGGTGCCTGTGTCTAGGATTTTATCCTTCGCCCCTAGTTAGGCAGCATCTGTGCAGGTGGTTATAGCCAAGACTCGTGTTGCTGATAGGTTAGGATAGAGTAGCATAAAGCCTACTCCCCCTTCCCCCCTGCCCCATAAGTTGGGGGCATATACATTTGTTTCTTGTGCAATTGGAAATTATCCTGTTGTTTCTGTTTAACTTTCTGAAATATTTGTCTGCCACCATCCTTCAAAGCAGACCTTAGCCTTAGCTTTTGGTGCTTTAATTTTTCCTCTTGAGGTTTGTTGAAAGTATTTTTATTAGCTTCTTTGCTACTGTGTTCTACTCATCCATCAGGGTTTTCATGCATCTTGCTGAATTGAGAATTATGTTCCTTTTTTTTTTTTTTTTACTTACCTCTCACTGTAGTACATTATGAAAAAAGGATGCATAGGTCTTATACTTGGAAAATACTCATTTCTCCCTTTCTCCATGGGCACTTGATGCCTGAAAGCTTCTCCAACAGCTGTCCCAACTATACATTTGGTCCAATAATCCTTGCTAGTTGCTTCAATTCTCTCTACCTTCCCTTGCTTCTATTATTGTGGGGAAAAAATAGGAGTGCTGGGCTGATGTTTGGGCATCTAGGTGAGGATACTGGAAAGACTCTGATTCCTTTGTGGCATTGGAACGGTGCTCAGAGAGGATGATCTGCCTTTGTATAGAGTTAAAGGATTGAGTCCTCTT
>NW_005841857.1:1844603-1862633 GCF_000455745.1 Alligator sinensis
TTCCCTCCTTCATTTTTATTAAATGCTAGTGAATTAGGGTATTGTTCTGTGATAAACATGATTGCACAAAGCTTTGGGGAAAGTGGGGTAAGAGAGCAGACATATAGCATGGTGCTCTTTTAACATGAGGACAAGAAAGTACTTTACTGGTTTAACTTATTGTGTAATTTTAAAAATCTTTTGGCCAAAATTGGTAGCCAAATGTGTCATTTTATCAGAGCCCCTGACTAGATCTGAGAAAAGTTTCCCACAATTTGCCAAATTAGACTTAGCTTTAGAAGAATTTTGCTTAGACCATAGACTACTTGCACACTTCTAGATGCAGAAATTGAAAATGTGTGCGCCAAGGAACTAATGAGACTGTGGAAAATACTGAGGTTAACAGGGTCAGGACACGGACTGGCCAGGTACCTACTCTTAGTTTGTGCCTAGAAAAAGTGGCTGGCTGTGTGCCTTGCAAACTCAAGCATTTAGTTAATGAATTCCAAGAAAAGAATAGAAGTGTTATACTGGGCCAAATGGTCCATCTCTGCCAGTATCCTATCTCTAACAGTGGCAGCGGTGGATGCTATAGAGGGAGAACATAGAACTGGATATCTCTGGAGTGGTCTGTTTCCTATTTTGAACTTTCCCTGGCATCCACTATTACTGGTTTTGAGATGCCAGAGGAGCCATCTTCAACTGTTCTGTTCAAGAGATCTGTCGTTCATGACGAGCACATAAACGATCTATCTTTTGCTTCTCTGTGTGTATTTGAATCAGAATGGGGAGTGGAATAAGAAGGTACAAATAGCCAAGATTTCCAACATACAGGCGAACTAGATATAGTGCTGTAGAAACCAGAGCTCTTAATAACATGCTTAGGAGACCATAAGTGCATAAGCATTTTAGTGGGGCAATACTGAACAATAGCACGTAGCATAAAATACAAAATCCAATTAAAAAGCCAGACAGAGTGCATTAAGTTATTGAATCAGGCACCTATATCTTCACAAGTGAAATGTTAGTGCATTGTCTTGCCTCACTATTTGACTTGCAATGAAATGTGTCTGTACTGGAATGTATTTTGTTCCCTAATAAGTTTTATTTCCTATTGTAGTGGAAATAATTATTTTTAAATATAACAAGATTGGAAGGGTCCTCCTGGGCCATTGAACTCAGTCTTTTCTTAATAGAGGTATCATATCATTTTTTTTTGTTGTAGCCTTATCACCCTCCCTGTTTCCTCCCAAACTTTGAGGGGAGGCTGTCTAAGTGCATGTGATGCATCAATAATAAGTAATACACTTGCTTTTCCAAAATATGTATATACAACTCATTGGCGCATATGTTGTGCTCTGTAAAAAGCGATGGTGCCAATTGATTGATATACAACTGATAGAACAAGAATTGATCACTTCATTCAGTCCTAAGGGTATGTACACAAATGAAGGTGGACATAACAGGCTTAAGCTACATTTTTTTTAGTCCAGGGCTGTCCAACTTCTTTGTGGCTAGGGTCTGCATGTGGCGCCAGTGTCCAGCCTCTGGGCTACGTACTGTGGCAGCCATGCGCTTGTGGTGATAGGCTCCTGGAATCTTCCCACTGCAATGTGGGCTGAGAGGCGCATGCTTGCCCCTTGTGGGCTGCCAGTTGGGACGGACAGCCCTGTTCTTATTAGCTCTTTAACTGGGAAGGTGGATCAAATCCTATGCCTCTCTCTAGAGGGGCTGGAAGTTCTCAAATCCAGAAGACAGGAAACAAACATGAGAGATTGCCCTTGCTGGAGTCTCCTTTGCTAGAGCCATTTCTCTCTACTTTTGGATACAAGGATGGAGAGGTGTAACAACCAGGGTCTGTGTCCTGGCTGGTGGCAACTGTTCTCTAGTCCCTCCAAGTGAGTGCCTGGGGCTGGTGCCCCAGTTGCCCACTGCTTGTTGTGCTGCTGCAAAGATGTACCCTGGCTTCATGACTGATATCCTGCCAGCTGCCACCCCAGTCTGAATATTAATGCTGGCCCTTACCTTTGCAGTGTGCTGTGCAGCACGAAACACAGCTGAAAGTAATTGGATACTTCAGAAAACCTGGACCCTCTGGCCTCAGATAAGTGCTTAATCTGTGGAAGTCTTTCTTTCCTTGTAACTCCTGTGATAGACATGCAGTTACAATTGATAGTCTAGAAGGCAATTTTGCCAAGGGCTGCAAATGTTTCTCATATCAAATGAGTCAGGTTACTATGTTGAAATAGAAAATATAGAGCTAAAATCATATAATAACTTAAGGTCTTGGGTAACTGTTCAGACCACAATGCCTATGTTAATTAAATTGAAGGAGTATTTGAAAGTGCCGTGACCACAATGACCTGGTGATCAGAACTAGATGGCCAAGATGAATGCAGTCTTGTCCCTTCCTGGTAAGGAGACTCATATTAGCACCAACAACTCGTATTTGCTACTGAGGTGGCTAACATATTGCAACCGAACTGACTTCTCAGCTGCAAAGTTTATCCTACAAAGAGTCTTTTTCAGACCCCACAGTTCAGGGAGATAAACTACGTTCAACAAGCTAAACTGTGTTGAAAGGAAGGCACAACTGAGATCTTTGTCTTCTGGCAGCTTACTTGTGTATCTGTTACGTTACTGACTGGGAGTGAGAAGCAGAGATCAAAGCTGATTCTTGATCTTAAAGTAGTCTGGAAAAGCCAAGGGGAAAGAATGAATAGTAGCATTAAGGCAGAGGCTTATCCATGCTGAGGAACTATTTGTAGCAGGTAATGTATGCATGTGTCTTAGCAGGGTCAGAGCCTAAGTTTAAGGGATAGAAAGGGATATAAGAAGTGCCCTCTTAGGCTTGGTCAGCCCGAAACTGAATGGGAAAATTATTTTCCAAATGCCAGCACTTTAAAATCTCATGCATGTGGCTGCATTGATTTGGAAACAAGTCAGTTGTTAAAAGCTTTTGGAATTTGTTGCCTTTAGACCACTCATTTATAGTATAGTTTGGGAATTGTCTGCTTTTAGGTTTTGGAAAGAGACCTATCCTGGTGAAGTCAGTCCATTCTTGACCATTTCAACAAACCGTCTGTTGTACATATGTGTTTATATAATTTTGCTCCTAGAAGTTTGTCTGTTTTCAGTTTTTCTAAAGCACAGTTAGTATTTAAGTCTGTTGGGACAAAGTTATTTTCATATTATTCAGATCAACTTAGCTATATTAGGATAGGTATTATTACCTTGTTTTCTGAACTGATGATAAATGGGCGTGTTTCACTTCTCTAATATTAACATCCTGTAGAGGGAAATTGTTCACTCTTCTCTTGACAAGCTGTAATTACTCCGTATGTGTCTGACTGTCTAATTTTGTTTCTGTTCTTGTGTTTCTAATTTTTGTTTGTTCCTTTTTTTCCTTTTCTTCTCTCATACTGCCCTGTGAGTTTGTTGTTGGGTCTGAAAAGGTAGGCTGTGATTTGCATTGTATTTAAAAATAAAAAAAAAAAGTTAGCCTTTTCATGTGCTGCCTTTCCACTCTGCTTTCATTGCATAGTTTAGCGTTGCTTTTTATATTTGATTTTTTCCAATACAAATAAGAATTCCTGCTTCCTGGAACCCCATTACTGTGGGTTAACTCCTTTTGGCTTTTGGCCGACAATGCTTAATTTTTTATTTTTTGTAGAACACACAATTTTGCTTAGGTGGCTGCTGGCCTCTGGAGCTGCTTGTTTTTTTTGAACTCCAAAGCTGTGAAGCTGCTGCCTGTGTTTGGTTTCCAAGTTCAAAAGTTATGAAAATAAAGTGTTGTGGCTGGATTTTTAAAGGCTGGATAATGTTATAATTGGTGAAACTTCAGCTATGCATGCTAACTAGAATTGGTTGAATCCGGTGGGAAAAAAAATTTGCAGCATTTTGCATGAAAAAATTTGCCAATTCATTCTGCATGATTTTTAAACTTTTGGTTTTGTTATCTCTTAACGTTTTGGGGATTCAGAAATTTCTCCTTATTTTTTTTTTTTCCTGCTGGTTTGTCTGTGGTGAAATTTACTACTTCCTTAAAAACTTAATGGCTTAATATGTTTGGCCATTTTGCACAAAATGACCATGGCAGGCATTCTGGGCAACCTTAGCTTGTGATGGGAGGAGAGGGAAGAACAGAGCTAAACAGTCATGTGCACACTTTAAACGTATACACCAATTCAGGTGTGGGGGGAGGGGTACAGGGGCCAGGTTTGTATGCTTCTGGTTCTGTGTCCAGAAGCTGCACAGGGGTATTGTTTTCTGTCTATACCCTTTAAATGTTTGACTTCAAGCCAGAAATAAGGATGCCTGGATTAGGAAAGCAAATTTGATGAAGGCCTAGGGGCTGTTGGTTATGGCAGTGGTGACTTGTAGGAATAAGCAATCACTTTTCCATCAGCAAACCCCAGGGTGTTCTCAGGATAATATTAATTCTTACTGCTCTTAAGAGGTTTTTGTTTGTTTGTTTGTCTGGTTTTAAACACAAGTCACAACACTGATGTAATTGAACTGCATTGGAAATCACTTTGTAAGCCATTCACTTTTCTTGTCATCTGCCTCTAAATAAGATGTGTGGGGAACTTTCAGAGATTCAGGGTTTTGATGATTAGGTGGAGCAATGGGACCTATTGTAACACCAAGTGATCTTTGCTGAATACCATCCTTGGTGATGTAGTTTCTGTTTGAGACCGAACTAAGGGAAGAGAAGACTGAGATGGGATTTAATAGCAGCCTTCAACTTCCTGCAGGGTGGTGCCAAAGTGCATGGAGCTGGGCTGTTCTCAGTGGGGGCAGATGACAGAACAAAGAGCAATGGGCTCAAGTGGCAGCAAGGGAAGTTCTAGACATCGAGCCATTGATTACTACCCTCTGAGCCCGATGCTCCAGCCAGTTTTCTATCTACCTTGCAGTCCATTCATCCAGCCCATACTTCCTTAGCTTGCCTGCAGAAATGTTGTGGGAGACCATATCAGAAGCCTTGCTAAAATCAAAGTGCACCACATCCACTGGTCTCTCCACGTCCAAAGAGCCTGTCGCCTCATCATAGAAGGCAATCAGGTTGACTTGCTCCTGGTGAATCCTTGCTGACTGCTCCTATTCACCTTTTTCTCCTCCAAGTGCTTAGAAATGGATTCCTCAAGGATCTGCTCCATGATTTTTCCAGGGACTGAGGTGAGGCTGACTGGTCTGTAGTTCCCTGGATTCTCCTTTTTTCCCCTTTCTGAAATATGGGCATTATATTTGCCCTTTTGCAATGATCCAGGACCTCTCTTGATTGCTATGAGTTTTCAAAGATGATGCCCAGTGGCTCTGCAGTCACATCAGCCAACTCCCTCACGACCCTCGGGTGCATCCCATCCAGCCCCATGACTTTTATATGTCCAGCTTTAATAAATAGTCCTTCACCTGTTCCTTCACCGCTGTTGGCTGCTCACCTCCCCCAACTGTGCTACCTGGTGCAGCAGTCTGGGAGCTGACCTTGCCTGTGAAGCTTGAGGTGAAAAAGACTTTGAGCACTTCAACCTTTTCTGCATCCTCTGTCACAAGGCTGCCTCCCCCATTCAGTAAGGGCCCCACGCTTTCCTTGATCCTCCTCTTGCTACCAACATCATTGTAGAAACCCTTTTTGTTACCCTTCACATCCCTTGCCAGCTGCAATTCCGGTTCAGATTTTAAACATTGAAATTACAGCTACTTCTTGCTTAACGTCGTAGTTACATTCTTGAAGAATGCAACTTTAAGCGAAACGATGTTAAGCGAATCCAATTAGGTCACAGTAGTTGCCCACTAGCAGGTGGCAGCCGAACAACGTTATAACGGAACATTGTGCGATGTTAAACGAGTATGTTCTCTAATAGATCAGTGACATAATAACAAAACAACATTAACCGGGATGACGTTAAGTGAGGAGTACCTGTACACCTTTTGGTGAACTGAACACATTTTGGCATTGTGTTGGAGTCAGTAATTGGGTATTAGAATGGACTTACTGGTTTTGTGTCTGCTGCTTTTGCTGGCTTGTGCAGTGACTTTGGTCAAATTATTTGACTTCAGGGTTTAGCTCTTTTTATCTGCAACATGAGAATAGTGATACTTGCCTGGTTTATAAAGCACTTTGACTAATATTTAGTTACTGCATATCACTTTTCATGCATCAATCTGGAAGGTTTTTGTTGCCAGGACATCAGACTTCTCTCATAGGGCTCTAAGAAGCTTAAAATAAAATGTTTTTTTCCATGGTATTTATTCTAAATGAAATAAAATTTAAATTGTATTATTTTAAAAGTATGATCTTCAAAAGAAAGAAAGAAAAGGTCAGAGTATCTAATGATGTCAACCTTACCACTGTGGTTCAAGGACAAAAATGAAAGCAGGTACAAGTGTGTCTGTTGGACATGGTAACTAGAATAAAACTAGTCTCCTTTTTCCCTTAGTATATTCAGGAGAGCTTTTTGTAATATGTTAAATCTTTGGAAAATACAATGCAAATAAATAAATATATTTTTTACTTCTACTTGGAGTATCAGTAACAGTTAACTAAGATTTTAGTCTTAATTTAAGCTATTTCTGATGACCTAATATTGTTAATGTCTTGGTTTAAATTGAAGATCTGTATCGCTGAAAATATGAACGTAGCTTGAGCATACATCTCTTAATTTTTATTTTTTTTTATCTGCACTTTGGTTTTTTTTAAACTTGACATCCTAGCTCTTACACAATAAAAGAAAAGGAGGAGGGAAAGACAAGAAAACTGGCCTCTTAAAGGTCATATTAGATGATATGAGAAAAGTATTAGCAGAACTTAAAATAAATCAAAAAAAGGGATTTCCATAATTTAATTATGCCATTTGTTCATAATTCTGCAGAATATTGTGGGAAGTTTTGAGGCAGAAATAGGTAGAAGTGATTACTAAGTACCTTTTGTACAAAGTTATGTCAGTTTGGGATTTAATTTTTCTACTTTTTTTTTTTTTTTGCAATATAATATCCCAAATATAGTACACATCTTGCTTTTTAAAGGAACTGTGAAGTAAAAATCTCCCTCCTCTGCAGCCCCAGTTATGGCTACAGAGAGCAGGGACAGTGTAATGGCCAGCTGACTTACCCTTCCTTCCTTTCCTGCTTTAGTTAAAACTCTAGCTGCTGCTGAACACTGATTTCCCTGGGTAGACCTATGATCTGAAAAGAGCTAAGGGGTTGTGAAATAAGGTGATTCTGTCTTGGGAAGCTGTTTATTAATGTTCCCCCCACCTTTACTACATGCACCCCAATTTTGGGGGATTGATTTTGGGGGAAGATGATGCATGCTGTATGTGAGAAAATATGGTATTTGTGTGAACAGTTGACACACCTGAAATGGCAACAGTGAAACAACTTTCCAGTATTTTCATTGCAGAGTATTGGGACTTACAAAACTCCTTTTAACGTTGACTCTACTGAGTTATGATTTTGAGGTCTCCAGGTGTGACGGAACAAATTTCCTTGACATAATTAATGGACAAAGGAGAATGATTCCTTGATTGAATCTTGATGTGTGCCACTCATAACTTCAATAGTGATTGGATGTAATGTTGAAAGAAGACTTTAAAGTATGATAGACAGTGGCAACAGAGGCCATATTTTTTATGTCTCGCCTTATAACTTCTCCTACACTAGCTTTGGTAATTTGTATGCCACCTTGCATAGGCTTATCCTTTTTTTTGTTTTCTTTTTACATGTGCATTATTGCTTCTGTACCAGTTCATAAGACTACTTACTACCGTCTTCAGATGCTCCCTCCTGACTCCCTTTTTTCCAAATACCAGAAATGGCAATTTTTCCATTGGTTAGGTTAAGGGGCTGTCCTCAGTGCTTGATTTCATAGACATTAGGGCTGGAAGGGACCTCGTAAGATCGAGTCCAGCCCCCTGCCCAAGGGGCAGGAAGTCAGCTGGGGTCAAAGGATCCCAGCAAGATAAGCGGCCAGATGTTTCTTAAGAGTCCAAAGTAGGTGCTTGCACCACCTCTGGGGGGAGTCTGTTCCAGGCCTTGGGGGCTTGGACAGTAAAGAAATTTTTCCTTCTGTCCAGCCTAAAACAGTCCTGCAGGAGCTTGTGACCATTGGACCTTGTTATCCCTTGGGGTGCTCTGCTGAACAGGCGTTCCCCCAGATCCTGATGCACACGCCTTATGTACTTACAGGCTGCCACCAAGTCACCCCTGAGGCTGCGCGTCTCCAGGCTGAAGAGCCCTATAGCTCACAGCCTCTCTTCATAAGGCCTGTTCTCTTGCCCTCTTATCATGCACATGGCTCTCCTCTGGACTCTCTAAAGTTTCTCCAAATTGTGGAGCCCAGAATTGGATGTAGTACTCCAGCTGTGGCCTTACCAAGGCCAAGTACAGTGGGAGGATGACATCCTGGGTCTTGCTCAAAATGGATTGTTGGATGCAAGCCAGAGTTTTGTTCGCTTTGCCAGATGTCGTAGTGCATTGGTGGCTCATGTTCATCTTGTGGTCAGTCACGACCCCCAAGTCTTTCTGCCATGGTGCAAGTGAGTGTAGCATTGCCAAGCCTATAAGTGTGATGTGGGTTTTTTTCCCCCAAGGCGGAACACATTGCATTTCTCTGTAGTGAACGCCATGAAGTTTTCATCCGCCCACCTTGCAAGCCTATCGAGTTCGGCGTGGCTTACCAGCCTGTCCTCAAGTGTGGACACTCTCTTTTCCCCAAAGTTTGGTGTCGTCAGCGAACTTGGCCAGTCTGCTTCTGACACCAGTGTCCAGATAGTTTATGAAGACATTAAAGAGAGCAGGTCTGAGAATTGAGCCTTGGGGGACACAACTAGTCACTGAGTGCCATATTGATGTGCAAGCGTGTTGTGTATATCAGCCTATAACTGGGGTGGACAAAATACAGCCTACTGGCTGGATCTGGCCCATCAGTTGATAGGATCTGGCCTGGAGCTGCCTCTGTGGTGCTCCGCGTGGAGCTGAGCCCCACCTGCTCCTGCTTCTGCCCTGCCACCCTGTGCCTGCTGATGGCATGCCCCTGGCCAGTATGCACAGCTTCCTGTTTGGACTGTCTTTCACCCACATGGCTGCCCACAGGTGGCTGCTTATTGTGCTAGGTGGCTGGGAGCTGGAGCTAGAGCCCTGCATGCTGGGGTAGGAGCTGTCTGGCTACAGCTTCTCCTCTTCCTGGCTCGGCATGTGGTGCCCCATGCTACCTGTTGCCTACAGTGGAGTAGCAGGGTCAGTGGGAGGAGGAGCTGCTGGAGGTGTGAGAAGCCGAGTAGTACCAAGGCAGCT
Organism: Alligator sinensis; assembly: GCF_000455745.1. NCBI lineage: Eukaryota > Metazoa > Chordata > Crocodylia > Alligatoridae > Alligator > Alligator sinensis. Next base: position 1,853,883 of record NW_005841857.1, read on the forward strand.
GGAGTAGCAGCAGCTCACTGGGAAGCTATTGTCTCTAGTGGGTTATGGAATAGAGAAAATCCCACACAATTTACTGATTCGTTTTGATGCACTGGCTGGGGGAGTAGTTAGCTGATTGCACGATTTCACAATGATTACACACTTAATTTATACAACACAATTTTATTTTAAAACTCTTTGCTACGTATATAACACTGCTTAGCTTTAAGAAACACCACAAACATTAAAAACACAATAATTACATATATCAGAAACAATGCTCCGAATGCACTTCCTTCCCAAACAATACTATAAGAATTAGTGTTACAAAAACAACTACAATTACAACTAAAAGTTAAATTTGAATCAATACTATTATTTTTCATAATATACTTACAATCCTAGAATTCTGAGAAGCCAAATACCAAAATATGGTTTCATTCCTCAGTAGTACGATTTAATGGGTTGGCCTCAGTAGTACGGTTCAACGGGCTGGCCTCAGCAATACGATTCAATGAGCTGGGCTCACCAGTGATAGGACTACGTCCCCTTCCTTCAGTCCCTTTCGGGCGCTCCGCGGCTTCAGCGTGAACTAAGAGATTCGTGTTCACGGAGAGGTTGGATTAGGTGATCAATCTAATCCGAGTTTACACTTGCGATTCTTCCTTCGTTGTTCTGCAAATGAAGTCACCTCCAAATTGGGACAGTAAGTTACAGGTTTTTATTGAGTGAGCTGCCGTCAGTGGGCTCCTCCTACTCAACTTATCATAACTCCCATATTTGGGCTCGGATCTTACTTAACAGAAATTACCTTTGTTGAGCATTTTAAATTATTCTTGGGGAGACTTCCATATCACTGTAAATACTTTTTTTTTTTTTTTTTTTTTTCCCAGTCTGGTTAAAAGGCCTTAGGCTTTGATGTCTCGGAATTCAGGATATTTGCTTTCTTTGTAAAAAACTTCTAAAGATACAATTTAAATTAAGGCTTTAAGTGAAGTCAAGACATTTTGCACGTAGCTCCGAAACAATGAGCTAGATAAGGAGATAAATCCTATCTTCTTCCTGAAACTGGCTAATGGGCAACCTTTACAAACATTCAAACTATTTCATTCAATATGACAGCTATGTGGGTTGGGGTTGGTGCAGGCAGGAGCGCAGGCTGGCCTGGGTAAGAGCGGATGGGGCTCAGCCCCATGAGGAGTGCTGTGGAGACAGCTGTGAGCTGGATAGGGGTGGATGTGGCCTGGACAGTACCTGCACTGTCCTGCCCAGGCAAACTCTGCTGCACATACCCCCTGCAGAGAGTGATTGCAGCTCTGCCCTGGGCTCTGGCCCTGCACTGTCACTGTCCTGCAGTCCTGGCCCTTGCCACCTGTCCTGCTCTGAGCTGCTGTTCCCCACCCACCTATGGCCCCATCCTGCCCACCTGGCTGGTTTCCATAGAACCCTGCCTGCTCTGTCTGGCACCCCTTGTGGTGGGCGCAGGGTGGACAGGCCAGGGTTCCTGGGCAGGTGGCGGTGACAGCAACAGTGGCTGTCTGGGATTGGAGTCTGGGTGCTGCACCACCCCTGGCCCACCGTGTGCCCAGGGGCACTGTGACCAGATGCAAGGGTCATAGCACAGGCTGCTCCCCACTCCCTTCTCCACCCCCACACTTGGTCTGGGCCAGGCCAAGGGACCTGCTGAATGCCTTGCGTGGTTTGATAGTTGCTTCTCTAACTGAACTTAATAAGACATATATGTGAATTTTGAAGAAAACTGCTTACAGCCCTTGGCTGAAGTGATGGTGGCCGTGTTGGGCATGTAGGTAGAGAGTGTGAAGAAGTGGGAAGACGCTTATCATGTAAGCCAGTTCATGTATTGTGAATCCTCCCCTTACACAGGGCAATCTTAGTGAATCATCTGTGTTTCTCTGAAGTTTCCTTTCTGTTCCTATTTTATGAATAAATTTAAACTCTCTGAAATGAAGACTTCATTTTTGTATACAGTAGTGCTGTGACTACAGCAGGTGTGATGTATTTAGATCTGTTCAGTGTCTCCTGAGAGCATTTAGTCTTTTTCCCAATATAGTAGAGTTACTCAGTGGTAGAGAATAAATAGCCGTGCTAATATATCTGGAAGGGAAGGATAGAAACTAGTTTCTATCTTTTTGAGAAAATTCTTTCTTACCTTGTCAGGTAGAGATACTGTGGAAGTAATAGACTATACGTTCTTTTATTGCAGACATTATAAGAAACGTTGTCAAGGTCGGATGCGGAAACACGTTGGTGACCTATGTCTCCAAGCTGGGATGTTACAGGATTCCTTGGTACATTATCATATGGCTGTGGAACTTCTGCGGTCTGTAAATGACTTTTTGTGGCTTGGAGGTAGGATTTTGATATAACAAAAATATTGTAACATTTGAGTACAAAGCAAGTTTTGATAAGCAAGTACAAAGCAAGTTTTCATTACTGTCCAGCTCAACTATGAGGTGGCAGCAATACACTTAGACTCTAAAAAACTAAATAAAAAATAAGTGATACAATGACAAAAATAATGTCAAAATGACAGACCAGGAAAAAAGGTTATAAAAAGCCAGGTTAGCACACTTGCAACATAGAATTTATACTTCTGGTACATAACTTTTTAAATTTTTTATTCTGAAAATAGAGTTGTACATGACTTTTTATATTTATTTTTTTTTAAAGTGTGATCTTAACAACATGTTATACAGGAAAGACTTCCTACACGTATTTCTGGAGGACTCAGACTGACAACTTGGTCAAAATACCTGTATTCCTATGGTTACCAAAGCTCTATATACATTAAGCTTGCATTGATGTCTTTATTCCATTTCTCTTCTAGCAAACCAATTCTGGTCCCTATGCTTCAGCTCTTTGTACGCCTCTCTTGTCTGGTGCTGCTGTTGCTACTCTCCGAGGTGTGCAAGTGCCACTAGATTATCAGCTCCTTTCTCTCCTCCAACCCTGTAAAAATCACCAGGGGCTTCATTGGCTGCTTGTACACGCCACGGGGGTTTACTTCAGTTTAATTCTCCCTAAATTGAAGCAGTGTTTTTAAAAACCCACTGCTTCAATTTTGGGAGAATTAAACTGGAGTAAATCCCTGTGGTGTGTACACAAGGGTTGGGCCCGATCCTTACCTGCCTCTGGTGGCAGGAAGGGAGGGGGTGAGCTGCCAGAAGGCTAAGCAGTTCCTGAGCTGCTGGGGGGGCTGGTGCTTCCCTCTGCGGCAGTGGCAGCGCCCTCCCAGGGGCACCCATCCCCAGGCACCCGGCCCAGATGGTCCATGTGGGCACTGCAGCCGCAGAGGGAAGCACCAGGCCCCTGTGCAGCTCGGGCCAGGCAGGATCCAGGGAGCGGGGGGGGGAAAAAAAAAAGACCAGGCTCACAGGTGTGTTGTTTTTTTTTTTCTTCAGTGGATCCTGCCTGTATGGGCTGCCTGCATAGCCCCTGAGCAACATCAGGCCTGGTGCTTCCCTCCGCAGCTGTTGCACTTTGTTAGGTAGCAAACTAAAACACCTTGGAGGTGTTTTATTTTGCTACGTCCCAAAGTCATTTAACGTGCAATATGCCGCCAACAATGTAAACAGCAGCACCATTAAAGTGGTGCAAAAGGGCATTTAAGTCACTTTTTAAAAGACAATTTTGTGGTGTGTACAAAGACCTGTTGGCTCTTTCTTTCCACTTACTCTCTTCTTGGAGAACTACACCTCCTCTGTGGCTCCCCTCTTGCAAGAGAGAAAGCCAGTTAACCTATTTCCCTTTGTCTTTCCCCCTTCCCTGTGAAAGGAGCTGTGTTGCTCAAATGCTCTGCTTTAACTAGGAGTGGAGACTAAATTTACACTTGCACAGGGTTAGAACCTGTTTCAGGCCATGTTGGCAGGTTTATAAAATACAACTCTTGAGGTTGTATATGTGAGTGGGTTCTACTAAATTGTTCTTTATCTTTAATCTCTAGCTGCTCTTGAAGGATTATGCTCAGCATCAGTTATCTATCACTACCCTGGTGGCACAGGAGGTAAAGCTGGGGCTCGTAGGGCACAAGGTAGTTCACTTCCTTCTGAGGCAGGCAACAGACACAGACCAGGTAAGTGCAATTTGGCTTTTATTTTCAGTTTTTAACAGTAGAAATTTATAATCTAAAGTCAATTTTTCCCCTTACCCTCCTCTTGCCTCAGGAGGGTTTCACATGGAGAGGGAAAACAGTATTAAGTCTGATGACTTCTTTTATTCTTTAGGATGTTTACATGTGTAGAAAAAACGTGTATAGTCCTGTATTTATGCTGACAAAGGTGCTTACACACAAGCAGAATTGTCAAGTATTAAATTCACATTTCTTGGTTGTGTTTTTGTTTTTTTTTTTTTAAGACAAAGAATCAAGTTAATGTTTAGCAAAACAACATGCTTGGGGCACAGGTATTTTTTTTAGAATAATATAGAAAATATAGCCCTCCTATGCCATTTATGTATATACTGAAAGGATGAATTAAGCAAGTTTTAGTGCCCAAGACATTTGCTTAGTATGTTAAAGAGTTTGAATGGAAGATGGTCATTTATGTAAAAACCTTCAGTGTATACATGACTCCTTGATATTGTAATATTTAGGTGTGAACATTCCCATCTTGCAGGACTTCTTTTGAAATATTGATTGTAAAATCAAACACAAATCAAGAAAATAGCAATTTACCCTTGTTGGTTTTCAGTGGGCATGTCTACACATGTGCCTGTGTGCATTAGCCTATTTTAATGCCTATTAAAGCATCACAAAAAAAACCTGTGCTCTTTAGCTAATTATGTCATCACCTAAAGCGCTTTAATGAACGTCTAGATGTGCCCTGTGTGCTCTTTATGAACCCTGATGATATAACTTCAATGAGATGAGTTGCCTGCCTGGGAGAGAGTGGCTGGTTACTATAGCAAGCTCAAAAACAAAAAATCAAAACCTGAAAAATGTAGGTCCTCATCATAATTCTTTAAAAACATATTGTGATCGAACTACTTCCATCTTTCATAGTTTTTCTTTCTTCCCGTATAAATCACAGTCTGAAAAAAACTGTTTTCCATTTTGAAAGGCTGAACTGCAAATTATAGGTAATGATACCTCATCAGTTTTTAAGCTCATCTTGGTTAAAAAAAAATAAAAAAAAATCACACCAGGTGTTCTGGTGATTTACATGACTAATTTTTGTCTAGGTGGTTCCATTCCCTGTTGAGATGAGTTTTACTCAGTTGGTCAATATGGTGTAATCTCATTTACCACAATCGTATTAATGAGTGTTTCTCCAGATCTCAGCAAGGACTTTATAAGAGATACTGCAGCTAAGTTTATTATCTTTGCCAAAGAAAATTGTCAGAAGCAAACTCTAGCTGTCAAGATGCACTGCAAAATGTTTTCAATTACCATTACTGCCTTTTTGTATGTTGTTCTAACTTAGCATTCTTCCACACATTACTACAAAATTGTAAGTTTGTCCATTTTAAATAGGAACAATTTTAATTTCTTGAAAAAAGTTTTTGAATAAGCCATCCTCTGCTACGTGAGTGAAACATTGCATATAGTAGTAAGCAGAACTTTAATTCAGCTATGGTTGATTGAATTACTCTATCATTCTGTCCCTCTCGGGTACCTGTGCCTTATTTTAGAAGAGTCACTTTATAGCCTACAAGATACCAGCTCAAGTTGTTATTGCTAGCATTTTGTGATCCCAATTATTGGATTCCAGTCTTAGTTGAGCAGCTCCTTACTAAAAACTTTCCCTCTTTCTCCAAGGCGAATAAAAACCAAAACTTTTGCCTTTGCCCACTTCGGCTTTTCTTCTCCAGTAAGGTGTTTTCTCGTTGTTCCCTCTTCAGTGCATCCTATGCTCCCTTATACCCAAATTACTTTTTAGTTGCAGCTCTGTTTATTACTTTTAGGAAGATTATTAGCAAACTAGCCTTAGATAATCGGATATTGAAAATAAATTCCAAGTTTCTAAGGAACAAATTAAAAAAAGGATTAAATCCCACGTAAGTGCTGTTTAACTCTGGGGGTGGGGTGGGGGGCGGGAGGGTGTCCTAAATTTCATGGGTACTTTCTGACTTTAAAGTCTGAGGCACCCAGAATTGTGCCTGTGCACATGTCTGAAACTTCTTAATTGTGGGCAAAGCTGAGTAGTTTGGTGTCTAGTTGAGAGGGAAACTAGATCTTCCTCTTCTTAAGTCCCCTGAAAGGCCAGTTGTGGTAGGTTTTTTTTTAAGAGCAATGTGCATAAAGAATTGAGCTGCTTATATAATGCAGATGTGGCTGTTTCTTCTAAAAATGTGCATGGAGGAAGATGTGATGCTAGCTACTAGGGTTGTGCAAAGTTTCGCTGGCTGTTTCAATTCAACACTGTTTTGACTCATTTCGACCTCGAAACAGTGAAATAGAATTGAAATGAAGGGCTTCGAAACAGCCTCGAAACAAAATGAGGCTAGTTGAAACATTTCGAAACGTTTTGAGTGAGCGAGATGGTGAGAGACAGGGGAGAACCAGGGCTGCGCTCCCAGCAGGAGCCGGGAGCACAGCCCTGGCTCTCCCCATCTTCTGAGCTCAGGCTCAGTTCTCCTCTTCAGCGCTGCGATCATGCTGGGGAAAGGAACTGAGCCCAACCGATAAGCTCCCCTCCCCAGCACAAGATTGGGCGCGGGGCAGGGAGTCAGCCCAGCTAGGGCTGACTCCCTGCCCCGCGCCCTTTGACTCTTTGCCTCGAAACTCAAGGCAAAATGGAATGCTGCCGTTTTGCACAGCCCTCCTAGCTACCTCTTCTTGTAACAGTTTTCTGGATACAGAGCTTCGCCAATAAGTTGGAGACCTTGGTTTAATGCTGTCCTCTGATGGGATGCAAACCCATCTCTCCCCTTTGTGGAAAAGGTCATGTTTACCAGACTAAGGTTGTTTTAGATGGCGACACTTTGCCCCTCCTGTTGAAGCTGTGCTTTTATGTCTTGTAAGAGGTTAGATTTAGGGCCTTCCCTTTCCCAGTTGAATGTGTTAACCCAGGGCTGTCCAACTGGAAACCTGCAGGCTGCATGCAGCCAGTGAGGGCTTACGTTACGTTTCCCAGGTTCCTGCCTGGATGCTTCTGCATCACTCCGGTTGCAACAGTAGCTGGAGTCTCCAGGCTCCTCCTCTTCCTAGCTCCTTGACTTTTGTTGCCCGTCCCTGTCCCACAGCGTAGCAGTGCAGCACAGCATAGCACAGGGGGCTGAGGATGAGCCTGGGGCTGTGTGCCCTTGTGGCACCAAAGTTGGGGTTGTGTGTGCAGGCATATGGTGTAGCAGTGAAGGGGAGGGCCCACACTTGGTACAATGGTGGTGGGGTGGTGGTTGTGAAGGCCACTGCTCAGGCACCTGACAGGGTATTTGGCCCCCTGTTACTTGAGTTAGATAGCCCTGCATGATAGAAGCATAGGGAATTACGGCTGGAAGGGACCTCCAGAGGTCATCTAGTCCAACCCCTTGTTTGTGGCAGGATCATCCATACCCAAGTCATCCCGTACAAATCCATAATCTAATCTCTGTGTAAAACTACTGTCAACCCTGACACAACACAAGATGGAACACCCCAGCCTGCCACAGGTAACTCATAGAAAGCCCAATGTCCTGCTTCTATAAAAGGTTGCTAACATCTGCTCAGGAGATCCCAGGTAGCAGGCTGCGTCCTGCACTACAGAGGAAGGCAAAAACCCCCACAGTACATTCCAGTCTGGCCATGGGGCAGACTTCCTTCCTGATGCCAAATATGGTGATTGGTCTGACCCTGAGAGGAAGGCTAAGACCGTCTAGCCAGGGACCTCTGTCTTTAATTGTCAGCAAGTACATTGGCACACCCTAGTCAAAATCCCCAGCCTTAGCTGCAGCCAACACCCAGTGCCTCTGAGGAAGGGTTAAAAACATCCAGACATGGAGCATAAAGGATGTGGGGAGGGGGCAAGCAGCAAAGCCCGGAAGCATGGGAAATACCCGTAGTACAACCAGTGGCTGTCTAGCCTCTTCTTGAGCACCTCTGGTGATGGAGTCCACAACTTCCCCAAGCAGTCCATTCCACTGCCTTACTGTTCAAACAGTGAAGACTTTTTGTGGATATCTGGTCTAAACCTACTTTGCTGCAACTTCAGATTACTGCTTCTCATCCTACTCTAATTGTACACTAAACTATATATTACAATCATGCAGTCTCTTTGCCCAATGAAATGTGCATTCTTTTCTTTGTAGTGGCACAGCTTCAACCAGAGGGATTGGAGAGTGGCTCCTATATGCTGCTCAGTATATTGGCTCTTTTGGCTCCCATCCTGGAGTGCCTGATTTTTCTCTATGCAATATAGAGGGAGCTCAGACACTGTATTCCACGTCTGGTGGCCAAAGCACCTGAAACTTAGGCTTTGCAGCACTTGATGCTTAGGAATTGAAGTTCTTTTTCAGATTGGGCTCTAAATCTCTAGATTTTATTAGGTTGGTCTGGAGGCTGAGAAAATCAGTTTAAGAAAGTACAAGATGTCTGGTAAAGGACAAAAATGCTGGGCTGTTGAGCTCTTACTCTTCATAACTTGATTACCTTGTCCAAACTTTAGAAAAACAACATAGTCAGTTTGAGATGCACAGCCTTCCTTTTTTGCAAAATCATTCTCCTTTTGTCAGCTATTTGGGAAAACCTTGCATCAGAGATTGTGTATGGTAAGCCTCACAAAGGGTCTATATCCCGAAAGTAGGAAGCTTTGTCTTTATTAAGTCTACCACCAGGGC
>NW_005841857.1:1862643-1869923 GCF_000455745.1 Alligator sinensis
AGAGCCATGCTTTGCAAAGGTAGAGTCATTAAAAAAAAGCTAAAAAATGGAATGAGCCTTTAAGGGGAAATTGCAAGATATGGAACAAAGTTTAAAGCTCCTCTTGGTGGCAGTTATATGGCAAATACCTTTCACAGTTGATTAAAAATGTATTTTTAGAGTATCCATACGTAAAACTAATAGCTCAGTAAGGAAGACTTAGTTTGACAGAGTAGAAGTTAATTATTTACATTCAAACATTGGTAACTGGACCATGTTGTGGGAACTTTAACTTAAAAAGAAGAAAAGAAAAGTAAGAATGGGAAAAATAAAAATTAAGACTTTCCAGGCTTATACTTTAGAATATAAAATGAAAATCCAGCACAGTCATTTTAGCTGTAGGCTTGGAACTAAACTTTTAAAATGCAATTTTCTGTTAACTCTACAGTAATAGGGTAAAGGCTGTTTTTAATCAATTGGCCATAGTTATGGTGTAACAACATCAAATTTTATATGAACAGTCATTTTAAACAGCAGTGTCAATTCTGGATTTTAATTTTCCTATAGTTCTTGTCATGGTGATACCTATAAATATATTACAATAGCTTTCTTTGTTGGCTGCGCTGAAGGTTGAAAATCATTTTTGTTCCTCCTTTTAGGGGCACAAGAAGTTCTCATTGATCCAGGTACATTATCTTTGTGCATGTTTCCTGACTAAGTTGTTTTTTTTTTTCTGTTCACTGTTTTGCATTTGTGTAGTTATTTTGATAACTTAGAAGTAAGTTGGATCTGATTATTAGATGTCTCCGTTTTGGTCATTGGTCTGAAGCATAGATTCCCTGCCCCCCCCCCCCCCCACAAAAAAAAAAAGAAAAAGAAAAAAAGGAAAAAAAAAAAAGTTCTGAGTACAGATCCAATTTATTTCCTTTAGATTCCTGGGGGCTTAGAGTTTCTGAAAGTCAACCTCAAGCCACCTGAAACAAATTAGACATCTGAAAATCAGTAGGCTACTTTAATAAAAGTAGACCCGTAATTAACTCATGTTGATTTTGGAATACCCTCCCTAAAAAACGAGAAATTAAACTAAGTAACCTGATTTAATTTGATTTCCAATATGAATTAACCTTATTTAATCACTTTTGCAAGGATGATAGACCAATTGCTTTAAAAGTAAATGTTAATGTCATGAGGCAGTTGTCAATTTTGCCTTTTTATATGGCAGTAAATTTACCTTTTTGTTTTCCTAATAATTGTTGCCCAGGATTCTTGGCGTATGGGCAGATAAATTATACAGAGTTAAAGGAGGAATAAATTACCGTGCATCAGTCAATTTGTGTTAACTACTTTGTGTGTCCACTTCAGTGTTGCTAAATCAGGGCATTTTACCCTCAAATGAAATAACAGTGAGTTGCTGTGATTTAGCATCCCCTTACTGTGGGGATTATTAGATGCACAAAAGGGTTACCATAGAGCAGCTGATGCTCACTAAGTCCCTTTCCTTTAATTCAGTATTTCTTTCTCTCCATATTCTTTGTCTGTCGTATGTGTATCCTGATAACGATTATGCTTAAACTCTTAAATAGCCTTCAATTTATGATCAATGGTGGCAAAGGGGAAAAATAAACCACTGTTTCTTGCGATTCTTTTTTTTTTCTTTCTCTTTTTGGGGAACAAAATATGACTTGACATTCACTCACTTAATATACATATGGGGTTCTTGGAAGGCATCTTATTTAAAAATGTGCATGCAGCTATAAACAGAGACTCAAATACAGCACTTGGGTAGATTATGTAAAAGTATCTGTATTGGTGACAAACCAAATAGCCACCCAACTCACTTCAGAGGGATCCACTCACATTTAGTAGTAGGAAAGGTACCGCAAAACCAAACAAAGGAACCCCCTCCTCCCAGTATAGCAACAATGGTTGAAAATAGACCTGCTGAAAGTAAATGAAACTTGTAGCATGTCCTAAAGGTAGCCTGTCGCTCAATTGTTAATAAAAATACATTTTGCTTTGTGTCAGGAGTGGTTGAGCTATGTGCAACGAAAGGCTTCACTTCCTTAGATTTATGTTTTAACAGTAGTTTAAGAATGTGTTCATAACTTTACCTACTCTCAGTTCATGTAATGAGAAACACGTTATGAATGTATCGCAGTTTTTCCATATGAAAATAAGCTTTCATGTGAATGGATGCAATTGTTTTTAATAAAAATCCAACCTAAATTAGAAAGGCCAATTTACATAGCTTTTCAGTAAAGTATTGCTTTGTTTAAAAAATGCTGTACTTTAAGCCATCTTGTTAGTTTTTGTTTTTAAATTATACGTGATGCAGTAAAACTGTTAGGTGGATGATCTTTATACTGAAATCACCGCTGAAACACTTCTGTTTTAGTTTTAATTGAAGTTTATACTTCGTGACAGGCGTTCATAGCCCGTTTGCTCAGAATTACATGTTAAATTAAAACTATAGTGAAATTATAAGTAAAAATTGAGCATTCAACTTCTTATAATGAATACAGTTGTCGTGTGTTGGCACTACTATGTAGGTGTGTCTCAACGCGAAGAGTTTAGCTGGGATTCTTCAGTCACTTCTATCCCTTGAATAAATTCTAATACAAAAACAACTGATGAAATCAAGTCCAGACTTTATATCCTCCACTTGCTCACATGAAGTGTCTTCTTTCCCAAATCTGAAGGGCACTTTGTTCTCACAAGCTTGTCTAACACCTCTCCCAATTTACCCCTCAAACTAGTTTGCAGTAGTTTATTCTGTAGAGCTGCTTATGGGGCTTCCTTCATGTGTGTTGCTCCTTCCAATATCCTGTGTTCTGAAGAAGTGCGATGAGAGAGTATCTGAGATTACACTGTCATTTGAGCCAGATGAACACAGGTAGAAATCCGTCTCATCTACTGTATTTACCAGATCTCAAGATGGCTTCAAATTTAAGACAACCTCCAAATAATTGGGTTCTATACGTGGAAACATTATAATGTGTTATAATTTTCCCTGGATAGAATCTAATTATTGGGGGGGGGGTCATCTTGAATTTATTCCCCCACTTCTGTGGGAAGGAAAGGAGTGAGGGGCCAGACCCCTGCCTCTGTGCCTCCTCTTTTTTGTCTGCCCTCTGCCCCTTCCATCTGTTTGTGTTCCCCACCCTGGCTCAGCCTCAGCCTAGCAAGGCTAGGGAGAAGCCGTGACAGCTTCTGACTGGACTGGGCCAGGGCTGCTGGGGAGCAGAAAGTAAGGAGGAAGGGTAGCTAGCAGGGCAGGCTGTGTGGTCTTCCCGCCTCCCCCACCCCAAGCCAGACATACAGAGTCCCCTGCCCCCCCATCCTGAAATCTCCCCTACGCTTGCTGAGCTATGAACCCTGCCAAATGAGTGATACTGGACAGTGGGTATATAGGAATGTAAGGCTGGAAAAGCCATTACTAGTGTAGGCAAACTATTTTGCATGATACCTTTTCATAAATTGAGGGCCTGCTATGTTACATATATTATGCACTTAACTGTGCAGTAAATTTAGCCTGGCCACATGTGCAGAGTAATTATCATGCCATAAGAATGTCTGTTCAGCTATAAAAAGAGCCAACCAGCTACAGTGTTAGTACTTGAAAATGTGTAACAACGCTATAGCTGGTTTCTATCCAGCTTTAATTTGAATGTGTGATCGGATCCTGATCGATCTGTATTAGGTCACTTTTGTTTCTATTATCCCTTCTAATTTATAGGGTACATTTATATTTATGAATAGTTGGTACTTATGTTAGCACTAGAACTGATGGACATATAGCTCAAACAGTTTTCTTTTCCCTGATATATTTATAGAGAACACAGTCGTATTACCTTGCAAGCTTATCCCTTTTGGAAACACCTTGCTTCATACATCCCAGCACTGCATTTGCCTTCATGGTAGCATTCAACTGGTAACTCATAGTCATTCTGCGATCAAATAAGGCCAAGTCTATTTTCTCTGTTTCCCAGTAATGAGCTCCCAGTTTATAGAAGAAATTCATGTTAATCCTGAGGTGCATGGCTTTGACCTTGGTCCTACTGAATTTCATCCCATTTTTTATTAATCCAGTCCACAGTGTCATCTGGTTCTTACTGTATGATATCCCAGTACTCATCAAAATTGACAGTGCCTCCCAAGTTTGTATTCTCAGTAAATCATTAAAGGTTGGTTCCAAGACTGATCCTTGAGGGACTCCCATCAGGTAACTCTCGAACATTAGTTTCTCTTTTAGCACAGTCTCTTATCTCACTTCTAGCTAGCCTCCTACCCAATTCCAGTTCTTGAATTAATGGTACCACATGGGGAAATCACTAGTTATGCCCCTATGTGGTACCATAGCATATATTTTAGTGATGTCCACATAGGGAAGATCATCTGCTTTCCCTTTGTCTAGAAAATCAGTTATCTGGTCAAAGAAAAATATTCGATTAGTCTGGCATGACCTACCTTTGGTAAACCCAGGTTGCATTTTTGTCTCATTTTGCATCTATGTTCCTGTCTTTGATTATGCTTTTCTTCCAAATGATCTTTAAATTCTTGCATGCTATTAAAGTAAACTTTTTATGAAGTGGCATTGTAGTTGTGCAGATCACTCTTTTCCTTAAATACAAGCACTGCATGTTGCTGTTGTCCATATCTAACTTGATTGAGGTGTTAAAAATCCTTTTAGTAAGACCTGCAATGTCATGTACTAGTTCTTTCAGAACTCTGGGATGAATAGTAACCCTCTTTCTGATTTTGAGTGCACTGTACTTCTTGAATTTTGCTTGTGATGGCTGCTATTTCCATAGCCTCATTTATTTTAGCTAGTTTGCTTTTGCTCTTTTAGTCTGTCTTTGTCTTTACTGAAAACTGAGGCAAAGTATTTAGTTTTGGAGACATAACTTGAAGATCTTTAATCTCTATTCTTGCTTCTCTCTCTAACAACCCTACTTTTTTTCATTTAGTTATTTTTATGTGGCTGAATTTTTTCCCCCCTTATTTTTTGTTTTAATATCCTTTGCATAGTCTCATGTGGCTTGTCTTTTGTCACTTGTCCCTTTGTCCCTTCAGTTTCTGATTAGATGTGTGGCTTTCTATCCTGTTTTTTGTTTTAAGAGTCTAGTTGATTTTACTGACTAGTTCTGCTAACTTTGCCATTTTGAAATTGAGAACCTTGGGTATAGATCAATGCTTTTATCTTTCCTTGTAATTTGAACAGAGTCAATTTATTGAGCACTGATATTTTCAATCATCAGATTATCTATGAAATTGTGAAGACATCCTGTTTAAAAAAAGACATTACAAAAATAATTTGTTTCAGCTTTGTTAAACTTCCCAAAGAGTTAATCTGCATCATCTGGTCACTGACTTCATTATAGAACATTTTGAATAAATGCACTTAAGCTGTAAAATGATTTTACAACTTTCCAAAGTTTTTATTCCTATCTGATTCCTATAAATACTATCTGACTACTTTAATATTAAAACATTTCAACATGTACCTAAATGTGCTTTGTACGATGAAGTTCTATTGCACTTAGGGATATAACTTCAGAAATGCAAACTTATTAAAATTACTCAATATTCTAGTTGCGAGTTTAAAGCTTTATTACTAAGGCTTTTAGCTTAAAAAAATGAAAAGTTCTTTTGAGTTTTTAGTGAGCATGATGGTGATTTATTAGTATCATTTGTATTAAATAGCATCCAAAGGACCCTACTGAGCTAGTCTGTATATTGGGAGTGGCCAAACTTTCTAACCCTTCTGCCCACAAACCAAAATCCTGACACAGCTGATGTAGTCAAGACATGGCTTTTGAGATGTTACTGCCCCAGAATACCAATGTGCTCGCAGCACCTCAGCTCAAATAATGTCATCAAATGACTTTTTGGAATAAACAGTAAGGAAGAACTGAAGAGAATCAAAACTAGAAAATAATTAATGAGCAGATAATTAAATTTTTTTGACTCTCTTAACTAACTACTACTTAACATGGGACCCATATTTAAAGTCTTAGAGAACCATGTGCAGTTTATGAGCTATAGTTTGCCTATCTTTGTACACATCAACATCGTTACTGAGAGGGGCAACCAGGGCAGAGTTCCACATTTGAGGGAGGAGGTCCAGCCAGAATAATAGCTGCTGTTATTGCCAGCACAGCAGCTTGTGCTGTCCCTGTGCCAAAGCTACCCAAGGCATGGAGATGCATCATGTGGGATATGCATGGTCCCTGCCCTTGAACATTTTTGTCTCTAAACAGTCAAAAGGAACATGAAAGAAACATGTACAAAAGGAGCTGGTGAGGGTTAATATGGATTTAATAAAAGGAAATACTTTTATTTGAACTTTTTATGGGGAGGGAATGAAGCTTGGGGGATGAATAAATAGGGAGAAAAGGAAGGAGATGGAGGAAGGACGCTACGGGTGCCTATAGATGTGCTGGAAAGCTGCTCTGATGCTCTATAATTACAGTGCATTGGAGCAGACTTGACTAATAGTGTCTGCTGGAGTGTGCTAATCAGCGTGCCTCCAGCAGCTTCCGCGTCTTGTGTATCAGCATCTCCATGCTTCAAAATGGCGTTGGGGGTGCTTTAACTAAAGCTCGTCAAATGAGAGCCCTCCTCCCTACCCCCAGAGCATGTGTAAAAAAGGTCCTAAGGCATAGGGAGAGCAAACTGCATTGTGGGATTTCATGGCTGTCCTAATAAATCCTTATCAGATTTGGTTAGTCTTATGGATCGCACAGCCACCAATGGGAGGAATTCTGCAATTATAACATATTTAAGGGTCCTGATGCACTGAACCAAAAGAGCCCATTTTGCACTTTTTATTTTTACTTTAATTGGTTCTTCTATTTTAAATATGTACTTGAACAGAAGACCACCTGAATATAAGATGAGGCCCCAATAATTAGATTCTATATATGGAAGTTATAAATTTGTTTATAATTTTCCAGGTATAGAGTTTAATCTTGGACATTTGCCTTGAATTGTTCCCGTCCCATTGGTACTGCATGGAAAATACATCTGAGGAGGTCAGGTGGCCCTGTTACTCTCTGCCCTGCCCCAACTTCTTTCCCCTGCAGACTCTTTTCCCCCTACCTTGCTCCCCACCCTTGCTGTCAGATAGGGCTGGGCGAAGCTTTGGTAGCTGATTCGATTTGGAGGAGATTCAGCCCAATTCGGGGAAAAAAATCTCTGAATCAGAATCGAATTGAGAGACCAATTAAAAGCTTTGAATCGATTTCATAGTTTCATAGTTTCTAGGGTCGGAAGGGACCTGGGCAGATCATCTAGTCCGA
>NW_005841857.1:1870935-1872215 GCF_000455745.1 Alligator sinensis
CTGCATCCAATGATTTAGTGACCTGATCGTAGAAGGCCACCAGGTTGGTCTGACATGACCTGCTGCTGATGAACCCGTGCTGGTTGCCCCTGAGCATGCATTTCCCTGCTGGCCCCTCCTGGATGTGTGCCAGAATAATTTTCTCGAACAGCTTGCCCAGGTTTGAGGTAAGACTGACTGGCCTATAGTTTCTCGGGTCCTCCTTCCTCCCTTTTTTGAAGATGGGAACCATGTTGGCCGTCTTCCAGTCCTCCGGCACCTCTCCAGAGCACCATGAGTGCTCATAAAGCTGCGCCAGGGGACTCGCAATGACCCCGGCCAGTTCCTTTAGAACTCTAGGGTGGAGATCATCCGGACCGGATTTGAAACATCCAAATCGATTTGAAAAGCTTCAGAAAAGATTTTGCCACTTTGGAAAAGATTTGGCCGCTTCGGAGATATGGCTATAGACTAAACAGGCAGCTGACACGGCTGCATCCTACTGGTAAGTCTGGGGTTGGGAGAGGGGAGGATTGGGGCTGGGACTGCGACAAGCTGCCCAGCCAGAGCAGGGGAGGGTGCATTACTCGGGGAGGGGGACGAGGGTCATGGGATGTGGGCATGGCAGTGCTGGGAGCAGGGGCTCTGCCTTGCTGCTGCTTTCCCAGCCAGGGAGGGGGCGGGATGCAGACACGGCTCACTCTAGGCGGAAGGGGGCAAGCGGCAGCAAGCCATAGCCCCTGCTTCTAGTGCTGCTGCGTCTGTATCCCATGCCCCCCCCCCGCACCAGCTGGTAAGTGGCGGCATAGCAGAGCCCCTGCTCCCAGTGCTGGGAGCGGGGGCTAAGCTCTGCTGCTGCCTGGAGCGAGCTGCACCTGTATTGCACACCTCTCCCCGCACTGGCTGGGCAAGTGGCAGCAGGGCATGGCTCCCTTTGCCCGGGCATAGTCATACACAGCTGGAGGAGTTGTGGGAGAAGCCCCCATGGCTTCTCTGCCTGGCTCCAGCCTCCTAGCACTTAAAAAGAAAAAAAAAAAAGCCTCTCACTCACTGGCTTAAGCAATGGCGATCGGGGCCTCTGAGGGCTTGTGGCAGAGCCCCCCTGTGCAGCACGGGACAGCGGGGATCGCTCCCCCCCCCCACCCCTGCTTGGCACTCGTGCAGCAGCTGCCCTATGGCGTGGGTGCAGTGTGGCTCTGTAGGGCGCTGCGCGCTGTCTAGGAGCTGGGGCAGCTCCACATGTCAGCTGGAGCCTGGCAGCACTCAGTCCCACTGGCCCCAGCTCCTAGGCAGCACGCAGT
>NW_005841857.1:1872246-1874804 GCF_000455745.1 Alligator sinensis
TGCCCCCCACTGCCCTGTGTTGTGCAGGGGGGCTCTGCCATGACCCCTCAGAGGCCCCAATCGCTGCTGCAGCTGGGGAGTGTGGAGCTTTTTTAAGTGTTGGGACTAGGCTAGAGCTGGCTGTGGGGTGGGGCTGGGCAGGGCAGGGCAGCCATGGGGCTTCTCCTGTGTCTCCCCCTCCCTAGGGAGAGGCAGGCACAGCTGGAGGAACCGCAGGAGAACCTGTAGCCATCCGACTGTGTCTGCCTCTCCCCAGCTGATCCGAATCACCGAATCTCTCTGAATCGGTGCCAACTCTTCCAAAGCCAATTTGGCTGAATCAATTTGTGGCAGTGATCTGAATCTCTGAATTGAATCACTGTCCTCCAAATCAGCTGAATCCAAATCGAATACTTCCCTCTTCGCGCAGGCCTACTGTCAGACCATGTTTTCCCTAAGCACGCAGAAGTGAGTGGCAAATTTGAAAACGCTTACTTTGAAACAAACATGCCTGTAATCATTTACATACAGTCAAATTACCATGGGTACCCATAGACTTAATTCATCCAGAATTGATGCACTTTATCTTTTTGGAAACTGCTGCAAGTTTTAATGCAGCCATTCTGTAAACACACTTGTAAGCACTTTTAAACACTTTTATATGTAATATCATGCACAGTTTGTATTAGTCTAAAGCCAAAAGGCTCATGAGTTACCATATAGCTAATTGGGCTAGGCCCCAGCAGAACCAACAGTATTTCAAGCCATGGTGACCCCATAGCTCAGGTGTGTGTGTGTGTGTGTGTGTGTGTGTGTGTGTGTGTACTTCAGATACCCCCAACAAATGATCCGTGTGCTAGTTAGCCCCACACTCCTGACTGGAACTAGGTGTTGTTGTGAGTCCCGATAGCCTCTAAAATGTATATGCAGATGATGTGCAGGGCAGCCTGGTCTGACTCCACCTCATGTAACAGACTGAGAGAAGAGGCGACAGGTATTTTGGGTGAACTGTCTGGGGCCCTATTTGATTATTTTCCAGATATTTAAGGCTGGTGAAGGATCAGGAATTATTGGAAATGGGAAAGAAAGGCACAGCTCGGCAGTGGGAGTGAAGAGGAAGTAAAAACGTATGCAGTGTAATGGTTTACCATTACCATTCACTGACTTGGAAAAGAGTCGGTGCTGAGGTAGACTAAGCATAATGTCCATTACCAAATGGGTTGCATTAATCTAGCTTTGTGGTAGGTTGTTACTAGTATTTTTGTCCCATATTTTTGATCAAAAGCACCTGTCTAGTCCTGGGCAATCATGAGGACCTGTTGCCGCTGGGGGTCTCCGTCCTCTGTGAGAGGGGTAAAGATCCTTGGGGTGGAATTTGACCCAGAGTTGACAGGACAGATGGCATGTGAAAAGACAGAGGCCAAGGTCAAACAAAGACTGGGGCTATGGCAATTTTATTGTTTGTTGGGGGGGGGGTGGCGGCGGCGGGCACGTGGTGCTGATGAAGGTAATGCTGCTGTTGATGCTTCTGTACACCTCCCTAGTCTCTCCTCCCTCAGAGCAAGTCATTCACAGAATCCAAAGAGCCATGTGTTTCATTCGGAACGCCACATGGAAGCAAGTGGCGAGGACCAAGCTGCACAAAGTGAAACAGTCCAGAGACAGAAGAATGCCAGATGTCCTACTCTTCCTCTGGGCCAAGTACATAAGCAAGATTTACTAACTGGCAACAGGGGCAGAATCCAAAACAGCCCTCTTTGTCAAGTATTTTTCAGGGCACCTGCTACGACAGTGGCAGGTGTACATGATGACTAGGGACCTACCAAATTCATGGCAGAAGTAGAGTTCATAGTGGCTCCATTAATCTTGCATGTTGTGCAAGTGGTGGGGAATGGCGCAGGGGAACCTGCAAGATGAATGGAGCCACAGCGCACCCCACTTCCGTCATGACCAATGGGAACCTGTGGGCCATGGTATCCCCATGGTTCTCCGAGGTTCTAACATGTTTCTGGGAAAAATACTAGCTGCATGATATGGACCTAGTGACCCTGGTGAGACACCACCAGATAAAGGAGATGGTAAGGGCAAGAGACCTCTTATCACCCATGTACTGACAGCTGCCAGGCTGTGTGGGAGCAAATCTTCCACAAAGACCTGCAAAAGGAGCATTGAGACTGAATTGGCAGGCAGCCCACTGGGCCCTCCCCATACGGGCATGGAGAAACAGTGCAGGGCAGAGAGGTCCATTTAACTGCCCAAGCCAAACCTGCCAGTGGAAGGCAGAAACAATTGACCACTTCTGGGACTGCCCATATGGATGACTACATGGTCTGGTGGGTGATGAATTGGCTAGAGGGTTGTACCCAGAGAGTCGTGGTGGATGGGTCAGTTTCGACCTGGAAGGGTGTGGGCAGTGGGGTCCCGCAGGGCTCAGTCCTTGGACCGATACTCTTTAATGTCTTCATCAGCGACTTGGACGAGGGAGTGAAGTGTACTCTGTCCAAGTTTGCAGATGACACAAAGCTGTGGGGAGAAGTGGACACGCCGGAGGGCAGGGAACAGCTGCAAGCAGACCTGGA
>NW_005841857.1:1875263-1915844 GCF_000455745.1 Alligator sinensis
ACAAGAAATAATGGCCACAAGCTAGCAGAGAGCAGATTTAGATTGGACATTAGGAAGAACTTCTTCACAGTTAGAGTGGCCAAGGTCTGGAACGGGCTCCCAAGGGAGGTGGTGCTCTCCCCTACCCTGGGGGTCTTCAAGAGGAGGTTAGATGGGCATCTAGCTGGGGTCATCTAAACCGAGCACTCTTTACTGCCTATGCAGGGGGTCGGACTCGATGATCTATTGAGGTCCCTTCCGACCCTAACATCTATGAATCTATATGCCAGTGAGGTGTAGAAGAAAATATGTGCACTCCTCCTGGTGGTGATGGGTTTCAGGACCTGGACCAGAGAAGCGATCCTCTATGGGCACTTGACCAAACAGCAAGGGGCCCTGACAGCCTGCTTCGACCAGTTCATCTCCTGCTTCAGGTATGCCCTGTGGAAGGCCAGGAGCCTGCTCACAGACAGGCACTCAGACCACACAGTTGAGGACTGTATTAAAATGGGGCTGAGTGAAATGAACTGGTACTACAGGAAGATGGAAGAGGATGATGGGAAAGAGATGGTGGACCTCATATGGAAGAGAGGGGACTGGCACAGACTTTTCAGAAGCAAGTCCTCCAAAGAGAACAATGAAGAGGACAATGGTGAAGACAGTGACGAAGACAACTATGACTAATATGGTGACGACGAGCGAAAACACTGGAATGGTAATGGGTGTGCTGTGCAAACGTTGTAAAAGGCCTGTTTAACTGTTAAAGTGTGTTTTTGGTCTGTCAAGTGAACTACAATGGTCACATGACAGGTTGTTAGAAGTACAGTTATAGAGATCTCAATCTCGATCGATTGATCAATCAAGATAGATATCGAGATACAGATTTTTATATACAGTAAAATCCCTTCTATCCGGCATGAGTGGGGAATGGGGGGGTTCAGGTGTTCTAAAAATGCCGGCTCCTTGAGGCATAGGGGTTCCCAGCTAGACGCAGAGCGGGGGGTGGGGGCTGTAGCCTCACACAGAGCAGCGGCAGTGCTGGGTAGTGGGTGGTGGCAGCAGCCGTGACGTGCAAAGTTCCCCCTGCCCTCCGCCTCCCCTCATCCAGCTGGCCGGAAATTCCAGTTAGCAGAGCGTGCCAGTTAGTAAAATCGTGGATAACAGGAATTTTACTATATATAGAAATAAATATTTTTGTAAAAAAAATATATATATTTGTCACATACAGGCCATGTGTTTTATAGTCATGCTCAGTGTCGGCTTCATTTAATCAACTTCTTAGCTGGTTTCCATTACTGAGCACATGTTGCTTTTGGCAGCAGTTTAATGATAGACAGCATATTTAATGAGGTTTCCCTGTATACAAATATAAGGCAAGGAGCTTTTTCTTTATGCTGTTTGGGGGAAAAAATCCTCATCTTCCTGTTGAGTAAATAAAGTACATTAAAAGGTTGTTTGGTTTTTTCTGTCCATCGGGGTAGTATAATTTTCTGACCCCACAGAAGATGCAGGTGTTGAGTAAGAAGGTGGGGGTTTTTTACCCTCATACACTTTACTGCAATTGCATTTTAAAGTCCAGATGTTGAAAATGCAAAATTCTCTGGACTAGCTTAGCAGAGAGAGCTTTTGTGATACTGTTGTAGTATAGATACAGGCATGGAGTTGGAATCCCAGAGGCTAGGTTTTACATGATTATCAAAAGAGGTGCATAAGTCTTTCTAAATGTTTTCTTCACTGTGCTAACTGTAATAGGTTTTAACCTCTAGAAATGGACTTGCTCTCTTCTTTGTCAGGCCCTATATATATTCCTTTCTTTTGCATATATGAAGCTGTGAAAACTGTCTCATGTACCCTTGTGAAATTACCTGAGAGTCACCGGGAAAATTATATATAAAATGTAAATTTCATAAAACTTGCCTTCCATCATCTTTAAACGAAAGCCCAAAATGGTTCAGATCTGGACTAAGATAGTTGATTTCCTCGTTCCATCATCTGTAACACTCACGCTGAAGAGTCCTTTAGTTGGAGGGAAGCTGTTTGAGGTTTGCTAGGTTAGGCTCTCCTCCACACTTGAACGTGCTTCCGCAGGCCATGTATGGCAGACTTGTATTTGAAGACCTTTGGGACATGCTGCAAGGCTTACCTGTCTTCCTGTGCTTTTTTCTGGGCCTCAGACTTAAGGAGTTCATTTTAAAGGAAGCTTGATCATTTTGGCAAGTAGAATGTATTATGTTAAATTGTTCTACACACAGATTTTATAAATGTGTAAATGAAATTTTAAAATAAAAATGAAAATTGTGCTAATGGAAGACCTTTTTCAAAGATTTAATTCTTTTAAGCATAGTCTAATAATTTTTTCATAATATGGATATTCAGGGGATGTAAAAGGCTATATGTTAATATATTTAATGTTCTTTAATAACTGAGTAGTTATCTCCTGTTTGCCATTTTATAAATAAATTAATTTTTCATATGAGTTCTTAGTAAGGATTAATATTACTGAGAGATTACTTACCCAACCAGGACCTAGTTTCTTTAAATATTCATTATGGATACTTCACACAAACCTACTTTTTTATTTTAGTTTTTTTTACAGGTGCTTAATTTTAACTAGAGGCTTTGTGCTCGATCTCTGCTCTGTTTCACTTAAGGTGCCCTTACTTCAAATGGCATAAATGCTGATACCAGTGCTGAAATAGGTCGTGCCAAGAACTGCCTTAGCCCTGAAGACATCATCGATAAATATAAAGAAGCCATTTCTTACTATAGCAAGGTAATGCAGTTTGTGTTATGAGAAATTTCCGCAAATTTGATGCATTGTCAGTACACTTGTGCTTTAAAACACATGAGCGTTAAAACAAAAAAAATAGTAACCATAGAATATGTTGTCTGTACTGTATACAATGCTTGCTTTTGCATGGTGTCTTTGAATTAATCGGTTTGCACTTTTTAATCATGTAAACATAAAAAGTTCTACAAATGACAGATATCATTTGAAAAACCTTAAGGTGCATTCATGCTTTGAATATTTATATTCAGTTCCATTGATACTTCTACTTCACTGTGTAAGCTGGATATTAATATACTGTGCATGTTCTAGGACAGTCTTTTTGAGAGATGCCTTGCAGACCTTATTGAAGGGCTTGCAAGTAATGGAACCATGGTTTTATCAACTGTTTCTGGAGGCAAATATTCAGAGCATAGCTGAATAAATAGAACTAAGGAACTGGGAAGAACAAATGTTGTTAAATAAACTGATCTTAAAAAGAAGAAAAGAAACTTCACAGTCTTTAGTCATTCATCATGCTTTATTCCAGTTTTGTTTCTTGGCTACCTCCTTTGACTATGTGGTAATAAGATGGTTATAAATGGGGTTTTTTTTGGTTTGTGTGGGGGTTTTTTTGGTTTGGTTTGTTTTACAGTGAAAAAGGTGAACAATACTAAATTCTGTGTTGGAATTAGTTGGGTATCCTTATCTTTTCTACAGATTACTTGAATTGTGTTATAAAGTTGACCAGCTGTATTTCAGCATTTTGTTCACTTCAGGTTTCCTTTCCCCTAGAGTCTAAATGTTTCTTAAAATGTTGTAAAATGGTAAAAAGGCTTTTTGAAAAACAGTGCAGTTATGGGATTAAAAACCATGAGGCCCATCTCCAAATAAAGATAAAAATGTTAAATTATACTGAAGAGTATTGCAATGATGATGACTTGAGAAGTTAATTCAAGGATACATGTGATCTTTTATGCAATTACAGGATCTTATTTTTGGAAATATGGGATTGTGAGACTTGTATTATGGGATAGGGCCCTCATTTCAATTTGGTGTCAGTTATCCTCTGAGTCGCACAGTAATTTGTTGACAAGTGATATGTCTCAAATGATATATTGAACCACAGCCCTATGACTACTTAGGATGTATTTGCATTTTCCAAGTATCCAGTATGCCTATGCTTCCCAATGATTTTTGTGTAATAGTGACAAGCAGGGTAAATTCTGGTTCTAGTGTAGAAGTAGCAGCTCCATCTAAATAGTATTGCATGTCTTCCCCGTAACTTTTAAGGAGCTTTTGTAGAACCTTCCCTTTTCTTTTTCATTCTTGAGGTTCCCCTCAGGTACTGAAATACATGGCCTTGCTTTTTAGCTGCCCGGTATCTGAGGTTCTCATGCTTCTTCGTTCTGAGAAGTGTTTACCCCATTAATTTCCTATCCTTAACTTCTATAATCATAGTCAAACACAGCGTTAATTCTCCAGTGTTCAGATCATCCAGAGACAGACAAAGTTCTTTGGGTAAATCTAATATCTTTTATTAGGCCAACTGAAGTAGTTGGTAGCTGTATTGTCTGCCTGTGTCCTTAGACCAACATGGCTACCAACTATTTGAGTTGGTTTAATAAAAGATATCAGATTTACCCAAAGCCCTTGGCCTAAGGACATAGACCAAGGACATATTTTATTAGACCAACTCAAATAGTTGGTAGTTGTATTGGTCTAAGGCCATTGTCTGCATATGTCCTTAGATCAACACTGCTACAACCTATACTCTAGATCATCCAGACAAACTTTTGCATGACCATTGTCAATTTTGTTTGGTAAAGTAAATGCATTGTGGCTCACCTTCAGTTCCCTTACCTTTTACCTGTGCCAACAGGCTGCAGCCCGGGGCACAGAGCAGGGTTCCAGCCCTGCCCTGTTGCCGTGGTGCAGAGCTGGCACTGTTGTTCCAGCCTGGCCCTATAGTTCTATTGACTTTGAGGAAAAATGGAAACGTGTACCCTCTTGGCACTTCTATATAAGCTTTTTCAAGTGTTTTGTAGTTAAGTAATTTGAAAAGGCACAATATAGAATTCTGATTCAAAGCTATAAGAGAACTTGACTGGAAAAGGACCACTGTAAAGCTGACTGAGAAATATTAATAACTTCTTGCTTTTGAGCCATTTATATTTGTCCAGGTATAACTTGTTTGCTGATGGTATTCTACTGTTAATATAATAAAGATTTGTAACATATATGAAAATATTCTGAACTTTTCCCTGATCCATCTGTTTTCTCGAATCAAAATTCTGCTTTCAATGTCTAATTAATAATATAGTTGAGGTAAGAAAGTAGCTGCATTTAGTTTTGCTCCATTACTTTGTGATAGATGACCTAGAGTAGTGGTTTTCAACCTTTTTTCATTTGTGGGCCTCTAAACTTTTTGAATGGAGGTACCAGACCCCTTTGAATTGTATGTGTGGGTATTCATGTTGATCATAGTCATCCACATACCACAAGTTAAAAACCACTGATCTAGGGCTTAATTTTCACATGTTCATTGGCATGCATCATAGGTTGCTAATCCAATATGATAGCCAACAGTAAGAGGTAGTTATTTGGTTTTGATGAAATGAAAATCCTGATTTGTGTGTTGAGGAGGTTTGGGGGTAGAGGCATTACTGCGTCTAAGGGAGAGGCACATTTTCATATTTGTCATCATAGTTATTGTTCTTTTTTCTTTTCAAGTATAAGAATGCTGGTGTGATTGAGCTGGAAGCCTGTGTGAAGGCAGTGAGAGTCTTGGCAATACAGAAACGAAGCATGGAAGCTTCTGAGCTTCTTCAGGGTGCAGTTTATATCAACCTTCGTCAGGTGAGTGCATAATCTACTATTTAAAAACGTTGATTTTTTTTTTCTGTTTGACAAATAATGCTTAGCTCCTTGATAGACCAGTAACATCCAGGCATCTCAAAACTTGTTAAAAACATTAGCAAATAAAACCTTGATTTATCTAAAATGTGTGAGGGCTTGGTTTTTGAAAGTGAAGGCTTTTATTGGTGTTGTTCTTCATTAAGTAGAGACTAAATGTGATTTAAGAGGTATTTTCGTGTCAAAAAGATGTATTGAAAAGTCTCGCACTGCCTGTGTCTACATAAATGTACCAAGAGCTGTTCAATTAAAACCAAGTTCTGTTGGAGAATAATTCCTACAGTGTACACATTAAGAAAAGAGGAAAATTTGTAATGTAAGATCTAGGCATATGTACTTGGAGAGGTGGTAGAGGGTCATTTAGTCCAATAAGCAAAGCCTAACAATATCCATAGCTGGAAGCTAAAATTACACAAGTTCAAATTAGAAATAAAGGACGTGGTCTTCTAAATGAGAAAAATTAACTGATTAAAATTACTCATTGTGGAATATGACAGATCCTCCATTACTTGAAGCTTTTATATAAAAAGGTGCCATAGATTGATCAGAAGTTGTTGACTTGATTACAAAAATCAGCAGGTGAAATTGTGGCCTGCATGATGCAAGACAGATTAGGTTTGCCGGAGGGGGAGCTGTTCCTGCACTGAACCACAGTCGGTTGCCTGGGGCTCTGATGGAGGGGGAGCTCCTCCTGTGTCATGCTGTGGTTATGTGGCTTGAGCTTTGGTGGAGAGGGACTCTTGCTGCTCCATGGTGCAGCTGAGTGCCAGGGAGTAGTAGTGGGTGGGAGCAGCTTGGTCCTAATGCCTACCTACCTCTGACTCGAGCAGTATCATTTCAGCACTCCCAACCCCCTCCCCGACATAAAGCGT
This sequence comes from Alligator sinensis, assembly GCF_000455745.1. Lineage (NCBI taxonomy): Eukaryota > Metazoa > Chordata > Crocodylia > Alligatoridae > Alligator > Alligator sinensis. The sequence continues at coordinate 1,881,798 of NW_005841857.1, forward strand.
TGCCAATGCCTTACCCAGTCTAACCCTCTGCTCATGTTAGGAGCCTTCCTCTTTTAACCAACCTCAGGTAAATGCATGTCTAACACGCTTGCCTAACCTTCTGCTGATGGAGGCTGCCTTTTCAGGTAATATTTTGCAGAATTTAACCAACCTCATAGTTAGATATTAAGGACATTCTAACTTAAATTTCTCTTGTTTCAGTTTAAGCACGTTACTTTTGTCCCTTTTGTGTACAGAGAACAGTTGATCACAGTCCTCTTTATATAGGCCCTGTTTGTGTTTGAAGGTTATCAGCTCTTTCTGTCTCTTTCTTTTCTCTAGGTTTATACTCTCAGTTCTTCCAGTATTTCGCTCTGTGTTTCCTTCCATACCTTGAACCATTTTCATTGCTCTCCTGAATTCTTTCCAATTTGTCTATGTCTTTGTTGAGGTGTGGTGCCCAAAACTGGGTGCACTGCTCCAGGTGAAACGTTCTCTTGATTTCATTAACATAAAGGAAGAAGCATCTTGTTTTAAAGGAAAGAAATGGAATCAGCATCATAATTTGCAAACAGTACCAGACAGACAAGAGCACCTCACCACAATAAAAGTGTGTGTGTGATTGGAAGGGCGTCTGTTATAAGCAGTCTCCTACCCATACTAAATGAAATTATGTAATTGACTTCTTACTTATATTACCCTGGAGTTTTCCTATAATAAGACTTATCTGTGTATCTAATTATGAAGAATAAATTACTACATCCAATTACAAGGAAAAAGAAACCACTTAAAAGTTTTTTCTTTAATACAATGAGGGATAATTGAAAATCAAACAGGAAGTTGCCCTCTTTAAAGTCTGGTCCATAATAGGCTGCCAAAAAGCAGACTAGGAGAAGCAGAGGCCAGCTTGTATTCCACTTAAATCCACTTATACAGCCAATAATGCCTAAGTGAAACTATATTCCACCCTGTTCCAAGTCCCTGGAAATATATTAATATGTCTGCTTTTGTAACACACCATCATCTGATTCTTAAGACCAAGTCACAAAAAAACCTGGAGGAGGAGGACCCACCTGCCTTAACAGTTTTTCAGAGACTTGACCAGGATGGAATAGGATTGCAGGTAGGTGCCTAAATTGACTTATGCACCTTAGGTGGGTTAGAATATGTCCTCAGTGCTTCTGAAAATGGAAGGTACTTTGTAATTTGAGGTTTATTTTAACAGTAGCCAAACCCAGCTGAACCACATGAAATAACAAGTACCATGTTTCAAATGTCTTTGCTTCCATAGTTGTATCATAGGATCATAGAACAGCATGGCTGGAAGGGACTTCACAGTGTCATCTAGTCCAGGGTGTACCTTTTTATTTTTATTTTTTAAAAGTTCATAGACTGTAAGGCCAGAAAATGCTTTCCCAGGAATGAATTCCTGTTTGAACTATAGCATATCTTTTAGAGAAACATTCAGTCACAATTACAAAAATTATGGGAAGTTCTTCCAATGATTAATTATCCCCACTCTTAAATGTTTTGTCTGATTCTAGCCTGAATTTGTTCAGCTTTAGGCCATGTGCAAACATTTCAGTTTGTTTTGGGAGAGTTGCTGCTTCCCCAGTAGAAACCACTAATATAAGGCTGTTCAGGATTTCTCTTCCGGAGCAAAAATGGCCACTCCAGGAGAAAAATAACCTGGGAACAATAAAGGTTAAAGGCTCCTGAGAAGGCTTCTCCTCATGTTCACAAGGGCTCCCTGGCTGTGCAGTGGCTTGGGATTGGAACATCTGTTCAGGAAATTCCCGGCCTGGCATGGGAATATCTGTCCCAGAATGCCTGTTCACTACCAGGAAAACTAACCTGGGAGAATTCTCCTGGATCATTTGAACATGTGTATGTAGCCTTAGCTTGCTGGAGTTGGTTCTCAGTATGTACCTTTATCTTGTAGAACCAGGGCGGGCAATTATTTCAGACGGAGGACCACTTACTGAGTTTTGGCAAGCCATCAAGGGCTGCATGACAGGCAACCAGGGGCAGATAAATATTAATTTTCAAAATTTTTTATGGGCTCCACAGGCCAGATAGAATGGCCTGGCAGGCTGCATCTGGCCTGCGGGCTGCATTTTTCCTACCCCTGTTGTAGAATGAAGGGCCCTCTTAAATTACTGTTTTTGATTGATTGCTTTGCAGTCATCCCTTGATCATTTTTTTGATAAAATAAACTGACTGAGGATCTTCAGTTTGGCAGTGTAAGACATATTTTCTAATCCTTTGATTCTTGCGGCACTCTGTGAATCTTGCCCCTCTCCCCCTCTTTTTTCTTAGAATCATAGGGCTCTTGCATACTTACAGGGGGGCTCCTCTGACACACTGTAAATCCAGCGTGTTAGAGCAGACTTGTCTAATCAAGTCAGCTGGAGCGTGGAAGTTACCACAGTCCAGCAGACTCCAGCATCATGTGTAGCAGCGTTCCTGTGCTGAAAAACGGCAGCCGGGTGCTTTAAAGCTTGTTCAGCCAGCTTTAGTTCAAAGCACCCTGCCGCCACTTTTCAACACGGGGATACTGATGCACGTGATGCTCTGGGCGTTTTAATTTGCACAGCTCTTGGAGCTGCACTGTTTAAAGCCCCCCGGCCCTCAGGGGATAGGCGGGATCATCTCTATTCAAATCATCCCATACAGGCCATAATCTAAACTCTACATAAGCAGAGTATTTATTTATTTACCCCAGTGTCCATTTTGAATTGTGGGTACCAGACTTGGATGCCCTGTTTTGCTAGCAGTAATATCACTACCATATATAGAAGTAATGCCCTCTTTACTCAATAAACTGTTAAAATAAATGGTTTGTATATTGCACTGAACCTCTTGGCTATGTCATCTCAGTGGGATTTCTTGTTTGTCCCAGTTAGCTATCAAGTTAGAGGAGCGCTCCTTCAATAACTATATTGATATCCTATAACTCTCTATTAAGAGTCCCATATCAGTTTCTTAACTTTGTGTAGGATCAGTTTCTGGCTGACAGGCTGAAAATAATCCAATCATTCCAGTTGCTCTTTAAAAATATTAACATATTAGCATTCTTTCATTCTTCTGGAACTTGAAGAGTTGTTGAAAATCGGCATTAATAGTCCAGAGTTCTTTGCCTGCTTTACCTCTTGGATGCAAGTTTTTTGGAACTGCGGTTTAAGTGTCTCACTTTAGCAGGCTGATGTTGAGCATCCTTCTGGGATGCTAAGTATTCCCCCACTTCTACATATGTTGCATTATGATGGCTAATTCTACTGTTTCAATTTAGTAAGGGAGCCATGTCATTATGAGGGTTTCTTCTTTCCCTAGAATACTCAAAAATACTTTCCTGGTAATAAGATTGTTCCTGCATCCTTTAACTCATTTTATCCATTCTCTAAAATGGTTAGGTGTTGTTTTTTTGTTACTGTTGACTTCCAGTCTTTCTTGTGTGTGTGATGAACAAGCATAGCCTTTTTCCAAGACCTTGGCTTTTAGAAATCTAGGAAAATGTTCTTAGACGGTTCTCAATTATTATTCACTACTCATTTTAATCTTCTTCCAACTTATTTACTTGGGTTGTTTTTATTGTTGTGAAATTGTCCTCCTTTATACCTGTGTGTCAAATGGTTCAGTGAGGAGGGTTGAAGGGTTGGTATTGATTTTAAATTTTATGAATGCACCCTACGTTTTCTTAATTATGCTCTTTATGGGAGTTCTTGTTCTTGTGCTGATAGCTCTTAGAAAAAGAGCTTTTATTCAGATCATATGTATCACCCCAGTTTTTCTAAAGCAGTGATCTTGATCGACCGGTCAATTGTGGAGCCTCTGGCAGTTGATCTCAGTCTGTCAGAGGCTTCACAATCAGGAGTGGCAGGACGCACGTGGCTGGGCTGAGCCATGCCCCCTGCTGCACAGGCCAGGCTGGATGAGTGGGCTCAGAGCCTAGATGGCTTGTTGTGGGGGAAGAGGGGTAGATCCTGGGGTGCCCTTCACTTACGAAAAGTGATTTTCACCATAAAAAGTGTGGAGACCACTGTTCTAAAGTGACAAGTAATTTTCAATGTCTCCATTTCCGAGTAACTACCTTTTGAGCAACATGCTAAGAACAGGTATTTGGAATGTTCTGAAAAGCCTCTGTAGTATCTGAAAGTAGAGCACCCAAACCTATGTTTTCAAAAAGTGCTAGCAGACTATTTGCAATTAGAGTAAAAATCAGTGACATGTGCTCTGAACATGGTGTTTAAATTAATTTATAACGTCTACATTTTTATTTTGTTAATACTTAATTATGAAAGGTTTTATAATGAATGGAATCTTCTTACGTTTGAGGTAGTTTTCTGTGGCTTTAGACTCTAACTTACGATATTTTCAAGTTGCATCATCGCTCCAATCCTGTTTAAGTGTTACTATCTGTGATCGTCTAGGAAATATGAGAGGCAAGAGTTTTTTTTGTGATACCTTTTATTTGATCAAATGTGTAGTCAGATGTGAAAGGGCACTGGTGGTGCCTGCCACTTTAAGGGCTGAGCAAGCAGCCAGCAGGTGCTTGATTACGGCAGCCATTTTAGAACTCTGGTCATCTATATAAACAGAGCGGTTTGCTGCTGGCAGGCCAGGCAGAAAAATTGCTTGGCTGCAAGGCTGTATGCAATATCTTGGAGGTAAAGGCAGGAGCTTAAGGGGATGGTTTGGAGTCTCCTGGGCATGACCTAAAACTGCACGCTGTCAGGGATGGGTGGTGGGGCTCCTGGTGGTGTGGGAGTCCCCAGGAAATGCCAGGCCAGTTACCACCCCAGTGAAAGGTGGGTAGGTGCGCCTTAACTCCTAGCCCCCACAGTAATGTGGGTACAAAGGGGCCAGTCATGGCTACGGTGACCTGAGCCGAAGGAGGGTTTAAGACCCAGATGGGGCCAGACTTGGCTATGGCCACCTGAGCCCCCACTGGGGAGGGAAGCCCCGTGGCCCCAGTGAGGGGGCAGAGAAGAGGGACCCCAGTGAGGGGGCGGAGAAGAGGGCTGGGAGCTCAGTGTGTGTGTGTGTGTGTGTGTGTGTGTGTGTAGAGTTGCCCTGGGAGGTGCCAGGGCAAGCGTGGACCCGGTCGGGCAATTGGCTGGCTGCTACCCTGGTGAGGGTTGCAGGAGAGGCCCAAAAGACGGTACATCTGCCACCCAAGGTATGAGCTAGATAAAGCCTAAGCTTGAAGGGGCCCACTCTGAGAGGGAGCAAGGTGGTACAAGTTGTTGATGTGTGAAAGAGACCCTGTGAGAGGGGGTGAAACGTGAGAGGCCCTGGTGAGAGGAGGGTGGTATGAATGCGTGTGTGTCTGAGGCCCGACAATGAGGGCTAAGCTTGGTCCAGCTGTAGGCCGGGAGCATTGTGTCATCTGGATGCCATTTGCGAGGACTTGGGCTGCGGTGTAGGGGTGGAATGGAGTCGCAGATAGTAGCCTCCCGCCTAATTAACACCATAATTATGTATCATTAAGACATGGCAGGCGAGAAGGCGGGCGGTTGGCTCAGTGGCAGACCGGCCTTGAGAAGGCCCCTCTGTTACATCCAGGAAAAATGTTAGAAAAGCTTTTGGTTTCAGAATGTCTTCCTCATGTCTGGTAGAGAAGTGGGCACAGCTTGAGCTAAAGAGCAGGTAGAAGAAAAATGTGTGTGTTACCCTATAGATATAGATATATATAAATGAAAACAGTCTGATTAATGCAATGGCTTTCAATCTCACTAGACTTGAGGCACCCCTCAGAAAATGCAGACTCTTAAGCTTTCACTCTTTTTTGACTATGGAAACAATAGAACAAGTCATCTGTTGAAAAGAATTCAGGCTGTAACAAGTTTGAATGTTTTTGATGCAATGTGTTCCTATTTGAAATCTCTGGGTTTATCTTGTGAGTTGTGTGTAGGTGTACACATACTTGACTGCGAATGTTGTGTAGTACCCTGGTTGCAAACCACTAAGAGAATAGAGAAGGGTTATAAAGCAGGAGCAAAGAGACATGGTCAGGAATGGTTACAAAAAATTTATTCCTAAACTCATTTTTTGAAGGTGCTCTGTAGATTTGCTGCAAGCACTAGAATTGTGACATCAGAAAGGGAGGGGGGGCAAATCTCACTTTTCCTGAGGTGTTCCCCTACCAGTGTTTGCATGTCTCTGTCCTTTATTTATTTATTTATTTTCTGTGAAAGGGGTTTTATTCTTGTTTAGAGTATTTGTCTGATTTTACCCGCATAGTTTCCATGAGGACGTTTGGTGCTGCATTCTCTGATTTAAATGTGTTAGAATCATTGGCTTTGTCGCGGTGGTGCAGGGTGTTGTTTGTCATGGCAATAGAGATGTGTTGACAAACCTTACATTCATTGTTAAGGCAAGGTTGTGCCCAGCCCCAGCTTGTCTAACGTCTCTCCCAGCAATACAGTTGGACCAATAGAAGGTATCACCAGAAAACCTTGCCTTGTCACTTACACTTAGTTGTCACTTTCCTGAGTGAAGTTGCTCTCACTTGAAATCATTGTGAAATATCCAGTAAAAACAGGTTAATTTCGAAGATATTTGAAGCCTTGCACCATGATGGTTTGTTCAAACTGTACAATGTACACTAGGTGTCAGCAGTGATCCATTGCAAGATCATGTTACTGCTTGTTATTGGGTTTATTGTGGAACTGAAATATTGTTTAGTAGCCTCTGAGTTTTCCCAAACAAGATACCTTTCTCTAGTTGTCTGATTTCAGTGAAAGCTTGCCACTCACGCAAGAGAGGAAATAATGATCTCTGTTGAGATTTTTCTACCAAAAGTAGAGTGTCTGTAAAATAGCAAGTTGGTCGTTTTTGATCAAGTTAGTTCTTCAGATTTTTGATTTATGTCAAGACTAAACTTTTCACTACTTTCTTCCTGACCCTATTTGATAATCTGCTGTTGCCTAGAATGATTTTTTTTTCCACTAATTTGAAATTAAAGAAAAAATTAAGCACGGAGACCTATTATCAATAATGTGTTCAGTCTCCAAGATTCCTGGGATGGTAGTATGGTCTTTTCCTTTTTTTTTTGAAGAAGGTTTGAAAACCAACCAACTGGTATATCTGTACGTGATCCTAGGAAATAAGTATTTTTGAGTTAGTCTCATATGCATGAATTAATGCTGCTAATGTCTTTGAGAGACAGACAGTTGGGTTTGGCTGTCACTGAGTAATAATGAATGTATTTCTAACATGAGTGTTTTTTTGTTCCTGTGCAGTAATGATGACCATAAATCTAGCCTAGGTTCGCTTTCTCACAAAAAAGGTCCACAGTGATGCGTAACATTTTTGTCTGCCAGAAAACCTCTTTTGATCACGGCACTACTGTGCGATAGACTGATCCAAAACGGAACTAAATTCAAACCAGTCTTGCACCTGAAAGAATGCAATAAAATAGTATTACCAGTGGCTTTAAATCTAATTACTTCTCTGGTTTCCTGATGGGAGGGGATGTGATGATTATGACTGGGGAATTGGAAGGTTAGAAAAAAAGGTGAATATTGTATTAAAAGAGTAACTGAAGTTGCATTGTAGCTGGGAACTCGGTGGTATATTTCCTTTAGTCATACCATCGTGTACTGTGATCTCATGATATTTCATAAGTTAAGAGGGAGGGCAGCATTTGCCTAGCAAGGTTTGGAAGGAACACTACTAGGCTGTCACTAAGTGATACTGGTGATTCACAAAGAGGTATTAGCAAAGAGTTGATAAAATAAATTACAACACTAAGGGATGCCATGCTGCTGGAAACTTTATATCAGATGAAAATGAACATTAAAGTCTTTTCTACTTATAAGTCTTGACTATAGCATTTCAATATCTATCAGTAACTGTGATGAAGGGATTTTGTTCATTTCAGGGCAATGATATATATTTTAATACCAGGTTAGGAGCTTCAGCCTTAATTTCCTAACCAAATTGTAATATGAACAAGTGAATTCTGTTTAGCTAAAATTCCTCTTTTATTTTGAAGATGCTCTGATATGTCTGCTTGTCATAAACTGACCTGAGGAGGGCTCTGGGGTACCAGAAAGCTTGTCCATGTCCCTCCCAACTAGCATTGGTCCAATAAAAGATATCGTGCACAAAGATTCTTCCGTCGCATTTTTCCTGGATCATTACAGCCACAAGGTCACCCGAACACGACCATAAGCTGCTCATTTACTTTGTGATAAATGATATGTTAAAATGTTATTTGTAAGCAACCCTTTGTTTTAAATGTAGTTTTAGTGTCATCTGTTAAGAACAGTTAGCTTTCCTGCAGTACTTTTCATCCATGGATTTCTTAGTCTTTTACTGAGGAAGTCTGCATTGCTATCACCACCAGTACTTTATGGTGGGGAACTGATAGACATAGCGAGGGGAAGCGTGACTCAGGACTGGCCATCAAACCAGTGGTGTAGCTGGGATAGAGCCCAGCTCTCCTGAGTCTGTCCGCTTCAACTCCTAGCCCACAGAAGTTGTGGGAAATATAGAAAAAGTCTTAGAAAATGCAGGCATTGTTTCAACTCTGTATAGAATTCAGCACACAGGCACTGAAGAAGATGCAAATAATCTCTAGCACTAGCATCATCCTTTAAATCTGTAATATTGGCTCCTTTTATTGTCCAGTGTATCCTCTAGTTAATAAATGAATGCTTTAGTAAAAAGTACTTAGTTTCTCTTTTTTCTTTTTTTCTTTCCCTTGAAATGTCAGCTTTCTGAAGAGGAAAAAATTCAGCGTTACAGCATTCTTTCTGAGCTATATGAACGTATTGGTTTTCACCGAAAGTCCGCTTTCTTCAAACGTATAGCAGCAATGCAGTGTGTGGCACCCAGCATACCAGAGCCTGGTTGGAGGGCCTGTTACAAATTGCTTTTGGAAACGCTTCCTGGTTATAGTCTGTCTTTGGATCCTAAGGACTTCAGCAAAGGTAAGCCTCTGTGGGATAGTAGGTTTTCGCATATTCGATTAGGTGCTTGATTTTGTTTCCCACCACCCCCTGCAACTAAGTTGCTTGGAAGACTTGAAGAGAAATAGTATCTTCTATCTACCTCAGTCTAGATGTGGTAATCGGAGCAGTTCTGTAAAGAAGCACGTTCATCTTACCTTATACTGATGCGGTGTTTGTTCAACAAACCTGACATTCTGATATCTGAGAACTACTACTGACTGTTCAAGTACGTTATCTTATTGTTTCCATCCACTTGCATCTGCCTGCACTGGATGTTCTCTACAATTATTGATGATGGTTTTTATCTTTATCTTCTGAAAAGCTGCAAAAAAATTGTTCCCTCATGAGAGAGGTGTATAGACTAACTTTGATACAGCAGAGCAAGTAAGGGGAACAATTTGTAATCATATGAATGATGTCAGTTGGTGTTTCTTTTCCAGAAGTGAACAGCAATAAATATTTCTTACGATGGTCTCTTCCATTTAGGAAAACATTGATTTGTTCATGACTGGAAAGTCACATTTGACTATCATGTGTTATCATGGTACAGACATGGTGTGCTGGATATGACTGTTCCAGGGATAATTTTTTTTCCCCCCTCTCCAAATTCACACTTACTTTATTGAGTTAGATCTTCATTGCTATAGCATTAATATTGTTCTAGTGGAGAACTGCTGTAACACAAGTCTACATTTTTAGTTTGTCTTGATTTTTCTACTTTCTAAAAGTTTTTGCATTAGCCTGGTTATTCAGTTGTTTTAGTTAATCTATTTTTGAAGGGCAATTCATTTAATATTATTTATAAATTCTTTGCAAGTTGAATATCAGACTCTGGTTATAGTTCCTTTTATTGCAGTTTTTGCATACTACTTTTTTCTGCAAGTGTTCCTGGAAAGAAGTCCTAAACAGTAGACTGGTTTCCTATTACTTTCAATACATGTGATGTTCATGGCATCACTTTTTGGTTCTTGTGCACCATCTCATTCATATTTTGCTACCTACTGTTGCAGCAGGTGAGTTATTCATGCTTTCAACCATGGGTCAGATGTATCCTCTGAGAAGATTGTAAGGATTCCTTAATTTGGAGTATAAGTAAAGTAGTTTAATAACATAATTATTAAGATGATTCATACAAGACAAATTATTGAGCATATTATAATGATGGTTAAGCAGCAAGCATTTGCTGGTCCCACAGCAGCTAAGGTTAATGTCTCTTTCACACCTTATTTAAATGTCCTGTTTTTTTATTTTAGTAGTTTAAAACACGTTTGAATAGCAGCATACGTAGAAATCCTGGCTAGCAGTGATGTCTAGACATGTCAAGGGTTTTCAGTTCTTCAAAGCAAATTGGGACCCTATTTTGTAGTTTGAGAATAAATGGAAATGACGTATCCAGTTCAACCCATTATAACTGACCTCAGTTTTTTCTTCACCTTTGCCTTAAGATCTTTTGAAGGTCTTCCACTAAGTTAGAACATGTAAATAGCAGTTGTGGGTCTGTATCTTCCCTGTTTGAACCATGTTTCCAAGCGTTTAATGACTGCTGGCTTTTAGTTACTTCACTGAACCACAGTGATCACTTCAAGTATCCTTATGGTTGAAGAAGAGTGACTGAACAAATGATTTATATTTTTTTTTCTGTTCTATTATTCTGAAATGTCATAAGATCTTGCTTTTTCACGTCTCTTCCCACCTTACCTAGTTTCATACCTGTGTCTCCCCCCTGTCTTTAGAACTTTCTAGTGCTTTTTGTAACTCTTGCGTCTGTCCTCGCCTGTCCCTGGTCCTCTTTCATTCATTCTAGTTCCTGGTAGGTTGTCTGAAGAATATAACTTGGGAGCTTTATACAATATAGAATAGGGGTCGGCTATGTTTTTGGGCAGTGTCAAAAAAACCAGCAACCCCAGTTTGTAATTTATTGGTGTGCCAGGGCTAGATGGCAGGGGAGCTGCGAGGAGCCTGATCCTTGTCATGGCAATGCAGCCCCGGCCCCATCCCCACTGTCCATGCTGAGGTGTGCACACCAAGCAAAATGCCTTTGTGTGCCATGCTCTGGCACCCGTGTGGGGGGTTGCCTGCCCCGATATAGAATTGATTGCCAATTAATATGAGAAATAGAAGGTAAGAGGCTTACAGCTTACTGCAGAGTAAGAATGCTAGACTCACTGCAGTCTTTGCAAGACTAGGACTGTTAATGATAGAGTCCTGGCTTGTTTCCAGTTTAGATGAGCTGAATGGAATTACTCAAACTCTTCATTCAGTCCTTCATTTCTTGTCCTAATCTGTTTTGTGCTGCTGCTTTGTCATATTTTACCCCTGAAGTGATTTGAAAGATACCTCTATTCCTCACTGAACTATCGCTATGTAAATTGTGCGTATGCAGTTGAAGTGTTTGAGATCAAAGCTGCTTCATAAGCGTGCAATATTAATTAATAATCGCACTGATGCTAATGTGGAAGCAAGAATTAAAATATTGATTTTAGGCTCCATTAAAAACTTGTGGAAGGAGACTTGCCAGATGTTAAAGGATAATAGCTGAAGAAAAATATTCAACTAGATACTTTTTAGCAGTATTGCAAGCATTAAGAACTAGATCAAATTAATGGCACAATAGAACTGCTTGCAAACTGCCCTGTTATAACTAACTGTTCAGTTTAATGAACATCTTATCAGGAGGTAAAATGGGGAAAGGTTTCACCATCAGCTGCTCCTTGGTAGCTGTGTCATTCTCGTTCACCTGCAGTAATTGGAAGCTAACTTGCCCTTATTTCATTGGGAGTGCAGTTACTTTGATTTAGCTTCCTGTAGCCATTAGTGTGCATGTGAGCAGTTGCTGTGGTGCATCAACAGAAAATCCCTGCCTCCTTCATGAAGATTAATTTTTTTTAGGTCTGTACCCTGAAAAAATTATATTTGTTTCTCTTTGATTTATTAAGATTTCTTTGAAATAAATATTTTCTTTGTAAAAATTAAATAACGGTTGATTAAAAAAACTTCTGTATTTAAAGTGAACATTTATAGTGAGTGGAGTAGTGTTTGATGGCACGCTACTTACTTAATGAGTTAAAAAGCTTCACATATTCTGTCTCCTACTTCACAGGGAAAGGATAATCTGATTTTTCTAAGTTGTAAATGTAACTTCACTGTGTAGTGCAAGAGTGTACAACTAAATTTAGAAGTTGACTTTGTAAGTAGGTACTCTAGTGAAAGGGTGGGGGAAGCATTTTTACTGTTTTTTGCCTCTAAATTTGACTGCTGACTTGCATTTTTAATATTTTCAGGTTTATATACCATGTCTTTAAATTATCACATCTATAGAAGACCCAAACATAACTGTGCTTTAAACCACTTTTTAGCTTTTAATAAAAATGCGATAAATGAATTCCAGTGTTTTATTTTGCAGGAACTCATAGAGGATGGGCTGCAGTGCAAATGCGTTTACTTCACGAGTTGGTCTATGCCTCTAGAAGAATGGGGAATCCAGCTCTTTCTGTCCGACATCTGTCCTTCCTTCTCCAAACCATGCTAGATTTTCTCTCTGATCAAGGTAGGAATTTCTATTAAAAGTTTTATAAATTACTTTATTTTGAAATTTAATGAAGTGATGCATATGTATGTGAAACATTTGAATATACTTAAATTAAGAATCCAGAAGTTAGAGAATTTTGTTTGAGCACAATGACTGACATAAGCAAGCTATATGTGTCCAGGTCATGTTTCTGTGTAAAGTCTGTCTTCTACATTTTGAGAGAGAGACTCTTCAATATTTTTATATAAGCAAATTTTGGATAGGGTCGACTGCCTGGCATCAATATTCTTTTTCTTTTTCTGTACCTAATTACATTTATACACAAAAAGTGATTTGATTTTTAACACTTTCTCACAATATTAATCATGTTTTGGTCAGTTACCAAGAGAATTCATAATTGACTGCGTATCTTAGAGAAGCTATTTGAGATGGCATGATCAGTCAAACTGAACAATGGATGCAGTTAAGAAAAGGTATTCTTTATAGAGTAGCAGTTCTCAAACTAGGGGATGTGACTCCACCTGAGATCAGGGCCTTCACAAACATCACAAAGCATCTTATTCACCAGGCGGAACAAGTAATTGTGGGGACAGATAGGGCTTCACCATGGGGCCCCTGATATGCAGTAGCTGTGTGTTTGCTCCTGCTCTGTGCTCCATGAAAGTTAAATGAAGGGCAGTTTTAGCTCCAGGTTTATTTCACATGGTTGGGCAGTTCTGTTAGAGTAGTTAAGGCACAGTAAATCCTCTCCTTATCTTAATGATGCAGAAACAATGGTGGCTATGAACGAGATCATATAAAACTGTTGGCCTGAGTGGGGTTCTGAATAGAAAACATCTAAAAACCAGCAGTCACACCAGAATGAACAACCTTCTCCAAAAGAAAAGAATCAAACCTTATCGTTAAGTTTTGAGACATCAGCCTTCAGTACCTGGATGCTATGCAATCTAGGTCATAAAGTAGTAGGACTGGAAGGGAGGTCATCTAGTCCAGCCCCCATCAGATCATAGTTCTTATCACAGGCTAAGGCTTCCCCATACTTCTTTCATTTATATACGTACATTGGATACATTTTGCATTTCAACCTATTTGCTTCCCTTTTTACACCTGTGGTTGGTGTCCTGTGGTTCTGTGGCACTTTCCCAGAGTTGAGCTGCTGCTTCTGGTGGTTTCCCCTCTGGATTGTGTGCTCTGTTACTAAAGCATTTTGGTCAACACCCCCCGTGGAACCTAGGTTAAAGCTGTCCTTGGTAGGTTGGCCAGATGATGCCCAAAGATGTTCTGGTCAGACAGATCCCATCTCTTGGCAGCAGTCTTCCCCAGAACATCCTCCCACTGTTGAAAAATCAGAAGCTTTTGTGTCGACACCACCATCTTAGATTCATGTTTACTTCCGTGATATGTCATGTGCCTGGACATTGCCTTCCAATTCAATCTACCGTGCCCAGCGACAGTATTAGAGACTGGATGTTAGATCCTTTTTTCTCGTTTAAATTCTATTTCAGTAGGTTTTGTTAAATTGTTCATACCCACTTCTTGGGTGCTAGGTTTTGAACAAGAAGTGGTGCAGTACCATACTCATTTAACTACACATGTGCTAATTGGCTCTGCCTCTGAACAGAGTTTATTTGCATGTGTGCAGAACCACACTAATGTGATTCTGTTACTTCTGATTTGGGTGCTGTTGTACATGGAATGAGTGGAGCAGGTCTCAGGCTGGCAGTGGCATATCTTGTGATACTACCTTTTGTTGTAGAGAGGTGCTCTGGTGCTTTAGAGTTCATAGTTGCCTAAACTTTCACGACTGAAGTTACTTAAAGTGCTTAAAGCTGTGTTGCCACACAGAGGTGCTGCCATCATCTGAGCTCAGCTACTTAGTCCCTGTCTCATCTAAGGCAGCAGTTACAGCAGTTTTCATGCAAAAATACAGTTGGAGAAGATGGAAATAGTTGTGACCACTATCTAAGTAATTTCTTAGTGGTTAGGGCATGCTCCAAGAAGATGAGACACTTGGATTGTATGGCCTCCTCTGCCGGAAGGGATTCAAACCCATATCTTTCATCTCTCAGGAGGGAGTCTTAACCATCAAGTAAAAGGCAAGGCTGGGGGCAGGGGAGCAGGAGTGGGGGGCCTCTACTCCTTTTGAACTGATGGGCCACTGTGCAGTGAAAAATGCAAGAAAAATTTTTCTTGGTTCACCTTAAATGTGTGTAAGTTAATTTTCCTTTTTGCAATTGTTGCTTCATGGTTGAAGATGTTGGGGAACTGAACAAAATGATCTGACATGGAGTTGTTTTTAAAGTTGCTTGAGGACTTTCATTGGCAACTCTCCAGCATAGGTTTTGGCTGGCATGCTGTAGTTCCTCTGCTATCAGTGAGGTTGTTTTATTCAGTGGTCAAAGAAATGTTGAAGGATACAAACATAAATCATCTAATGCACCAGAACAAATGAAGACAATATTTATAGCTCCAAGGGATATAAATGATAGTATTTGATTTTGGTTTAATTTGCATACTCTTGAGTAAAGCATGATCTGAATTGATTATAGATGTACTTACTCATATTGAGTTGAACATCATACTTATAGTTTTAGTTGTTTGACCCAACAGTTGAAAGTAGTCAGTGTATTGTATTAATCCCAAATCCTGAGGGGATGTGGGGAGGGAATCGTGATTTTTTTTTTTAATTTATTTTTTAAATAGAAATCAAAGCTTCTTTTTCTTTTTTTCTTCCTGGCTTAAGCCTTTACATTTCAGTCATTTTCAAGCTTTCCACTGAAGTCATGGAAAGCCATGGGGTTGGAAACTTGCTTTTAAAATGAAAGCTGAGAGTGCCAGATAATTCTTCTGGACACCAAACCTTTAGATAAAATACTATACATCATGAGACTTGAGGTAGCAATTGGTATCACATATATTCATTAATCTAAATGGTCCCCCCTATATTTTCAGAGTGGTAGATAACTAGTTTGGCCCCTTTTTGAAATGTAGGGATCTAAAATAAAATGTGCTATTCAGTCTAAATAATCTGTTGTAATGTGGTGTTCAGAGTGTCACAGTCTTGATATTACGTGGCTGGATTTGGATGTGCAGGTACGTGTGGTTTGCAGCACTGCAAACCACACTCACTGCACATTGAACCATGTTCAGCACTGCTAATTTAGAGTGCAAGGGCAAAATTTGCTACTGGGATTTCCCAGCTGCAACCCCTTCACCCCCTGAAAAAAAAGTGGCGCAAAGCATGACAAAGTGACGTGTGCTGGGGCAAACATGGAGATGGGGAAGCAGGCTTCCTTGTCACTGCGCATTGTGTAGTCCCTGTGCTGAGGCACCCTGTGCCCCAGCCAGCTGCTCTGTAGTTGGCTGGGGTGCAGTGCGTCTCGACATAGGGGCTCCACATTGTTCCTGCTGGCTAGCCCTGTGCTGAGGCACCCTGCAGCACATGGAGCAGTGGGAAAATGTGTTGCACTGGTAAGGGCACGAACTGTGGCATAAAGTAGCAGCATAAATTTGTGCTGCTATTTGTGCTGCTGCAGATACACTCCCCTGCTTGCGATGATGCAGCCCATATGTGTAATGTGGGGTGGAAATATAACTTTGGGGGCAAAAACTTTTTTGATTTGTATTTCTCCTGAAACTTCTGTGAGGTTATGTGCAAGTCACTTTTCCTCTTTCTGCCTTAGTTATTAGAATCACATAGATCATGCATGAAGAATAACTCATGTTTACAAACTACATGGAAGATGAAAAGTCCTTTCAATGTTTAAATTAAAATACAGATTTCTTTTTCTGGTTTGTACTGTAATTCACAAAGTATACCACTAGTGATTTATCATTTTTTTTCCTTGCATTTGTATTGCATTTCATTTCTGAAGTACTGTCAGAATTTTAAAATGCATTAAGCATAATTAAGGGGCTGCAGTACAATTTGAATTGATTGAGAGGTAGAAAATATATATCAGAGGGAGTTTATTTTCTTTCATACTTAAGAAGTTTCTAAGCTAAAACCTAAATCCATTATCTGTCTTACCTTCATACTTTTGTGGCCTCCGCATATTTAATCTCTCTCAAACAGTGAATTTAAGCTTACTGTGCCTCCGTCTAAAATGGGCAAATTTTAATAAAAGTCACTGTTGTGAAATAGGAGAATACGGGGTGGGGGAGAAGAACAGGAGGTCTGTGGCAAAACCAAAAATTGAATACAGATCTTTATGATCACATCTCCATTGCCCTACCCTCACGGTCAACTTTTTCTGCAATGAAAAATGTCAAGGAGGAAGCAGATTCTACCTTCTGAAGTGCATTACTGAAAAATTATGATTTTGTGTGAGGATTGGATCAGGACATATGTGGCTGGGCCTGCAGGTAGGCCCTGAAGCTAAGTGGGGGTTAGAGGTTCACCAATAGAGATTTTTGGGGCCGATACCTTTAGCTGATGTTTATGGAGGCATATTGGGCGATACCGATCTGATTTCCAATACAGCTGCCTCCAGCTGGTAAGTCTGGTGTGGTGGAAGGGGAGGAGGGAGGGGATGGGTGTGGAGGGGGTGCAGATCAATACCCCCATGGTGAGGGAGGGGGCAGGGGCAGATGCTGCCCAGGTGGGGTGTGGGGGGGGCCGGAGGTTTGGCTTGTGGGGGGGGCTCCTGCCACTGCTTGCACCCTGGGGAGGCATGGGGGGGCCATGTGCCCCCTGGATCTGTGCAGGGTGGGGCGTGGCAGTCTGCAGTCAGGGCTGCATGGGGCTCTTCTTGGCGGGGGCTGGGCTTGGAGCGGGTGCTGGCAGGGCTGGGGGGATGCTGCATCTTCCCCAAATTTCATCACAGCTCCACTCCCAGTGCCACCACCACCAGTCACCCGGCTCAGCCCCAGCTCTTCCTAGTGTGTGAGTGGAGGTGGGGCATTGAGCCAGGTCTGTTGTGGGTGGCTGGTGGTGGCAGCAGCTCTGGGAATGGAGCTGCTGTGAAATTTGGGGTAGATGCAGCATCCCCCCAGTGCTGCTGGCGCCTGCTCTGAGCCCAGTCCCTGCTGAGAAGAGCCCCAGGCGGCCCTGGCTGCAGTCTGCACTGCCCCACGCAGATCCAGGCCCTCGCTGTCCTGGGGTACAAGCAGCAGTGGGAGCCACCCCCGATGGGCCACAGCTTTGTCCTGTGCCCATCCTGCCCCTGCCCCCTCCCTGCCCGCGGGTGGTGTTGGTCTGTACCCCCTACGCTCCTTCCCTCCCCACTCCCGTTCCACCACACCAGACATACCAGCTGGAGGCAGCTCTCCATGCTGCCGGCTCTGCTCCTCACTGCCTCAGTGCTGTGCTGCAGCTGCACGCAGCACTGGCATTTATTGGCCAAATTATTGGCCCCATCAGGCCGATATCCAATACAGCCAATTTTCTTTATATTGATCTGATACCAGACCGACGTATTGGTGCACCTGCATTGCGGCTCAGGTCAGGGTCTTGATCAGTGGAGCAGAGAACATGGGGCAGGTTCCAGAACAGCTGAGAGGGAGATCCAAGAGATGTAGTCCAGGGTGCAAGCTGGGATCAGAAGCCAGGAGAATCAGAGCTGGTACCAAGTTCCTGGGAATATCCAAGATCATGGCTGGGAAGAGCCAGAAGCAAGTCGGAATCCAGGACAGCCAGAGACAGCAATGAACGTGAGGCTTTCTGGAGCAGACTGAGGCTTTTGTCCAGGCATGCCTACAGCCCGAGTGGTGCTCTCGGCAGCCAATCGGATTATGGAAAACTGGGGTGGTTGCATTAGCCAGGGATCATTGTCAAACATGGTGGCTCAAGAACTTGGCCTGGCTGGGTCTGACTGACCAGAAGCCCTGACAAACTGCTGGTTATTGGTTCACTAAAAGGTCATTGTGAGCATAAAAATACTTATCAGGACAACACTTGGAGGAAATTTTGATCTTGTAAAAAAATGTTATGTAAAAAATACATTACTTTCCCTTGCCACTCAGAAAAAAAATTCACCCTTCTAGCTTCTATATTTATTTAATTTCTTAGTGGAAAACTCTTGTACATCATAAGCCATTATTTCACTTAAGGTGCTACTTCAGTGTGAAAATTCATGTGTAGTTGTATTAATTGTCTTGGATGATCAGGGGAATGAGGAGACTGGCTTATTTAAACTAGTAGAATGAAGGTTGGGGGGCAATATTATTGTTCTCTATAGATGCTGGGGGTGTAACCATCTAGAAAGGAGAACTATATAAGCTAAAGGAAAAATATGGTGTGGCTGCCCAGGTAGCCATGATGCAGGAGCGGCGCTGCTGGGAGTGTTGGGTTGGATATACTGATATGCCCCGCCCCCTTTTTTCTTTAGTTGCGGAGGGTTGGGCAAGGATCCACTAAGCAGCACCCTGGCCTCTCCGAGTAGTGGCCTGAGGCTTGTCTCCAGACTATGGGCCCTGGGGCCCTGGGCTCCCTGCCCCAGGTCTATAACCAAAAACAAACCAATAACCATAAATAAAAAAGGTTGCACTTGTCCTGTGCTGGTCATCTAGGGTCTCTGTAGTTTGTCCTCCATGTTGTGGTCCTGGTGTCTCAGTTGCCCTGTCCGGGCGCAGGTGGGTAACAGAGCCTTGGCCGGGTGAGGGAAGCCTGCCTGGAGACCATGCCATCCGTGTGCATCCCTGGTAGTGGCCCCCTCTGCAGCCACCTCTGGCTGCTCTTGACTCACCTCTCTTGTTGAGGCTGGCCCTTCCACCCTGCCTGGGTGGCTGGACTTTCAGTTGCCTGCAGCTGGGGACACTCCCCAATCTGGGACTGCTCACAATGCCGGTGCCTGTTGTGTTGGCTTCCAACTGGCCAGCGCAGCTGCAGCACAGCTGCATCTGTTTCAGAGCAGGTGGAGGCGTGGGCACAGGCAGCACAAGAAAATTTGTTAAAAATGGACTCTAAATAAGTTTAGCCTGGAAGCTAGGTTTCTGATCCTCAGAGCTGAAGATCTCCGGCTGAGCTTTCCAACAGGATTGGTGATAGTGGTAGTAGTCATGGAATGGAACATAGTTAGTTTTATCCCTTTTCATTTTATCACTTTCAAAAACTGATGTGCTGCATACTCCATGTAGATATATGTTTGATATATGTATAAATATATGTTATCTCATAACACTGTCAGTCCCAAATTTCCTATAATGCTTCCATTATAACAAACATCAGGCTTGCATCCACATGAGTGGAACCGTGGTTTCTGGTGCCTCAAAGCCTTTTGAGGTGCTGCAAATGCACACGGCGCATGTGAATCTGTTTGCCATGCTGAAGGGTGAATATGCAGTGTAGCAGCAAAATTAGATACTGGGAAATCCTGGCATCTAAAAAAAAAAAAGAAAAACCAACAAAAAACCCCCCAAGGGAAAATAAAAGTGGGGTGGCACACATGGCTTTGGCATGTGCCGCCTGAAACTGGAGCCTGGCTGGTCAGAGCCACACTCAGGCTGCTGGCCAGGCTTTGCGTGCCCAGATCACCACTGCTGCAGCCCTGGGAGCTCCCAGGACCCCAGGTAAGGCTGCTGGGGTAAGCCGAGGTGTTGGCTCCACTCTCTCCTACCCCACACAGGGCAGTTACTGCAGGGGTGTTCCCTGGGGACCAGCAGCAGCACAACTATGTGCTGCTGCAGTTTGTCCCTGGGGAAATGCATGTGCGCACTTGTCTGGATGTGCCCTGGTTGTCTGCATGTTGGTTAAATACATGCACATTCTTCACTCCTACGATGTACTTCAGATATAAGTGTATTCTGTTTAACTGCATAATTGCTGAAAGAGACTAAGAGAGGTCAAATTCAAGGCTGCTATAGCACCTACAAATTGGTTAGGTCAATTTTATGCCTCCAGCATGAAATAGATCATTCTGAGAAACCAGGTAAGAGTCTGAATGAGGTGCCAAAAATGCAGTGCAGGTTATTTCTCTAAATACTGAGCATTGGGGTAAGTGCATAATCTTGGTACGTGCATAGCCTCTTCTGCCGAGTCTGAAGCTGTGTAGTTCAATGGACACTGCTTATGATAGCTGGGGAATGGAAACGGCAGTTCAGGAGGGCTTTCCCAGTCCTGTGGCCTTAAACATCTTTCCTGTGCAGTTCTTAAGATGTGCTTTAACAAACTAATACTGAATACTAGTACAAAATGAGATGTTCTATAGTAGTTGAATGCTTAATTCTGTTGAAAGTTGCTATGCCAAATGACATTTTAATTACTTTGCAGTTCCAGTTCTTTCTGTCAGGGTACTAGAAAAATATGTTCTACCATGTTGGCATATACATTTTGAATAATGGAGTAGCTGGATAGGTCTGTGAAGAATGAGATGATCAGCTATATGAGTGTGTAGTGCATAATGTTCGTTTGGAAAATATTTCACTGTAGAGATGGATTAAGATCTTTTTTGCATGGTTGATGCATGAAATTAAACTTTAAAAATAGGCAAATTCCTATTTTTTTTTCTATTCCTTTGAAACAAAACTGGAGCCATGGCTTCTAGAATACCAAAAATAGCAAGACATTGAGATTCAGCTGGCTGCAATTTGAAGGTACATCATTAAACCAATTAATGCTATTACTACATGAAGAGCTTGTTTCAGTTATGCCATAAACCTTTATTTTCAAACCTTGAAACTAGTGTTTTTTGCGTCTCAATTTTCTGAAAACAACTTCTTGAGCTATTATTTACAAGATCTGTTGACTGACTAAAGGTTAAAATATGAAAACAAAATAATTCATCTCTTTTGAGCATAAGTTCTAAAATTCCTTCCATGCCTTTCTGTTCTACAGCATGGAAAGCTGTTGATAGAACTGTGGCAGATAATGCCAATGGTTTTAAAACTGTAAAGCTTTTTAAAATTGGCTTTTATTAAGCATAATTTTTAAGCACCTATTTAAAATTAATTCTGCAATCATGACAATTCTCAAGGCCTAGAATCATTTAAATAAAATAATAGTGAAGCAGTAATTGCTGGTGAGGTTTGTAAGAAAGTTGAACCAGTGAAGTGTCACAGCAATGTTTTGACCATAGTAACCTCTTCTATAGCTGCAAAATACATTTTTCATATCAATTGCATTCAGCCAGTGCCATCTCATTCAAAGTTGAGGAACTGGGAGTTGAAAAAGTAGGAAACTACCATGCTTTGTTTGCTTTCATTAACTGGAAGAAGAAAGCAAGAGGGTGAGATCTACTATTTAGGAAATCTTGAAGGATATGATTACAAGAAACTATCAATACAATATACAAACTATGGATATTTCCTTTGTTTAATAAATTAGTCATTTTAAATATAAAACATGTTTTCATAACCTGAGTTCATATTCACAACAATAAGATAATTTTCTAACACTGTTTTGTGCATTTAATTGAATTAAAATTATAATTCAACTGTACTTTGCAAATCATGATGAAAGCTAGAAAATAAAGTATGAATATTAATAAATGCTAAGCTTTATGAATTAATGTGGGTAGGTATAATGAATCCTCCTGATTTTAGCTAAAAAGGTACCAGGTTTTTTATAAAAGCTGTGGTTGCAAACCAATATGTTTTAATAGTTTCCAGCAGCCTTTAGGAATTGAGCTTTTTTTTTTCCTTAAAAAAACCAAAAACAAAACTACACAGTATACCAGTGGGCTTCAATATCGCACTGAATTCATAGACTACGCTTTAAAAACCCTTTTTGTCAATTGTCCTTAGGCTGATTCTAGAGAGAGGCTCCTGCAAGGAAAACTTCTCTGGGGAGGAGGAGAGCCAACACTGGAAGAGGGATAGAAGCTTTTTCCTAAGATCCAGTCATCTAGTATTGAGTTCTGAACTGATTGCGTGGTGCTAAGGGTGGCACTGCCTCAATTGGCAAAGTGTAATGTCATCTGGACTCTTATTAGCTCAGTATTGAGTACAGCTACTCCTCACATAATGTCATAGTTACTTTCTTGAAGTTAAGCGAATCCAATTGTGTCATGGTAGTTACCTACTAGCAGGCGGTGGCCAAATAATGTTATAACTGAACATTGCATGACATTAAACAAGTATGTTCTCTAATAGATCAGCAATGTAATAATGAAACAACGTTAACTGGGACGACGTTAAGTGAGGAGTACCTGTACTTGCATTCATTTTCATTCACTTCCTATAGAGCTGGATCTTTCTCAGCAAGGAGACAGTTCCCACTAGTTTCTCAGACTCTTCTGATGAATGGAGGCAAGATAATCAGGGAGGATGTATTTCTTTGAGTCCGTGTCAGCCTCTAGTGATGTCCTCTGCTAGTTGAAGTGGTCAACTCTCAATCATCTACCTTGGCAGGAAAAATTGAAAATCTTTCAGGACATGTTGGCAGACTCCCTGGTGCAAGTCATTTGAAAGAAATGAGTTGAGTTTTTGCAACACCTCTTTGGGACATCTGCTAACGCCAATTATTGTGAGCTGCTTGAGCTGATAGAAATTGTATGGCAAATATCAGTGTCTATCAGAGCCATATCGGATAGGGCAAGTGGGAAGTACAAAGTCCTGAATAGGGATCTGTCTCTCTGCCTGTTATCTTGTTCATCTTTCGAAGAAAAATTGAAGCAGCAAAGTCCATTCCTCAAGAGAAGATGATCAAAAAGGTGTATCTTTTGGGAGAAAGGTCTACTTTTGGCAAACCTTCAAGGGCTAATAACCAATTATCTAGAGTTATTTGCTAGATGTGACTTGTTCCTCAAATAGGGCTTTTGAGTTAATTTTTTTTTAAACATCATGGGTAGAGCTGGAAGAGAGAGGTAATCTAACACTGCCACCAATGTTGTTGATATATACATTATAATATTCATTTATTTCTATAGAAATAAACAGCAACTTTTTGGACCTGCAGCCTAGGTGAGTGGTGCTGGGTCAGTCTACGGTACGGTCTGATCCCGCCATGTGGTGCAGGCTTGGAAATTTGGCAGTGGTAGAGTGGTGGCAGTGTTAATTGCTGCCTCTCCCCCACCACCAGATTTCTGGACCTGTGGGAAGCGCTGTGGGCCAGATCTGGTGCTGATGAAGTAATTTTTTGTGGCAAACCCTTTGGGAATCACTGGTCTAATTTGTTCTTAAAATTTCCGGGAAAGGAGATTTCATGATTCTACTTGAATCTTCCTGACTGAAAATTAAGCTGATTTTTGCTGGTGTAGCTGTTGTTGGTCTTCCCCCATTGGCCATTGTTTCTCTTGCATACTGGAAGATTGGCTCCCCCAGCCTTCTCTTTTCTAGGCTAAACAAACTCATTTTCTTCAACATTTCTAAGTCATTTTTGTTCCTTTCCTTTTTTACAAATGTATCCACATTTTTTGTAAAGTGTGGTTGTCAAAATAAGACATTATTCCGGTTGAAGCCTTACCAGCCCTGAGTACAGTGGAGTAGTTGCTATGCATGTCTTGCATATGATGTTTCTGTTAATATAGCCAAAAATGAGATTTAACTTTTTCCAGCAGTGTCACACTGTTGACTCAATCAGCTTGTGATTCACTAACCGCCACATCCTTTCGTGCTGTACTATCTCTGTTTTGCATGTGTACATTTAATTTCTCCTGGCTCAGTGTAATGCAAATGGAGGCCAGCCTTGCAGCAAATGGTATGACGCAAGGTAAGCCCCGCACCCTTTCTGAGTGCCACTCAGACCCCCTTCCCCTGCCCAATCTGTTGCTCTGCTTTCTGCTCTATTTGTTGCTGTGTTCCCTGTCCCCTCCCTGCTCTGTCAGGAGTCGCACAGGCTGCCCATACCACCTGTGGCATGAGTGCCACAGTTTGACCACTTCTGGTGTAGCACTTAGCATTTGTCTGTTGAATCAAATGTGTTTGGTTTTTGGCCAGTTGTCCAGTTTTTTTCAAAGTGACTTTGAATTCTGTTGTCGTCCCCCCCACGTACTTGCCACCCTTTTCCTTGCAAGCTTGGTACAGTCTCCAAGATTCATAAGGATGTTCTATTCCATCTAAGTCATTAACATTCTCTAAAATGCTTTTTTGCCAGCTAGCTGTTTGGGTGCCCTGGGCAGGGCTCGCTGGAAGTGGTGTTGTTCAGAGCCTTACCTGCCACAGGACAGGCTCCCTGCGTTGTGGTTGCTGGTAAGGCATGGGCTTTGGGGGTTGCAGCCACAGCTGTGGGGTAGGTTCCTTGCACACTGGTTGTAGCAGCACCCACACAGTGGTCTCCCCAGGGGCCACCATTATGGTGTGCCTCTTACCTGGTGCCCTTCTCACCCACCCCTAGTTTTGTATGTTCCTCAAACTTCTGAAAGAATTGTTTTCCCCAGCATTTCAAAAACTTGGAGTTATTTGATTGTGGTGTTTCGTAAGCCATAGTAATAAAGTAATGTTACCAAAATAACGTGGTCTGCATCCTTACATTATTAGTGAGAGACTATTAAGATATTATTTCTTGGTCTTCCAAACTGTATATTTTAAAAAGTTATTAATAGGGTAAAATAACTTGTCTGCCACATTAACTTCCCTTTCTACTTGGGTATATAGTTTGACCAACAGTGGTGCTGGTCAGCTATTGGGATGACCACTGGAAAACCTAACAATCAGAAGAGAAGAGTTTGTATTCCTTGATATTGCAGCAATATTGTATTGACAGGAAACAGTTTATTCTTTTTTCTTATTTTGTAGGAAGAAAAAAAAATAAAGAAACATAATTCTATATATAAACAGGTTTTTATAAAAAAGATTTCACTATTAAAGAATTATCTGTTTTCATCTTTTCACGGATGCTACCTGGATACTAAAATAAAGGGATGCTTAAATGCAACAGGAAAAGCTCTTGTGACTGGTGTTACTGATAGTAAAATATTTAGGATTTTGTGGGGAGAATGATTGAGAATTTCTTCCTTGCTCATTCTTCCTCCGTAAATACTTTAAATTTCTAATCTTATTTTATATAAATTTTTTGGCTTTCACTTAATTTTTGTTATAAGGCTTTAGTCTTGCTGCTTAGATGCTTAGTTTGTTTTGGTCTGGCTTAATTTTAATAGAATTTTGGCTGTGATGTATAATGAATTTAGATACAACTTACTAGTGCAATTCCCCAAAGTAGAAGTAGCTTTCTGGCTTTGACATTAGATTTATAAAAAAGTGAATAGTTTTCTTTGGGGAAAATGTTCTAGTCAAATTTCTCTGCTAATCTTCACAGGAACTTAAACCTAAAATTCTAAGGAGTGAAGATTAACAGCATACTTCAATGTGCTACTTTTGGATTTATGTTGTTTTAAACTACATGGTTCAAGTAATTCATATGTTTAATACTATTTGGAAAAAAACTGTGAACGTGGTCAACTTCCATTGCAATCCACTAAAAAAAAAAAGAAAAAAAAAAGAAAAAGAAAAGCCAGCACCATGTTTTCTAGAGAGTTCACTATTTATTTTTATGATGCATATGCATTAGCTTTGTGAAAATAAAAACTAAAACTGTTAGTTTTGACTTTGTCACTTGACCTGTCAGTTAATATTTTAAAATTGGTATGCCTGATTTAAAAAACTTTATCAATAACATATTTAGTGCTGTATATGGTCATTGGGTTCTTTCCTGAGATAAATGGCCTAATTATTCAGAGTGGTAGAGCAAAGGATTCGCCCTATAGAATTAAGGACCGCTTCCCCCCCCCCAAAAAACCCCCAAAAAACAAAAAAACAAAAAAAAACCCGAACTCAATTTAGTTTTTCTGCATTCTTTGGTTAATTTTGAAACAATTTTATTTTTTTTTAATTAATAGATTTCATAGATATTTGGGCTGGAAGGTACCCTGAAGGATCATTGAGTCCAGCCCCCTGCCCCAGGGTCAGGAAGTCAGCAGGGATCATAGGATCCCAGCAAGATGAACATCCATATGTCTATTGAAGGCGTTCAAAGTGCAGCAGTCTATTCCAAACCTTGGGGGCTCAGACAGTAAAGAAGTTCTTCCTTATGTCCAGCCTGAATCGGTCACAGAGGAGTTTGTGACCATTCGATCTTCTCATCCCTTGGGGCACTCTGGTGAATAGACGTTCCCCCAGATCCTGGTGAACACTCCTGATAAACTTGTAGGTGGCCACCAGATCGCCCCTGAGCCTGCACTTTTCCAGGCTGCAGAGTCCCATGGCTCTCAGCCTCTCATCATATGGTCTGTTTTCCTGATCTCTGATCATGCACGTGGCTCTCCTCTGCACTCTCTCAACCTTCTCCACATCCTTTTTGATTTGTGGAGCCCAAAACTGGGCTCAGTACTCCAGCTGTGGCCTCACCAAGGCCGAGTACAACAGGAGAACGATGTCACGGGATTTGCTTGAGAAGCATCTATGGATGCAAGCCAGCGTTTTGCTCGCTTTACTAGCCGCAGCATCACATTGAAGGCAACACCATCAGGTTCTCATCCGCCCATTTCCTGAGCCTGTCCAGGTCAGCCTGGATCACCCTCCTGTCCTCAGGTGTGGATGCTTTACCCCAGAGTTTGATGTCATTGGTGAACTTGGCCAGCCTACTTCTGACACCAATGTCTACCTCATTGATGAAGATGTTAAAGAGTATAGGCCCTAGGACAGAGCCTTGAGGGACCCCACTGGTCACAGCGCACCATGGCGACTGACTTCCAACAACCACCACCCTCTGGGTCCTACCACGAAGCCAATTCCCTAGCCAGCAGATCGTGGTGTGGTTGAGGCTGCAGGTGATCATGGGATACCATATCGAAGGCTTTTTTAAAGTCAAGATATATGACATCAATCTCCTCTCCCTTGTCCAGGTGATAGGTCACCTAGTCGTAAAAGGAGATGAGATTGGTTAAGCAAGACCTACCCGCAAAAAACTCATGCTGGGTATCCCTCAGGATATTGCCATCAGCTAGTCTGTTAAGGATGGCCTCTTTGATAATCTTTTCCAAGACCTTCCTCAGGATAGAGGTCAGGCTGATGGGCCTGTCGTTTGCCGGATCCACTTTCCTCCCGTTCTTGAAGATAGGCATGACATTGGCCTTCTTCCAATCTTTGGGCACTGCACCAGAGTGCCAGGAGTTCTCAAAGATCCGTGTCAGGGGCTGAGCTATGATGCTTGCCAGTTCCTTTAGTACCCTTGGGTGTAAACCATCAGGGCCGGCTGACTTTAAGGTATCCAGCCTGTCAAGGTGTTCCTTCATGAGGTCAGCTTCAATGAAGGGTAAGGAATATCCCTCACCTGGGCCTCCCTGACTCTCAGTGGGCAGGGGCATCCCATGGGACTGATGTAAGACTGACGCAAAGTACCCATTTAGCAAGTTGGCTTTTTCATGGGCATCGGTTGTCAGTTGTCCCATCTGGTTTAGCAGGGGTCCAGTGTTCCTCCTTGCTTTTTCCCCACATATCTGAAAAAGGACTTTTTATTGTCCTTAATATTTGTAGCTAGCTGGAGTTCCATTGTAGCCTTGGCTTTCCTGGTTCGCTCTCTGCAGGTCCGGACCAGACCAGAGTATTCCTCCTTGCTGGTGGTTCCAGTCCTCCATCCTTTGTAGGTCTTTCATTAACGTTGTAGGAGTTTTGCTAGTTCCCTGGAGAGCCAAGGGGGCTGCTGTGACCTTTTGCTGCCTTTACTCTGAGATGGGATGGACTTTGCTTGTGCATCCAGGATTGCTTCCTTAAGAAGTGACCACTTGTCTTGAACTCCCCTCCCCTTTGGGTTGTGGCCCTTTAGGGCCTCCTTGACGGGCCTCCTGAGCTTGTCAAAGTCAGCTTTCCTGAAGTCAAGGACTCCTGTATTACTGACTGACTTACCAGCTTTCCAGCAGATGGTGATAGTGATCACTGTCACTGAACTTCTCTTCGATCGATTAGGTCGCTGATTAAGCGGTTCCCAGTTGCCAGTACCAGGTCGAGCAGCGCTTTATCTTTCGTTGGCCCGTAGATTTCCTGCATCAGATAGAGGTCTTCCACAGATGAGAGAAAGCTTTGCGACTGCTTGGATTTGGCTGAGTGCTCCTCCCACGAGATGTCTGGGTAGTTAGTCTCCCATGACAACCATACATTGGGAGTATGCGGCCTCAGCCAATTCCCTGGCAAACTCCTGGTCAAGATCTTGACCCTGGGTAGGGGGTCTGTAGTAGACTCCCACCATAGTATCCCCTGTGCTGTGTTCCCCATGGATTTTAACCCAGAGGGTCTCAAGTCGTCCACCATGGGTGCCAGTGTTGGCCTGCAGGGATGTGTAGCTTTCCTTGACACAGAGCTACACCCCCACCCCTTTTGTCTACTCAATCCCTCCTGTACAGGGTATAGCCATCTGTACCTGTGGCCCAGTCATGGCTGGACTCTCACCAGGTCTCCATTATCCCTATGACATCATAGTTATTTGGAGGACAAGTTCCTCCTGTTTATCCCCCAAACTCCTGGCATTTGTGTATAGGTACACAAGTGTCCCTTTGGGGGCCCTTGCCTTGCCTACAGTTCGTACAATTCCACTTACTGTTATAGCTATTGTAGTTAATCTCACCAGTTAAATAATTAATTAATAGCTAAATCTCTCCAGTTGTATATGGTGGACTAGTTGTTTTTCAGGAAGAGGAGCTTATTGAATCTTGATTTTCATTGTTCACAAATCTGATAAAATAAGTTCACGTTAGTGTGCGGTAAAGCTGTGATAGCAGTTTTGTGCCCTAACTTCACATGTACAATTCTGCATATTTTAATGAAGAAATTCCAGCTCATATTAATCAATAATCCTATGTTCCTCTCAAAGCAGAACCATCCCCACCTACATCATCCCAGCCAAGGTTTTGTCTAGCTGGATCTTTAAAACCTGCAAAGATGGAGATTCTGCCACCTCTCTGGGTAATCTCTTCCAGTGATTTACTAACCTCCTTGTGAGAGAGTTTTTCCTAATATCTAACCTAAACTTCCCTTGCAGCAGTGTGAGCCCATTGCTCCTTGTTCTGTCATCTGCCACCACTGAGAACAGTCCAGCTCCATCCTCTTTGCAACCACCCTGTAGGGCGTTGAAGGCTACTATTAAATCTCCCCTCAGTCTTCTCTTGACTAAATAAGCCCAAGTCATGTCTCCCAGCCCCCGAAGCATTTTTGTTGCCTTCTGCTGAACTCCCTCCAATTTGTCCACATCCTTTCTGTTGGGTCCCAAAACTGAACACAGGACTCCAGAAATGGCTTCGTCAGTGCCAAATAGAGGGGAAGAATCACTTCCCTTGATCTTGTGGCAGCACTTCTACTAATGCAGCTCAGGATGCCATTAGCCTTTGCAACAAGGGCGCACTTGGCTCATATTCAGCTAAGTGTGCACTGTAACCCCTCAGGGCCTTTTCTTCTGAGATGCTGCTTAGCCAATTGGTTTCACTTCTCCTAATTGAACCTCATGAGACTTCTTTTGATCCAATCCTCCAATATATTGAGGTCTGTCTGAATCCTAGCTCTACCACCAGTGTATCTGTTTCCCTCCCCCCCCCGATAGCATCTGCAAACTTGCAGAGGGTGCCCTCTATCCCATCTTCCAGGTTGTTGATGAAGATATTGAACAGAACTGACCCCTGGGGCACTCCACTTGATGCTGGCTGCCAACTAGTCATCAAGCCATTGATTACTACCCTTTGAGCCAGTTCTCTGTCCCCTTATAGTCCATTCATCGAACCTGTACTTCCTTAGCTTGCTTGCAAGAATGTTCTGGGAGACCATATTAAAATCCTTGCTAAAGGCAATTATACACTTTTGGACAAATAATTAATATATTGCACCATGATAGAGAATGCAGAAGTCCTTGAGTCTCAGTACAGTGCACTGTGATCAAATAGAACATTGTTTTTTTTAAGCAGTGACTATGATTGTGAATCTGTCTTCACATATTCATTAATATTTGTCAATCACAGCTGCATTAAGGCTTTCTTAAGCTTCCCTCTGTATTACTATTTTTTTTAAATAATTTTCCTTGTTCAACTCTTCTAAAGGAGCAAAAGTGCAGCCTTGTGGTACCTTGCTGGGGATTTGAGTGCAGTTGTAAACTGCTAAAATAATCCAAGGAAAATAAGATTTTTATCTTGGGATTCTAGAGGCTGTCATTATTATTGGTACGAAAGAAAACAATTGCCTAGTTTAATTGGGAGCTTTCTTTAGTGGTAGTAATTTGTTTTCATTGGCAGTTCTACTCTTTAATAATCTGGAAAACAGTTGGGTCTTCGTTTTACATCTAAATATTCAGCAACATTGGCTAGTCACAACATATCATCTGGCTTAATGACAGCATCTGCAAGTTACATTAAATAATTGCATAAAACCATTTTTAGAAACAGGTCTATTGATTTAAGGGCTCAAGTAAATGAAGGTTTAATCAGATTGAGCAGAGATTCTATTATAAATTAACATTTGACTTTAACTTACAAGTGAAAGTGAAGAATTACTTAACTGACATTGTTAATGAGCTGGTTTTAATGTGTTGGAATGCATGTTTGTTGACTGAAAGTGCTTGTGACTTGTTTTTGCATAACTCATTAGTCTTTCTAATGGGAACTCGTTAATTATAATGGTGTAGAACTCTCCAGTCTATTTCAGTATGGAGACCCAAATCTTTAATGTAGTAATTGAGAAATATTTTGTAGCAACATTATTTGGGAAATGTTCTTAAACTTATTTTAATTGCACACATTTCTATGTGTAGTGTGTTTACCATGTACTGTATAACGGTATCAAGGTGAGGAGAGACTTATTAATCTGGTAGATATCTTATGGTTGGAAGTGGGATGAAGAACTGTGAAGGTAAGGAAGGCTTTCTACCTTGCCATGAAATGTTGTGTATTCCTGGTTGTTGGTAAAGTGGTGGGGGGCACCTTAAGTCATCTTTCCTGCTTTCAAGGTGATACTTGAGGTGTGCCATTTATGCCTTTTTTTAAAAATATGTTACTGTATTGCGAAAATATTTTTCTATAGATGTCATTAGTTTGCAGCAGTGTAATGAATTAAGAGCCACTGGGCACTAGCCCTAGACACCAAGTTAGAGGAGCTGCAAGAACAGCAGCAGCTGCCACTGCTGCTACAGGTTCTACTGCTTCTGCGGCCCCCCTGGGCACAGGTCCTTGTTACTTTTCTGTGGTTTTGCATATGTTATTGATCACACAGAAAGTAGACATGCACATGAGTAAACAGTTAATGTTAAAGGATGAATATAGGATTGGCTGCCTTGAACAAGATCATGAGAACTTTGCATTGTGAGTGATATAAGATGTTTCTTAGGCTGTCATTGAATTAAGTTACTATAAGATTTTAACTAAGTAGATGCTCTTACTTTCATTCAAGACACTGAAGTATTTGGGAGCAGATATTGCTTCGGTTGGAGGTCTTCGCATGAAATGGAAAAAGTCAGTCTGTAAAGCTTGAAGAGCAGTATTATGCCCTTGGCAACAGGAGCTCATAATAGTTTCAGGGTTTTAAGAAAATGTATATCTTATTCTGTCCCTGTTACCTCTTTCTTTTTGTTTTCATTCTTAGAAATTTGTTACGTAGGGAGAGTGGATGAGTGACGCTGATTGGGTTCGTTTTGCCCATTTTTTTAAAAGATATTTATCTGAAAACCTCTAATGTTCTTAATTGGCTCTTTAAATAGTTAGTTTTTAAAAGTTTTCCTGGTGGGAGCTCTATATTAAAAAGGAGCAATTTGGTTTTATGATGAATTATATTACTCTAAACAAAACAATTGAAATTTATGATTGCAGAATGTAGTACTTGTATGATATGTATGCCTTTTTCTCCCCCCCGCCCAAGACATTTTGTACATGCACGTTTGTGACGTTTGTTTCAGTAGCTTATATGCAATCGTAGGAAGATGTTACACTAGGGTACCCAATTTCATGAGGTGTATTTAAAATTTAATTGGAAAAGGTGAGTGATTCTGAGAACATGCTTTCAGAGGAAATGATAATAGACAATAGTTTGTGGGGAATAAGGACTTGAAAATAAACCCCCATTTTAATAGGACATGTGCCTTAAAGAAGATGAGAGACTGAGGTTGTGTGAACTATTATTGTGTGCATTAAAAGGAGTGATATGACCCTAAAAAATGAAGCATTTGTTTCCTAAAATAAGATAACAAGAGCCTCATGCACACGTTCAGTATTTTTTCTGGGAGAGTTGCTGCAGGAGAAATGAGGAGTGTACAGATATTCAGGCTATTTTTCCAAGAGTAAAAAATCACCTCTCAAGGTAAGAAATAACCTTGGGAACAGCCAGGGCGAAATCACTCCCAGGAGAGCTTCTCCTGGAGGAGAAAATATTCGTATGTGCCATGGCTTCTTTTAAAAGAGAACATAGCCCTCCAGTATTTCTTCCCCCTATGCTCCCCATCCTCAGTTGCTTTCTGGACTTTGCTTCTCTAGCAGGGAGCATAATATTCCCCATTCACAATCCCCACATTGTGCTACAGGGAAATGTAGGCTGACCAAGGACAGTTTGGGTCAGCTAGTCAGGGCTTGCCTATGCGCTTCTGCCATCTGTTGCCAGTGA
Source organism: Alligator sinensis (assembly GCF_000455745.1). Classification (NCBI taxonomy): domain Eukaryota; kingdom Metazoa; phylum Chordata; order Crocodylia; family Alligatoridae; genus Alligator; species Alligator sinensis. Next base: position 1,914,702 of record NW_005841857.1, read on the forward strand.
GACTAAGGGAGCCTGCAGAGTATGTGGAGATGTGTGTGTGTGTCCCCCTCCCCCTGCCCTTCAACATGGCTGCACAGTGTCAGTGCTGCAAACTCTCTGCTCTTCTTAGGTCCTCAGCTTTCAAATGTCTGTACATGCAGCTCTGGGTAAGTTTTTCCTATCAGAAGAACAAACCTGGGAGAATTGTTCCAGATTATTTGAATGCGTGTACACTCAGGTTAGAACTCAGGACACTTAGTTCACTCTTGGAAAAGACTGATTTAGCTTCCTGGACAAAAATATTTTAGTCATGCAAATAAGATGAAAGCACAGACCCAATTATGTATTATGATCCTTTCCCAGGCATGTTACTTACAATGCTACTTAGTGTGCATGTTCATGGGTGCTGACAAAACCAACAGCCTAGATGAAACGTAGCTTCTGAGGGGAAGAGAACGAAATGAAACCTCAATCAACATGGGTTCATCAAAGGCAGGTCCTGCCAGACCAACCTGATGGCCTTTTATGGCCAGGGAACTAAATCCCTGGATGATGGTGTCGCTGTGGATGTAGTCTTTCTGGACTTTAAGAAGGCCTTTAACACTGTCTCTCACCCCATTCTCATTAACAAACTGAGCGACTGTAGCATTGATGCCTACACAGTTGGATGGGTCAGAAATTGGCTGATGGGGAGCACCCAGACAGTGGTGGTGGACGGGTCGTACTCGACCTGGCGGGATGTGAATAGTGGGGTCCCCCAGGGCTCAGTCCTGGGGCCTACACTGTTCAACATCTTCATCAGAGACTTGGGCGAGGGGGTGGAAAACACGTTGTCCAAGTTTGCCAGTGACACCAAGATGTGGGGAGAGGTAGGCATGCTCGAAGGGAGAGAGAGGCTGCAATTAGACTTAGACTACAGAGGTGGGTGGATGGTAATAGGATGGGATTCAGTGTAGGTAAATGCAGGGTTCTGCACCTTGGGAGAAGGAATCCACAGCATACATACAAGCTGGGGAGCTCCCCCCTTGTGAGCACAGAGGCGGAAAGGGATCTTGGAGTCATTATTGACTCCAAGAGGAACATGAGCCGCCAATGCCAGACCGCAGCCAGCAAGGCCAGCCGTACCTTGTCATGCATCCAAAGATGCATCTCAAGCCGCTCCAG
>NW_005841857.1:1915861-1921066 GCF_000455745.1 Alligator sinensis
CAATTGGAGTACTGCGTCCAGTTCTGGGCACCGCACTTTAAGGATGTGGCCTGCCTTGAAAGGGTTCAGAGGAGGACCACCCGCTTGGTTGGAAGGCAACAGGGCAGGCCCTATGAGGAGAGGCTGAGGGACCTGAACCGGTTCAGCCTGAGCAAGCAGAGGCTGAGGGGAGATTTGGTGGCTGCCTACAAACTTGTTGGGGGAGATCAGCAGCAAATAGGAAGGGCCCTGTTCTCCCCAGCACCACTTGGGGTGACGAGGAACAATGGCCAGAAGCTGCTGGAGAACAGGTTCAGGTTAGAGATTAGGAGGCACTATTTCACTGTTAGGGTGGCTAGGATCTGGAACCAACTTCCTAGGGAAGTGGTCCTTGCTCCTACCTTGGGTAAATTCAAAAAGAGGTTGGATGAACACCTGTCTGGGGTCATGTGATCCCAGGGTGTGCTCCTGCCAGTGGTGGGGGGTCAGACTAGATGATCTATTCAGGTCCCTTCTGACCTCTAACTACTATGAAACTATGAAGGCCCTTTTAAAGGAAACTGTTGATTTATTAATGTGATTTTTTTTTTTTTCTTCTTCAGGATTCTGCTAATTCCCCAAACAGAAAAATACAATAAAGCATCCAAGGTTTTGCTTGGAATTGCTGCCTCAGGATAGGTGTTTAGGGGCTGGCATGTATTGTTGAATAGTAAAGAGAAAAGATTCAGTCTCTGGGGTATACAAAATGAAATGCTCATTTTCTAATCAAAGCTTTCTTTTGGTAATTAGGTCAAGTAATACTTGACCTGAAACTGATTTGCAGCTGGGAAAGTGTGGTGATTATTTTTAAGCTACTTCATGTTTACCAAGGCCTGTTAAAAGTAAATACCATGTTTACTTGAATATAAGATGAGGTTGTATCCTCCCCCACCATCAACATGGTGGGGGGAGGCCCTCATCTTGGATCCATGTTTAGAGCAGAGGCAGGGCACTCAGCTGGTGCAGCTCTGACTGTTCCTGAGTCCAGGTTGGGGCCAGAGTCAGACGCACAAAAGCCATTTGCTCTTCTCACTCTCTCCCCCCACCCCCCTGCTTGCCCTCTGCACCTTCTGCTCTTACGCCGCTCCCTTCCCCTCCTTGCAGCTCCCTTACTGTCAGGCACAGCTCAGCTCCGGCTCGGGCGGTTCCCTCTCAGGCGTGGAGCACACGGAAACACTGTCTCCTGCCTGGCCAATTGGCAGCACTGACACTGCTGCATTGCCTGCCTGGCCAGTCACCAGCACGGACACTGCTGCATGGCTGGCAGGGTCTCTGGTTCCACATGCTGTGTTCTGGGGAGGGAGCACAGCCTAAGAAACATCTGTCAATAAGTGGTGGTAGGGTGGAAGAGGCTGAGAGTGCGAGTGTTGGGGGAGGAGGTTGGGTTGGGGAGGGTTAGCAGCTATGGGGAGTTGAGGGTGGAGGTGGCAAGAGGTGCAGGAAAGCCACGGGGGGAAGAAGGGGAGGGGGGCAGAAGCAAGTGGGCTACCTGACCCCCACCCCGCAGCCACTGCTTTCCCTGCTGTAGCAGTGCAGGGGGATGAATTCAAGGCACCCCTCTAAACTTAGATTCTGTACCTGGAAAATTATAACCCATTTATACATTTTCCTAATATAGAAGCTAATTATTGGGGAGGAACAACTTAGATTGAAGTAAATAGGATAACTTAATCAATATATGATAGTCATGCTTTTAGTCTGTCAAGTATCCATGATATTAATCTACAGGACAGCAGAACTGTGTTGTACCTAACTTGTTTGACATTCAGTTGATTCTACCTTTTTTTTGCTATTTTATGGACTAAAAATAGTTTATATAAACAAAAGAAAGTTACTTTTTAATGTAACACACTGACAGCCTCCCTTTAACTTTGAGATGTCAGTGTCATTTATTGTGAAATATGAGTTTCCTTCCATGTCTGGGCTAAATTTCATTAAAGTACTGTTTACTGTCTGCTACCAGATCATTAAAGTGGTTGTTAAAGAAGATTAAGCCTAACAGGTCTCTGAAGAACCCTGCTGTGCTTCGTTTTCCAGCTCCATATTTTGTTGTTTATCATGCCCGACGGACTTGATTGCCTTCTGTGGCAAGGTGAACTGGCTCTATGGATGTGGGGAGACCAGTGGATGTGGTTTACCTTGATTTTTAGCAAGGCTTTTAATAGTCACCCACAACGTTCTCTCAAGCAACCTAAGGAAGTACAGGCTAGATGAATGGACTGTAAGGTGGAAAACTGACTGTAGCATCAGGTTTAGAGAATAGTAATCCACGGCTCAATGTCTGGGTGGCAGCTGGTATCAAGTAGAGTGCCCCAGGGTCGATCCTGGGGCCTGTTTTGTTCAATGTCTTCATCAATGACCTGGAAGATGGCATGGAGTGCACCCTCAGCAAGTTCGCAGATGACACCAAGCTGGTGGGAGTAGTAGATATTCTGGAGGGTAGGGCTAGGATTCAGAGTGACTTAGACAAATTGCAGGATTGGGCCAACAGAAATCTCATGAGGTTCAACAAGGACTAGTACGAAGTCCTGCGCTTAGGAAGGAACAATCTCAGGCACTGGGACAGGCTGAGGGTGACTGGGTGGTCAGCTGCTCTGCAGAAAAGGACCTGGAGGTTACAGTGGACTATAAGCTGAATATGAGCCAACAGTGCGCCCTTGTTGCGAAGATGGCTAACGGCATCCTGGCCTGTCTTTGATAGGTGTACTGCCAGCAGATCAAGGGAAGTGATTATTCCCTTCTGTTTGGCTGGGGTGAGGCCACATCTGGAGTCCTGTGTTCAGTTTTGGGCCCCCCACTATAAAAAGGATGTTGACAAATTGGACATAGTTCAGAGGAGGGCAGTGAAAATGGTTAGGGGGCTGGGGAACGTGACTTATGAGGAAAGATGGAGGGAACTGGACTTGTTATTTAGTGTAGAGAAGAGAAGACTGAGAGGGGATTAAATAGCAGCATTCAGCTCTCTGAAGGAGGGTTTGAAAGAGGATGGAGCTGGACTGTTCTCAGTGGTGGCAGATGACAGAACAAGGAGCAGTGGTCTTGATGTGCAGCTAGGGAAGTTTAGGTTAGCTATTAGGAAGAATTTTTCTCAGTAGAAGCGTAGTTAAAACACTAGAACAGGTTACCTAGAGGTGGTGCAATCTCCATCCTTGGAGGCTTTCAGGACTCGGCTAGATAAAGCTTTGGCTCTGATCTAGTTGGGGCTGGTCCTGCTTTGAGCAGGGGGTTGGATTACATGACCTCCCTAGGTCCCTTCCAACCCTAATTTTCTATGATTCTATGGCTTCTTGTTTCTTGATCCAGTTTTCAGCCTGTCTTATAATAAATTTGGTTAGAGTATAAGTAAGATTTTGTTGAGAGGCTCTATCAAATGTGCCACCAAATTCCAAATAGCTTTACATTGACACGCACATGAATAGACCACTTTATCATTACCGTGAAGAGTTTACATCTTAATTGATGCACAAGATGTACAGAAATAAGGCAAAAGACAGGGTAGAGAGATACTCTGTAAACTAACTGAATCAGAGAAGTCTTCATGAGGAAGAGCTTGCTTTTTTGAATGAGTTGGTCCATAACATGTCATGCTGCCCTGTCTTCTACCTCACTTCAAACTAACATAGCTAACTGGCTCTGCATAACCACCTATTAAGGGAGGAGACCACCCTGTAAATGATGTGAAAGAAATATATTTTAAAGCATTTGGAGAAGGCAAAGCAGGGAGGATTGTTTTGGAAATTGGCTCTAGTCATACCAGACTGTACAGAAGGTGGGGTAAGAATTGAAGAAGCAAACAGTGGGCTAAAAGAGTTTTGCAATTCCAATGGAATAAAAAAGAGAATGAAAGTGCAACCTTATTTAGGGCTTTGAAACTGGGATGAACAATTTGAATGTGGTATGGAAGGCAAGGAGGAAAAGAGGGAGAGATTTTGAGTGTCTGACACCTTTAGAGATGAATAATGTTTGTGATATTTAATAACTTAATTAATGATAGTAATCCCTCCAAGTATTGGCATCTTTTTTCTCAGCCAATTAAAATAAAGTTGTGCTGACTATGATTTGATTCTTCCTTCCCCCTCCCTTTCTGTGGGTATGTATTAATATTTGTCTTGTCTTTACTCTTAAATATTCCTACTTTGACATTAAAAATAATCAATGGTCAAGAAAAGTGGGTACAATTGTTTAAAATGACTTAGTTTTTTTATTTACACATTGTTAATTTGCTGTTCCTGTTTAATAGTATTAAATGACTAATGTAGTTGGTTTTGTTTTGTTTCTTCATTTGTAGAATTTAAGACTTGTGCAAAGATATTTGTTTTAGATGTTGCTTCACATTGTAATTACTCATCTGTGTTGAAGACTGGCCCAGGGCCTCATTAATGTTTTTAGGGTGTTTTTAAATAAACTTGATCCTGTGTGGCATGGTAAGATAACTTAGTCATCTTTCAGAACATCAGGAATGACTGTTTTGTATAGCAGATTCCAAACACAGTATCTGCTTCTTTGGACTGTAAATGCAATTACTGTGGAGTGGCAAATATTGAAAGTTGAGTGGTGTTCACTGTCCACTCAGACGTTTTAGCCATGCCAAGACTTTTCAACATCAACTATATTTTTATAATGCCTTCCCCATTTCTTCAGTCACATTTTTTTCCTATCAAAGATGGATTTTAAATAGTAAGGATTCCTTTTTGCTATATCACTAACATGCACACACTTTCAAACGTTTAAAAAAAAATCTTATTCATGGTTTATATTACCTTTAAGATGCATCAGTTGGGTTCTTTATTAGTGTTTTTTAGCTTTAATTCTAAAATTGGTAAGGAAAAGACAAGTCTGCCATTTTTTTCCATTAAAGGGAAAAATTTTATTTTTCCTTCATGCCTTGAATGTCGGGAGTTCTTCTCATTTTCCAAAAAAAGAGCAGTTGCACACCTGACAATGTTGAGTCTTCTTAATCACACTACCCTCATTACTTTAATGAATCTGCTTTTTTACACTGCTCACAATCATATATTTATAAAAGCAAATCTTAATTATAATGATTAGCATAGCTCCCGTAAGCTCTATCAGTATCTACTTGTTTCTCTCATCTGTTTACAGTAGAAACACTTTTTTTAAAACCTTTGCTCTTTTTGAAGTCTCTTGTGAAGCCACACATTTCTGACTTGCATTTATCCTTTTCAG
>NW_005841857.1:1921097-1924319 GCF_000455745.1 Alligator sinensis
AAAAGAGAGAAGTTGTTTGTTCACTAATAAAATGTAAGGATGTCATGTTCCAAATCACATCAGTATTAATATGATGGAAAATAGGTGAAGCGTATTTGAAATTAGCACAGACCAAGTCTGTCTTGCTGAATTAAATTATTGAAACACTGAATGTAATGAACTGATGTTGCAAGTTGTGGTAGGGTGGTTCATTTACAGTATTAGTTTGCTTGTGTAGTGGAAAATTATACATGAATTCATTCTTCAATATGCTGAATACAGATAAAGGTAAAAAGGAAAGCAAAACACTCTCCCTACCTCCATCTTTAGTGTTCATGTTTCTAAAAACAAATTTACAAGGACTAGTATTGGACATCAACAGCTCCTTTTTCTATTGAGCAATGGTGGCTAGAGCTTAAAAAATCCCAAAAAACAGTTGAATTTTGTTTTTATAAAACCGTCACAAGGATGAATTCATTGATAAGTCCATTTGATTTTTTTCAGTTGTGAAAGAGACAGTTTAATCCTCTAGGGCTTTTTTACATGTGTAAGCGCTGCAGCACCAGGTGCTTTGAAAAGTGCCCGGCGCTCTTGTCACGCTTGCAGTTGCATGAGTGGTGAAATGCATGTCAGCACGCAGAAAATGGCAGCGCTGTGCTTTTGAATTAAAACACCCCAGAGGTGCTTTAGTTCAAGAGCACACCACCACTGTTTTCTGCATGCTGACACGCATTTTGCTACTTATATGACTGCATGCGACGCAGTGCAGTGCACGTTAGCTTGCATGCAGAGCAGACTTGATTCATTTAGTCTGCTCTGAAGTGGCGGATCTCCGGTGTGTTGTGGGACAGAAAGGTATGTGTATAAATGCACCTTGTTTAGGCTTCTTAAAATCCCTCTGCCCTCTCGGTATGTTTACATGAGATGCTAAATTGCCTCGGTGATGTAGCTCCTAGCTACAGCGATGTAGTGTTGGCGGGCACTAACTGTGATGCCACTGCTACTGCGCAGTAGGACTGGAAACGACCCATGTACCCCTGGGACTACGCATGGGTTGTTTTTGACCCTACTGCACAGTACCAACTTTAGCAAGTACTGAATGCCTGTGCAGTACCGACGGCACAGTGGGGCACACATGTAGATGCGTCCAGTGATCAGCAGGCTGCTGGTAGCCAGGCTGGGTTCTGATTGAGTTTTTCCCTGGTTGTGAAATGTCATACCAAGCAGGCTGTACTTGTGAATGGGAATTGTGTGGCTCACCTTGCTGTAGTTCTGTTTCTTTTAATTTTGTTTATTTATAAAATGGTTATATCCTGCCCTATCCAAAAGGCTTAGAGTAGTTTACAATAAACAGACAAACAACCCTTATATCAGATTCCCCACCCCCCAAAAACCCAAAACTTAAGAGTTCAGTACCCCTTTCCCTTCTCTGCTCTTGCTTCCCTGCTTTAAATCACTATATAAGAAAACCCTGTGGCCATTCCTAGTCATGCTTTCCAAAAGTCACTTATCTATATATAAGAAACCTCTTCCTACTCCTCTCTGCTCTCAGCCCACCTCCTCCCACTCCCCTGCTTCACCCCCGGGGTAGATGTCACCATTCTCCCCCATTCTCCCTTCCAAGCCCAGACCCCTTTTCCTGCACTTTTCTCCAAGTAAGAAGAAACTAGAATATTTACTAATATCGTAGGGACTTAGGCTATCTTATTCCATTTAAAATTGAAGCAAAAACAAATATAATTTTGTTGGAATATGCATTCTCTGGCTATTATATATAAAGGCACAACAAACTGAGCATAAAATAATAAAAAGATGCTGTTTCACTAGTCCTGTGGTCATTAGAGTTGAATATACATCTCTCTCTTGAATTCATAAACCAAAGTCTGGCCTCCTTTAGCACCTTGGCAGTGTATCTAGTATTTCATTAAACTTTATTTTCACACCCCAGTTATTATTAACCTGATTTACAGTTTTAAGCTAGAATTAAAAACAGTCTGCAATGCTGTTAAGTAGGAGCTGCATTACCAGGAACAGCTAAGAGTCAGCAGAATTGCTGAAGAAAGAATAGCTTCATTAGTGGAACATGAAGACCATTAAAAAGGCAAGAGGGTTGTTAACACCTGTGGTATGAAGTGTTCTGAAGGAATCCGATCAATTTGTAATAAACCCTAAAGTCAATTGAGTGCATCTCAGCTGCCTGAATAGAAATGCTGCTGCTGCCAGGCAGTTGGTTTTAAATTTTGGATGGACCAGGAAGCAGATGAGGGTATAACTGCACCATTGCACCCCTTTCACTCCCAAATCTTCCTTTGGACATATTTATTTCAGTTACCTTGTAAATTCTACTAAGAGCATAAGAATTATATGCTGGGTCAGACCATAGGTCCATTTTGCCCAGTAGCAGGTGTTACACAGTGGAAGAGAGTGGATGCAGAAAGGAGGAGTGAACTGGGTATGACCAGGTTTCTTCCCCGCTACCCCACATTGTCCCTCTCTCACCTGCAGCTGCCAGTATTTAAGGCGCAGACAGAAGTGACAGGTTTCACCCAATTTAGCCATAGAGAGTGGTTTATAGTTGCAACCAAACACAAAAGTACATGGCTGCGGACTGCGTAAAAAATGGCCAATAGGGCGAAAATCTGAACCCTTGTTGCATGAGGGGTCAGATGAAGATGTTTCAAAACTGAGTGTCCTCTGTGACTTCTATGTGCACTGCCGCCTCCTGGCCTCAAGCTGTTTTCAGAAGGGGAAAGGGAGCAGAGGGAGTCTGGTCTGGGCTTCTTTCAGAAAGTGGGGGGGCTCCACACCACCCTCCAGCGCTGGCAGGTGAGCCCCTAGAATGAATTCCCTTTCCTCCCTTTCCCCGCTCCCATTCTGAAACAGGGACAGGCTGAGAGAGATGAGGGGTCATTGCTAGGGAAAACCAGCTGTGGGCTGAATTGGTCAAATCTCCAAATCAGAATCGAATCAGGAGACCCTTTAATCTCTCCAAATTGAATTGGAACCCACCGGATCGATTTGGAAAGATTTGGTGATTCGGATATAGACCCAGCTTTAAATGTTTTTTCTACATACTCTAGGTAGCAGGCAGCTTGTGAATCCTGACATGCTGGGGTGCATGGAGCATCCCACAGGAGCGCGGGGGGTTCCCCAGCGTGCTTGGCAGCAGACCTGGAAATGGACCAGAAGCACTTCCGGTCCACTTCTGGATCTGTTGGGGAGTGTGCAGGCTGCCGCGCCCCC
>NW_005841857.1:1924351-1928155 GCF_000455745.1 Alligator sinensis
CCGCATTCATGGGCAGACACGGAAGTGGACCGGAAGTACTTTCGTACTTCTGGGTTTGCTGCCAGGCATGTGGGCTGCACCGCCTGCACTCCCGTGGGATGCTCCATCTACCCCAGCATCGCAGCGTTCACAAGCCACGCCTGGTACCTTGAGGTATGTAGAAAAAACATTTAAAACTGTGTCTGTCTGAATCGCTGATTCTCCAAATCGGCATCGACTCTTCAGATTTGGATTCAGCCTAATCGAATCAGGGGGCAGTGATCTGAATCAATGAATTGAATCACTGTCCCCGATTTGGACTGAATCCAAATCCGAATAGAATACGGTCTGTTTCACACACCCCTAATGCCTAACAGTGTTAAGGTTTTGTGTCACCTTTAAAAGTATCTTGTTGGGATTCAGGATCATATGCCAATAGTGCCATTAAAGCAACATCTGCCAGGGGCTTCAGTTCAGACTCAGCATAATGAAGGGGAGGCATCTGGGGCACCAGCCCTGAACACTGGTGGAGGGAGGCACAAAACCTGACCTGATTTGGGGGGGCACAAAAAGAGCAACAGCTGTGCTGCTGGCATTGCTGTCATCATGCTGACAACAATGCAATCGCTGATACTGTGTGTGGCTGCAACACAGGTGGACCAAGCACCCAGTTACGTTTCTGAGTTCAGATGTAACTTGACTCGAACTGAGACTATGAAAAGCCATAACTTTCATTTTTAAATTTTTAAAAGGGGAACTTGTCTCCTGGGAATTCAGCTGTTCTGATTTAACTGTTATAGCTCTCAAGTCCTATACTTGTCAAAGTGGAGTTAAACTGCTGCAATTTAAACCTACTTTATTCAGGTTTAAAGTTATAGTGCTTGCTCTCCACTTAGACACATATAGGGGTGGACATAAAAGTTTATATTGGAACAGCTTGGACTAATGGAGCGCACATCTGTCCACCTGTGGAATATTAATTGTTTTCTTGAAGCAATGAAACTGGGTGGTAACAGCAACCTACCATATTTACTTGAATACAAAATGAGGTTTCCCCTCCATCCCCCAATTGGCACAGTGGGGAAAAAAGCCCCTTGTCCTAAATCACATACAAGGAAATCTCACTAAGTACATTGTCTATCATTAAACTGCTGCCAAAAGCAGCATAGAAACCAGCTATGAAGCTGATTAAATGTAGCCAGCACTATAGTGCTGCTGCACAACATCCTGACCAGCAGTTTTTCCCTGCCCCAGGTGCCACTTGTCATATATGTGGAAAAACTTGCAGAGCACGGATTGGACTCCTCAACCACCTTAAAACTCACCAGTATTCCCCGCCCCCCCACACAGCAGACATTGTCCTTATACTGAGTGATAGCCAAGCTGATACTGTAGCCAGCACTGAGCATAACTAGAAAGCACAGGGTCCGCATTGGGCAAACGTTCTGGACCCGCCCCAAGAACAGACTGGTGTAGTCCATGTGAACAAGACATATGGTGGTGCCCATTGAGTGCAGGCCCCTTTACCGCAGACTCTTCCAGTCATGGCAAACCATGACATCACACAGTTCACCCAGAATCCCTCTATCAGCTCTTCTCTCAGCCTGGCCCATATGATTTGTGTGGCCCTGCCCTCCATGAGGTGAAGCCGGGCCAGATGGCTCTGTGGTTCATCTGCATATATGTTTTTGGAGTATCCCAGGACTCGTGACATGAACACCTGGTTCCAGTCTTGAGTGGGGATAATTAGCACATGGATAAGTTGTGGGGGCCGATATCTGGAGTATATGCACGTGTTTAGCTGTGGGGTCACCATGGCTTGAAATGTTGCTGGGGCCCAGCCCAGTGAGCTATGTAGTAAATCATGAGCCTTTGGCTTTGGACTAAAATCACACACAGTTCGTACTATGTGTAAAGAGGTGCCAAAGTACTGCTCGGCAGTATGTTTATAGAGTACCTGTGCTAAAACTTGCAACAGTTGAGGGGGGGGGGAAAAAAAGGTAACACGCATCAATTCTGGACAAACTAAGTGCACTATGCAATTGCTACAGTCATGTTTAATTTCAAGGTTGTTGTTTGTAAATTTGCTCCTCGCTTTGAAGTTTTCAGGAGGGCAGGGTCTGACAATGGGGAGAGGGGGAAGGGGCTACCAGCGGAAAAAGCATGGGCAAACCAGCTAGTGAAGGGCTACCTCGCCTCCCAAGATTTATTTTCCCTGCTGTAGCATTTGAGGGAGACAAATTCAAGGCAAACATCCAGTGATTAGAGTCTGTACCTGGAGTATTATATCAAATTGCTAAATGTTCCATGTATAGAATCTAATTATTGGAAGGGTAGTCTTATAATCAGGGTCATCTTCTAGTAAATATAATACATTTTAAGCGAGCATAATTTTAAATCTGCTTCTTATAAAACATGGCTTTTATCTATAAGAAGACGATCATGAGTGACTCGTTTGCTGTATGTTTTTTACCTGTGCATAAAGTTTAAACTGGTTAACAGCATACATTTTGTAGAAGAATTTATTTAATGAAACCTAAGGTGAAGATCAGTAAATCTTATAAACTTATAAATTCATTAGTTTTGAATTTTTTCCCAATTAAATGACTGATTTGTAGCATGACTGATACTGAACACCTAAAGTCTGAGTTAAACGAGCCTCTGTTCCAAACTTATTCTTTATTTTAATATATTAACTAAACTTGGATCAGAGGCATGGGAGCTGCCTGAAGCTCTCCAAAGATGACAGTTTTCTGTCTCTCAGGAATACTGAAGCCTAGGGATGCTATATTACACTCCAAGGATAAGTGTTTTAGAGCAGGAAAATAAGAGACAATGAGTAACTCTGGGCTTTCACATTTTGTTGTTCAAGCCTGAAATACTAACTTTGTACGTTTATTGGTACGTTATTGCCTTACGGAATCTCAGGATGACTTTTCTCCACTCCTGTCAAGAAGGCGTAAAACTTTGCCTTTAATTGTTAGAAGCAGTGTCCTCTGAAATGAAACCATCTCCCAGAAAATAATTAGGCAGGTGTGTTGCAACAGTCCTTCCGCCTTTTCTTTGCTAGGAATGAATAAGCTTTAATGAACAGTTAAGTTTCTCAGTGGAAAACCTTAGCAAACAGTTAGAAGAAGAATTAATTTGCCTTGATGTATATCACGTCGTTTTGTCTCTCTCTTCATAGTCTAAATTATCTGGAGTATGTTAAAAAAAACAAAACAAACAAACCCCAAGCTGGTGTACAAAAAAAATCTATATCTTTTTCCTGTTGCTTGATTCATACCTGGGTTTCAATTTTCTTTTGATATCGCAAAAAATTGTGTAATTTAATGGAAAATCATTTGGTATGGGAAGAGGCAGAAAAGGCAAACGGTAAATTGTCCTGTTTCATTTAAGTGTCAGAAGTAGAAAATACTGAAATTTGTTTCTTCAGTTAATAGAATATTTTCTTTCATAATTCCTCACAAAGCTTTAATTGGTCTGTAAACCAAGTACAGTATTTCCTTACCTCTTGAGGATACTGGTCTGTCTCAAACGTTAACAGTGCATTGATCAACACAGGATCTAGGTAATGCATTTCTCTTTTGGGCTTCTGAACCATGAATTGATTCTTTAGATAGTGGCATTGTTTTTATAACTTTTTTCTTCCTCTTTTTACTTCTCTTTCCTTTCCTTTTCTATCTGAAGAATTCTCTGCAAATAAAAAGATGACTCAAAAGCAAAGATATTAATAGAACAGACAGAGTTAAGGAATGATCAATGCATTTTACAGCAAAATAGGTGAAAATCATCTTCTCTTGCTTTTGTTTTCAGTGGAAAAGC
>NW_005841857.1:1928168-1928815 GCF_000455745.1 Alligator sinensis
GGGAAATGGCTCTATGCACAGCTCCCGTGTTAATGATGGCATCTTCTTGCAGGAGAAAATCAGAACCTAAGTTCAGGTCACTAATAGTTTTCTCTAGGAAAAAAACAGTAAATGTCTTGAAATGGCTGAGATGCTTTTAAATCCAAAGGTAACACTTGAACAGTCATGATAGTTAACTTTCAGAATTGTTTATATTATACCTCACTTCCATGACTTTATGGGAAATAATACATCCAGATTATATTTTTCTTAGTTACTGATTTGAAACTTAGTTCAAATATCTACCTAGTTTGGGTTTTTTTTGTTTTGTTTTTTAAATCGAAATAGAAGCAAAACCTTTGTCATCGCTGGCTATGTAATCATATGCATGATATGAAGATCTTAAAATTTGCTGTGCTTTAACACAAAGTAGCAATGAAATGCTTGTGCTGCCTCTTTTCTTTCTGTAGGTGGATATTTTCATTGACCAATATGCCTTTCTGGTGTTACTCTGATTTAATAGAAGCATTGCTCTGTAGTAATTGTGCTATATGCCTGGAAAGAGAGAGGTTTTGAAAAACGTTATAAAATATGTACAACATTTTTTGTTGTAATTTCTATTTATAAACCATTCAGATTATTTTTACTGGTTTTAGTATGCAGGAATG
>NW_005841857.1:1928829-1934610 GCF_000455745.1 Alligator sinensis
CTGGACACATTTATTTTATTGTGCAAGCTTCTGTGAAAGTAAGGCTTAGAAATACAGTTGCAATTTGTGTTAAAGTGACAATTTTATTTAACAGTGAGGCTTATGAAGCATACATTTTAACTGGCTAGATGCAGCCTTTACAGAACAAAGAGAATTGAATATTATGGTACAGTCTTGTGTCTAGTTTATAAATAAAGCTGTTGAAATCTGAGTTGACTGAACCTTCATTCTTAGCTCTACCTTTTGTGTTTGGGTGTTGTAACTTTTTGGAAAAAAAGCTTTAATTGGGGAAAAAAAAATCTCTTTTAGAAAAGAAAGATGTAACCCAGAGTTTGGAAAACTACACCTCAAAATGTCCTGGCACAATGGAGTTGATCACACTTCCAGATGGTTTGAAATTGCCCCCTGTTCCATTCACCAAACTGCCTATTGTAAGGTAAGACTACATTTAACATTATATTTAATGGTTACAATCTGCTGGGCACTTCTAGGGAATCGCCTCAAATCAGTGGTTTTCAACCTGTGATCCGTGGACCCTTGGTGTGCAGACTGTCTAAGGGTCTGTGAAAGAGGACTATGATGAATCAAAAGTACGTGAATACCCACACTTAAATTCAAACAGGTCCGCACCTCCATTCAAAATTTTTTAGGGGCCTGCAAAAGAAAAAAAGGTTGAAAACCAGTCTCCTAGATACTCTTATCAGTTTGCGTACATTATTGTCTGGTGTGATGCAGAACATGTTAAATTATGAGTTTCTTTAAAGTAATAATTTATTAAGTTTTACAGTGCAGTCGTTGGTCTAAAATGAGCTCCTTGAGTGGAGAAAATTTGTTTTGTTTTGTTTTTTGTCTCACTCTTGAAAATCAAAGTAAGAATAACCCAGAAAGCTTAGGTAGGGATTTTCAAAAGAGCTTAAGAGGTAAAACTAATCTAGGTAAAAGTCATTATTCTGTGAGATGCCTCCCTCCCTCCCTGCCCCCAGAAACATGCATACAACAGACAAAAATAATCAAATGATCAGTTGAGATGAGGAATTTTACCATGTTTCAGTCTGATCCATTGCAACTTCTGTGTGTCAGATTGCCTGTACAGAACTTCATTGTAAGAGGTGCATCCTATGGCTCAAGTCATAGCAGTGTATAAACCCATTATTGTTGTCTCAAGCTCACATCTTAATAATAAAAGAACATTTATGGACTTCTCCACAGTTCCTTCCTTCTTTCCTCTCAATCCTTTTGGAAACGCTTGTGTTATTTGGTGTCTCTTTATTAAAAAATATATAGTTAAGAATCTACTACAAGAATCTTAATAAGTAGTTAAGAACAGTTGTTTAGGCCTCTCTTACCATTGAGTTAGCATCAGAATAAAATTCTCAATCTTGAGATTAAAACTCAAAGGAAAAAAAAATACATTCAGCTGCAGCTTTGACTAATATGTGAATGTTTGAAATGCCTGGGGTAATGCTTTTGCTTCGGAGTTGCTTGGCTTGTGTTGTGTGTGTAACCTGGGCTAGGAGGGGATGTGAATGGTGTTTGCGTAAGGGGAGCTTTAGCTGCTTGGGCCCTCTTCCACAAAAGGATTTCAGCACCTTTTATGTGCGAGTTGTATATCCAAAACCAAAAGTACAGTCCTCCAAAATATCTATTAAACAATGCCGGCCCCTGAAATTTGAAGTCCAGGTTTTCGCCAAGAAAATATACCCCTGCGTTAAAGTTCTGTGCATGCTGACAAGCATCTCTCTTGGCAGTACTGTGCTGTTGAAGCCTTGCCTTTTACTCATGTTGCAGGACTATAACCAAGACTTTGGGGTGTATTTGTACTGTCATCTGCCATGTAGTGTTGGCTTGTTTTACCTTACCGTAGGTATCTCCAATTTGGATGCGTAAAACAGTATAGCCAGAGCAGCATGGAGCATGGCAGCCCACTGCATGGAGCACTCCATCTGTAGGTAGATTGCTGCTTGCACACTTTGAAGCTCATGTACTTCTGTTCTGCATGGTAGTTTGTAATGTAGGTGTAGCCTACATCTAGGTTCAGGACTCTTTTCCCTAGTTTACTGAATTTACAGTGATTCTGAGAAACCTTATATGTACAGTATTTACCTGAATCCAAGAAGACTTTAGATTTAAGATGACCTCCCCATAATTAGATTCTGAACATGGAAAATTTATAAATTTGTTATAATTTTACATGTATAGAATCATATTATTGGAGGTTTGTCTTAAATTTATCCCCCCTCAGTGGGACAAGCAGCGGTAGAGGGGAAGGTGGTGAGAGAGGCAGCAGGGGGAGTCATGTGCCTGAGACCCTTGTCCCTTGTATTAGATTTAAATACCAGGGAGTGGGGGAGGAATGGCACTGCAGGGTAGAAGATAACAAGGGGCTTGTTCCCCTTTGTTGAATTATGGGGGGACACCTCATCTTGGATTTGAGTAAATACAGTACATTCCAATCTCTTAGGTTAAAAGCAATATGTGCAGCTCTTAAGTTCATGTAAAAACTTGATTCTTTATAGTGTGTAATAAATTTAAGCCCTACCAACAAGGCAGTGGTCTTTCATAACTCAGAAGCAGAATGCAGAACATAGGAAAGTTACACTGACAAATAGAAGAGGACTGAAGAACAATGAGTACTTTATGTAGTACCTTTCTTTAAAAGATGACAGACCCATAATTAAAAATGAATAATAGATTATAAGGCTAGAAGGGATCTTTATGACGCTTACTGATCCTGTAATATTACACAGGCCATAATATTACCCTGAATAAATTCCTGCCTCAAGTAGAGCCTATTTTTTTAGGAAAGCATCTGTTCTTCATTTAAATATTTCATTTTGAGTTGTTCCAATAGTTAATTAGCCTTACAGTGCAAAATAAGGAGCACATTTTTCATTTAAATTTGTCTAGGCCTTTTTTCCAGGCATTGGATCTCACTCCTTTTTCTGCTAGATTAAAAAGTCCTTAATTATCAAATTTCTCTTCTGGCTAGTACAGAAAATTAACATTAATGCCCCTTGGCCAGTTCTCTCAATTTTTGGATGCAATTTATCTGGACCTGCTGATCTCAAAGAGTCCAATTTTGGTAGTTCCTTGACATGTGTTGAAGCTTAAAAATATTTTCGTATCATATGACTACTATCATCTGTTTTTTCCCAAATAGAGAATAGGCGTATTTACTGAATATTTCTTCCTTTGCTTCATTATTCTTCCATGTCTTGCTAATAACAGAACAATAACATTGTTAGGATATTTTTGTTCCTGTTATACTTAACTTTCTTGTTTCTAATTTTGCTTGTCACCAGTTTGGCCTTTTACTTTACTTTTCATTAGGGTTTTGTGTTTGTTTTTGTTTTTTTAACAACTTCTTGCTTCTAATTTATATTAATTTTTTTCAACTTCTTTTTTTTATCCATTTATCATGTATGGCCTTTTACAGTTTTTATTTCTAGTGTGCCAGGCTTTTAACCAGTGTAGTCTTGCTCAATCATAATTCTATATTTGAGTAGCATCTAGTAAAATATTTGAATATTTTCCAGTTATTCACATTTTTTTGTTTTTGCTTTTTTTTTAATTCCAAGGCTATAGAATGCAACTCATTCAGTTTTAAATATCTAAGGAACTACTGTTCTACACATGAAATGCTATGATTGTGTGTGTGAAGGAAAAGGGATTTATTGCTGTGTGAAACCATAGAAATATTTCTTTTGCAGATATAGCTTTGTTTTGTATGTCAAATGCTTTTTTTGATGGTTTCTTTTTGCTACTTTTACCTTTTACAGTGCTTATATAATGTAATGATAAGTGATTTAGAGCACAGGTAGATATGTATGAAATGTTGCTTTATTGGCAGTTTACCTGTATGTATATATGTATATTCTTATGGGTTCTTATGAGTTTATTCTTAAATGCTTCATTTAAAATATTTGTTTCCTAATTGCATGAGGCCGTCTCAGTAGAAGTAATTATCTGTTCATTGCTGTGTATGAGAAGTTCCAGGAATCTTTACATTTCGGTTAATTATTTTTAGATAAATTCAGTGTTTATTTAATAGTGTTACTTTTTGGTTTTGATGGTTGTGGTGGTAAACATTAAAATGTTAATACTTTGTAATAGTTATGATCCAGTAATGTCTCTGTACAGCTTCCTTCAGAATGCTTCTGTTGCTGGTGCAATGTTATGGCGTTGCAGTGATGATACCTCTTTGTATTATTCCTTGTACCATTTCATTTTCTTTTCTGTGGTAGCACATTAGGCTTGAAGGTTTAGGTAACTTTCGACAGGAATTTTTGTTTCCTGATTAGGTATTCAGTTTAACTTTTATTAGGACAGTACTCATATTTTTGCTTGATATAGTTGTCTGCTGTTTACCAGGTGTTTTCTTTGCACTAATATTATTTTTATTCCTAGACTAACAGTTATTCATGTAACTTATCTGCTGTATTGTAAACCATGAAAATTATTTTAATATCCTTAAAACATAATTTTCTTCTTTGGAAAAAGTGGTTTTATTGTTGTTTCTCTGTTGCCAATTAACAGTTGAGAAAAGTTTTCTTCTCGGTGCATCTTTGCTGTAACTTATTAACATCTAAATATCTTCCATAAAATGCTCAATGAAAACTGAATCAACTGTAATGTTTACGGTTTTTCTTTGATATATCTTTGCATTATTATCAAAGCATTCTAGGAAGGTAGCTTGCACTCTCATGTGGAGTTCTCAGGAAAAAGAAGTTTCATCCTAAAAACAAGCTGTGCTTTTTTATAAGGTTCTTGCACATTCTTAGTTTCTTTCAGAGATCTCCAGCAACTAAAACTTTACTAATTGGGCACTGTTTTAATGCCCTTGTGTTTGTTCATTATTCCTTCAAGTGTCTATCTGGAAGGAAGTAAAGCTTTTCAAATTACTCATTTATTCTTTGTATTTCTCTATTGGATAAAAACTTTGTTGTGATCAAATCATATTATTCATAGTTTTAGCCTTCAGAGAACGATTTTGAATAAATAGTATGGCATTTGGTGCTTCCAGAGGACCCAAGTTTAAATTCTAGGTTGGTTATACTGTGAAATTCCAAAAAGAAGGTACCTGCTTGTTATTCTTGACTATAATATAATGTGAGGCACAAATACCAGAGTTGAGCATGATCTCTCACGAGGGACCAGAACTGAAGTGTAAACAGATGACTGTTTAGGTGCTTTGTATTTAAACTGATACAGTTCCTGCTTAAACCTTCACTGGTGCATTATGCCTGGCACTGGCTCAGTTTAATTATCCTATATCTTACAAATTAAATTAACATTATTTTATTAAAAAGAAAAAGTTAAGCTACAAGAGTAAGTGGTGCTTGTATATTTCAGCAGTTTCCTTTTCTTTAAGTAAATTTGATTTAATAATCAGGACTATTACTGCCAAATGCCTGCCAGTTGAATGTTCTGATTTTTTTTTTTTTTTTTTTTTTTTTCCCCTGTTGCATCTATACCTCCCATCAGTCTTACAGGACACTCTGTGTAAGAACATAAGGTGTTTATAGACATGCTCCAGAAGGGGGGAAAGGGGCACTTTAATTAGAGCGGCTTTGAGAGCTGCTCTAATTAAATTGTCTAGAACATCACGTGTTTCAGTGCCTCTGCACTGAAAAATGGTGGCAAGGGCGCTTGAACTAAAGCTTATCGAATGAGCCATTTTTCAGTGTGGTGAGGCTGATGCATGTGATGCTGGAGTCTGCTCCAACACACTGTAATTACCGATTCTCCTCCCCCACCCCACATCTCCCTGGCTAGGGAAAG
>NW_005841857.1:1934641-1937126 GCF_000455745.1 Alligator sinensis
GACATTACACACAAACTGGTTTAAGTGATCAGAAACTTGTTTAAACATGTAACAGAATACAAGTTCAGTGCATATAAACCAGTTTCAAAATGGCTGAAGGTAATGGTTTAAGATAAACCTGGTTGAATGTAGTATTGGGCTTAACTGATTTGGGTCAAACCGGTTTATGCAATGTCTGTCCTAGACCCCTTCCTGGTTTAAGTTAAACCAGAGTCCCCCAGCATCCCAGATGCTTTGCAGCCCTGGGCTGGGGCTCCAGAGAGTAGGGCTGGCCCTGCCCTCTGCTCCCTAGCCAGAGCTCCAGCAGAGACTGCAGGCACAGCAGGGCCTGCCTGGCTTCCCCCTCCCTCCTCACTGCTCAAGCAGGGATCCCCCCAGCCCGGTGGACCCTAGGCATGTGATATGCTAGCTAATGCTGAGAGCTGTCTGTGTGTCTGCTTTTTGGAGCTAAGCAGGTCAGTGGCTAATGTCCCTCCCTTCCTTCCTTGAAAAAAGCTGTTTAAGAAGAGCTTGAACTAATAAGGGAGGCTTTTGTTTTTCTGATGGGTTGTTAAATGCTGTGTTATCACATCCCTGATGGCTACCTCCCTGTCATTTTGCTGCAGACAGTACGAAGAAGCAGGGAGAGGGAGATTGAAAAGCTCAGTATCATTATCACTGCACACCCCACTTTGCCTTGGAGTGCTAGCTGAGGTCTGGCAACTCCCAGCCCTTGAGTAGCGAGCAGGGAAAAGCCTGGGATGGTGGAAGCAGGGTTGGGGTTTAAACGCCTCCCTAGCTGGAGAGTCCTGTCAGGGCCTGGCCATGCCTCTCCCTTAGCTCAGCACTCTAGAAGGGAAGAGAGGGCTACTCTAGTACCCCCCCAGCTTCCAGCCTGAGCCTCTGCAGACATGTGCAGGCATTTCCTCGGTCCAGAGGTAATGTCTCTGCACTTGTAGAGCCATTCAACATAGGCAGGGTAGACTAACTTGCAAAGATTGAATCAATTCAGGCTCAGGCTTCCTGAATGTCTGGCCCTAGCCCTTGTGCCTGTTTAAACTGTTTGCCTCTGTTTCTTTTTCTTTTTCTTTTGTTCCCCCTCCCCTTCCCTCTCTCATTCTCTCTCAATTTCTGATGTCCTTTTATTTTTTTCTTGCTCTAAAAGCAAATTGTTATCTCTTTAAACTCATTTGGATTCTGGTGTAGTTTCCTTCCTTAGGAACTTTCTCATATTACATTTAATGTGAAACAGTTCTGTCTGGGTTCTAGCTGTACAAAAGGTCTGTGCAGTCTCTTGCTATCTAGTGCTTAGTGCTGAAAAATCTTTAGATTTCTTTCCAGGACTTGGATTGTGGATTATAGAGAAACCACAACTATCTGGATTCCTTACGTTTGAATTCAGGGGGATTACAGTCTGAATGTCGCACTTTTGTAGGAAGTGTTAATCCTTTACATCTTTCCTATTGTACCCTTTTCTTATCTTTTTGAATTAATGTGTATTTGCAGTTTTTTTATTTAATGCTCCTTGTCTTTATACCTTCAGTTTATATATACTTTTTTTATTACTGTGCTTATTCTAATAAAAAAGTTGCGTAATCAGTATTTCAAAACTGATTTTAATGCAAAAAACAGCCAAAAACGCCTTCCTTTTTTTACTTAACAGATCTGTGAAACTCTTGAACCTTCCTGTCAGCCTTCGGCCCCAGAAAATGAAAAGTTTGTTGGGTCAGAACATGTCAACCAAAAGTCCTTTTATATACTCTCCAATTATTGCGCACAACCGTGGAGAGGAAAGAAGTAAGAAAATAGGTGAGAGTGTCTGTATTATTTTAACCTTTAAATCCATGTCATGCTTCTATAAATCATAAGCTTCCTCTTTGGGTAGCTTGATTTTTATGCAACCAGGAGCAAAATATTATTGTCTTCCAATATACTCTATATACTTTTCCTTTTAGCTAATTAGCTAAATTAGTTTGTCATTTAATAACTCGGTATTTACTTTCAATTGGCCTGTCGTGGGATAACCATTTTTAGTCCTGGCATACAATTAAGGCACAAGTCTTCCCCTTACCCCAGATAGAAATGCTCTTCCATGTCAATAGGAGTTTTCATCACAGTAGGCATGTAGGATGAAGCAGGGGGGCATGGTCCTCATCCTTGGATCTCTTGAGTGTGTTTAACAAATTACTGTCTACCTTTGCAGTGGCAGGGCATTGATATTGCCCTTCTGCCCCTGCTTTACCCATGGCAAACTAAGCAGTGTTTCTGCTGTTTCAGATATTATGTCTCCTAGTTGTGTGTGAGGGTTGTTCCTAAAGTTTTTACCAGCTGGTTAGACAAACACTTTTCTAGGATTGTTTAGGCAGGGGTGATTTTTGCCTTGCACAGAGGTTTGGACCAGATGACCTCCTATGATATCTTCCAGCTTTATTTTTCTTAGAGTCTATGAAATTCGGACAACCTCCAATGAGGCTCAAATTTTATTACCAAAAAAAAAAAAAGTTTG
>NW_005841857.1:1937501-1937882 GCF_000455745.1 Alligator sinensis
CAAGTTGGACATCAGGAGGCGCTACTTCACGGTCAGGGCGGCCAGGGTCTGGAACCAGCTTCCAAGTGAGGTGGTGCAGGCCCCCACCCTGGGGGTCTTTAAGAGGAGGTTAGATGACCATCTTGCTGGGGTTGTTTGACCCCAGTACTCTTTCCTGCCATGGCAGGGGGTCGGACTAGATGATCTGCCCAGGTCCCTTCCGACCATAGAAACTATGAAACTATGAGTAGGGGTGCACTGATGGAGATTTTTTGGGCTGATACTGCCTGCCAATTTTTAATGAGCCCTATCGACTGATACTGATCCGATTGCCAATCTACAGCCCGACAGCTTGGGAGAGCAGCATCCGGTTGGTAAGTCTGTTGTGTTGGTTTGTGTGGG
>NW_005841857.1:1937913-1940407 GCF_000455745.1 Alligator sinensis
GGGGAGGGAGGGGGGTGCAGATCGTGGCCCCTGCAGTGAGAGAGGGAGTAGGGCAGGCACTGCCCAGCTGGGACAGGGCAGGGCGCTACAAGGAGCTGGGAGTTGCTCATCTGGGAGCCACAGGGAGGGGATGCCTCCTGCTGCTACACACACCCTGGGAGGGCATGGGAGGTATGTGCCCCCAGGATCTGTGCACAGGGCAAGGGTGGGCTGCCACTGCAGGCAGGGGCCAGGGCTGCACTGAGCTCTTCCTGGCAGGGGGGCTGAGCTAGGGCTGTGCTCAGGGCAGGCAGCAGTGGTGCTGCGAGGGGGGTCTAGGGCAAATTTTGGGGTGGCTGCAGGCCCCACCCTCCATAGCTCCCCTCCCAGCACCGCTGCTGCCACCCACCCCGAGCGTGGCCCGGCTCAGCCCCCTGTCAGGAAGAGCTCAGCGCAGCTAGGAACAACATGGAACAGCTTCTAGTTCTGCTGAGAATGTTCTAGAATAGAAGTAAGAATTTCTGTGTTGGAAGTTAATTGTTGGCTTACAAACTATTTTGTGTGTTAATTTGAAATTGATAAACGTTGTGATTTGTGTTTTTGTCTTTTTTTCTGGCTAACCTCTATGTATATATGAGGAAAAATGTTTGAAAACCATGTTAAGCTACATAGAGAAGTTGCAGCTTACAGCAGTCTTGCCTGCTCTTAAAGAAAGAATTGATGTTTTGGATGTTTGTAATTTACATGATGGCATACCTGAAGAAAATTAAATACTCATATTAACACAAAGAATAACTAGTGCTACATATCTTAATGTTTTAAATTTATTATTATTTATTTAACACCCAAAGTATCCTGACTTGTAGAAATAACAAGATAATAAGCATGTTAGAAATACGTGTTGTAAAATTTTGTATGTGTTTTTGAAGTCAGCTATTCAGTTGCTGTGCTGTTACTGTTGCTTAATGTACTAAATATGATTTTTTTACCGTCACATTTTCTTCCATCTCTTCCTGCTTATTGCTTATATGATCCCACTGACTTGTTGCATGCTAAATGTGTAAGTTGTTTGAGAGGCAAGGATGTCTTAGGGTGATAGCTGTTATTGGACCAACTCCAACTGTGCAGTTGGGATAGCATTAGACACGCTTTTGAATGCAGGACGTTCTTCGTCAGGTCAAGTAAGCAGCAGATTTCAGTATCTTCCATGTGGTGGTGGTGTAGGTATGATTGTTCAGAAGTTATGCAAGAGGCAAGCATTTCTTGGGGTGCTACCTTTTATTACACCAACTGTGTAGTTGCAGTAGAGTTAGACATCATGACCTGCTGAAGAATGTGCTGCATTTGAAAGCTCGTTTAACTATCTCAACTATGCAGTTGGTCCAATAACGTGGGTCACCTGAAGACATTCTTGCCTGTTGCATAACTTCTGGATCATCACTCTTACACAATTGAAAGTTGTTTGAGGAGCGTTCAATGTCTAGCACAATAATATTTTTAATTAGTGCAAAGTGGCAAGTATTCGATGCAGATTCGGATTCAGTCAATTCGGATGGACAGTGATTCGATTTGGTGATTTGAATCATTGTCCCGATTTGATTTGGCCAATTCGGATTCAAAGATTTGGTGCTGATTTGGAGATTTGGCCATAGGCTAAACAGGCAGGAGTCCTCAAGGACGCTGGACACAGCTGCTCCCAGCTGGTAAGTCTGTTGTGGTGGGGGGAGTGAAGGGGCAGAGGGTGAAGATCCGTGCCCCCACAGGGAGGGAGGGATTGGGGCTGGGACTGGGACAATGGATCTGTATGGGGTGGGCTGGGCCCGGCTGCCCTTTGGATGGGCAGTGGAAGGTGCTGGGAGTGGGGGCTCTGCCCTGCTGCTGCTTGTCCAGAGTGGGGGGGCGGGGGGGGGGGGGGGGGGGGGGGGGGAGTGGGGTCTATGCCCTGCTGCCACTTGCCCAGCTGGGGCAGGGAAGCATGGGATGGTGCTGCTGAGCTGCGTCGGACAAGTGGGGCACAGTGGCGGAAGCCGCTCCAGCCTCCCTGCGCCTCCTGGACAAGCCGCAGCTTCACTCTGCTGCGCCCCAGCTGGGCAAGCAGCAGCTGGGCATGGTGGCGGGCACGTGCACCCAGATCAGGGAGGGTCTGGCGGCAGGGTCTATGGGGAATATTAGGGTGTCTGCAGCTCCCACATAGCCTCCGCTCTGTTGGCTACAAAGGACCAACTCATGGGATCATAATACATTCTAGTTTATTGGACAGGATGTGAAATTACCAACAAATCATAAATGCAAATGTTGAGTTATGAGTGGAACTGGTCACCTTTAGCGCAGGGGTTTAGGTTGTAGCCGTGTTGGTCTAAGGACATAGGCAGACAAGGTTCCTTGGGTGAATTTGATATCTTTTATTACACCAACCCAAATGGTTGGAGAACAGTTATTAAAGCAAGCTTTCGGGTTCAAAAACCCTTCGTCAGTCTAAGGAAGCTTCAGCAGTTGGTGTGTGCTCTTCCTGGAT
>NW_005841857.1:1940437-1954316 GCF_000455745.1 Alligator sinensis
CCAACTGCTGAAGCTTCCTTAGCCTGACGAAGGGTTTTTGAACCTGAAAGCTTGCTTAATAACTATTCTCCAACCATTTGGGTTGGTCTAATAAAAGATATCAAATTCACCCAAGGAACCTTGTCTCACCTTAGCACACACACTCACTCATTCACACCCATGCAGTATAGTGTATAGTAGCTGCTGTAGTGATTGTGAGAGCACTGGTGTCAGTGTATCTATCTATCCAAGGCCCTGGAGTCTGCTGTCGGTGGTCAGCTTCCTTCAAGGTGATGTCTTCTCTAGAAGGGAGTCGCCTGCTTGTCCTTCTGTCTCGGTAGGTTAGCTGCTAGGTGAGAGGGTGACACTGAGGGTCACACTTCGCTGCCTTTTATCCCTCTCTGGTAGAGTTGTGTGATCCCCCAGCATCATCTTGGCTACCCAATCTGGAGGTTGCTGTCCCATGTGGGTCTTGAGTAGTACTTGACAGCTGTTGGTCACGGGGATCTTGCTTGCTGGTAGTGCAGTTTGGGAGTCAGTTCGTGATTTTGGTTAATTAACAATGGTATTGTAGGAATAGTCAATAGGGTAGGTTCTCAGTTTCAGGAATCAGTTCTTTAGCCTGATTTAACTTAAAATGCAGTTCCTTGGCTAGGGTACTGTCTACTGATGATCATCCTTCACTCGCATGCACACAAGGGACCACCCAATATACCAGATTTTATCATTTTACAATTACAATTTTAATGCAGTTTTAACAATGTTCCAGGGTGTAGCTTCATTCTACAGGGAGTACATTCCTTAAGAGTTTAAAAGTATAAAATATAAAATGCCTTGGTAAAGATAAGACAGATGAAATATAAAAATGCACTGTGAAAAGTATATAAAAATGCAATTTGAGGTAGTGAGGATCAAAGGCTACTGGAGACAGTAAGTGAGTTAGCACCAGGATATATTTACAGTCTTTGCAGTGGATATTTTAGTTCTTTTGCTTTCTTTAGTGACACTGAGCTTAATTGATATGTAGATGTACTTTCTAGGTTTTTCCTACAGAAAGCCACTTCAGCTTTCTGGCTTGCTCTGAGCCTTTCCACACCCATGCAATGTGTGTGCTAGGTCTCTGCCACACTTGGAAGGAAAAGAAATACACAAAATGGGGGAGGGGGGGTGCAGTCAAGAAGGGGCTGCTGTTATATCCATGTCCAGGAAGGAAATGTACAAAGGGGGCTTTCTGCTACAGCTCCACTGTGCTCTGTGGGGTGGGGGGAGCCAGGCCTGCGCTCCGGGCTGCAGCTGGGGCTAGCTGCCTGGAGCACAACCCTGGCTCCACCCATTCTGTAGAGCACAGCCCAGCAGCGGGCAGCTGGGGCTAGCCTCCTGGAGTGCAGCCTGGCCCAGCCCACCCCATGCAGATCTGGGGACATGCCTGCTCCCATGCTCTCTTGGACCAGCAGCATGCAGTGATGGAAGCCCAAGTCCTGCGTCCCCCAGCCCTGACTGGGCAGCTTGCCCCAGCCCCAATCCCTCCCTCGCTGTGGAGGCATTGATCAGCCCCCCTTTCCTCACGCCCCTTCCTTCTCCCCTCCGCCCACCACAACAGACTTAACAGCTGGAGGCAACTGTGCCCAGCGTGGTTGAGGACTGCTGCCTGTTTAGTCTATGGCCGAATCTCTGAATCTGTGTGGAGGCTTCTGATTCATTTCAGAGCTTTTAATGGGTCTCCTGATTTGATTTGGATTTGGAAATTCGTCTGCCAAATCAGGCCGAATCTCTTCCGAATCGAATCAGCTACCAAAACTTCTTGCAGCCCTAATTTTAATGCCTGCGGGGGCTCTGGGCACTACTACAGCCTGAATGATCACAAAACACCTTGTATGCTGAGGATACAATGATTGTGGTGAGGCTGGTGGCACTGGTTATGTATTATGGGTGCCTGGCACTTTGGGTAAGAATATTTTCAGTTGCTTATAACTTTACAAAAATTTGCTGTTTTGGGCTGAATTTTTGCAAAGTTTGGAAAGTTTCTGGAAATGACTTTAAGAATTAGGCTTGGAAAAATGCATTTTTTTGTCCATGTTTAAACAATTATGTTAACATTTCCTTTGAACAGCTCTAGCTCTAACAATCCATTCCATGGAGTAGGGACTTGATGTGCCCAAGGTAACCTGGGGGAGTTGGGGAAAGCCGCATGTCTTCTCTGTGAAAGCCTGTTAACATTTGACCAGATTATCCATTTTTGGAAAATTGCACTTCATATATGCGTGTTCTTGCATTTTTAGGAGGGAATTTTTCTGATGATTGGGCCTGTACTTATGGTTCAGTTTTGCCATGTCTCAAAACATGGAGAGTTTCAGTTCTTGTGCTTTGATTCTTCCTGGTTTGTCTTTGGTCCCCTTGGACCAGAATCTTAATTCTGGCTTTTACTGAACTTGAATGCTTGATTTTACAGTTTGATATTTCATTGTATTTTGTTGATCTAATGTACATAGACAACTAACAGATGAATTCTGGAGGATGGAATATAATATCAAGGCTATGATCAAACCCACAAAGTTAGCATGCATTTTGTTAATTTGGTGGTGTTTATAGCCTTTTTCATCATTAAAGACTATGGTTGCTCTTCACAAAGCTATACAGAAGGGAGAAGTGACACTTACGTATGACTTTCAGGTAACAAAAGCATTTTTTTATGATGACAAATAAGATGTCCCAAAGTGAAAATAAATATAATTAGAAAGCCAGTGACAAAGGCAAATACCCCGTTTCCTGAAGGACCCTTGCTTTTGTTGCAAGTTAGTAAATGCTATTAGGCATATGTCTTAGTCTTCCAAGTTTCATAGTGTCACTTTCCATTTTTCTGAGAGCATTCCTATCATTAGGTAAACTGATTTTGGCAATTGCCCTTCTCATTTTTCCTCTGTCATTGCTTACCTATTTTTTTTTTGTTCTAAGGAAGGTTGTTTAAATTAAAGCTAGGCAGGAAATAAGCTTTTCCATTATTTTGTGAGAACTTTGGAAACTTCAAAGATTGCTTCCCTATCCCAAATTGGAACAAAGTCAATCTCAAAAAGAGGTCATGAGCCCCATGTGGGTGAGTACACAACTTAAACTGTACTCTTCACCTATAAAGAAATAGTATTTCTTGTGAAAAATGGTTCCTGCTATTTCTTATTAATTTTGTCATGTTATAGAACTGTTTTAATTATTCAATTTCTTAAATTATTTATATTGTTCAGTTGGATTTTTCATATATACAAAATCCATAACTCTTTGGTAATTTAACCAAAATTTTTATAAAGATTATTTATATTCCTGAACCATTGATTCCATTAGAGAATCTATATCGGCTCAATATTATTACTTGGTTCATAAAGGAAAGGAAAGAATTTTTGGGGGCAAGAAACTCAATATGATGAATTAAAAAAAAAAACAAACAAAAAACGTCTTTTAAATCATGCTATGATGGCATTTTTTAAGTGGACCTAACTATATATAGAACTGTATGTAGATATAAGTTGCACTTACAGAATAGTAGCAAACATCCTTGGTTAGGATATAACTTAGGTTTTTCAAGTTTTTTTAAATAATCCTGGTTGATTACCTGACATTAATTTGCAAATGAATCTTAGTATGTAATTGGATAAATTGTTACAGCAAAAAGTAAGTTGAGTATTAGCGAAAGCCCAAAGGGAAATTAAACCCTTGAGAAGAGTCTTAAATTGCTTACCACTCTTTTAGTGCTTATAACTTAAGCTTCTTAAACTAATCATATTTTAAAACATTAAATTGAATTATCGTAGAGTAGTTCAGGTTTCTACCTTGATAGTTATGAATAATAAAACTACAAATCCTGGTGTAACAGAAGTGATCAGTGTTCTAGACAATGCATGCAGAAGTAAGAATGTAGAATATGTTCCGACTTAATGGTTTAAAGTGATAGTTAACCTGTCATCATTTTAACACTGTTACCAGCTTCAGTAGCTGCAGGTAGTCGGGGCAGTTGAGGCTAGGTGAGAGATTGCTACAAGCAAATCCAGGATTTTTGAGAACATGTTACCTTGGCTGCCAATTTCCTTTCCAACAATGTCTGCCAGAAAGACTTCCACTGTGTTCCTATGGGAAATTCCTACGGGGATTGCAATTTAAGGAAGTTGAAGGTCCTTCTTATTGTGCCCAATTCATTCCAAAGACAGCTACTTTTGAGCAACAGCAGAAAGAGTGGGACAATTTCTGGGCTGGCAAAACATCAGCCCTAGTGGACCAGGCATGCAGTAGGTATAGGTGTTTTTAGTGAAGGCTTCGATTATATGAGAAAACAGTGAGTATGCTTCATATTATTCAGCCTGAAAAGACCTAGGAATGCTACACAGAGGTGATTTGGGATATGCTGTATTTTCTTGAAAACAACAAGGAGAGCTTTTTCCCCAAAAAACACCTACTGAACATTTGAGTGAAATCAGTAAGAGCAGGTTTTCCTGTAGATGAGATGAAAGAGGAAGTAAAATCTGTAGCAATCCACAGGCAGCAGAGCAATAGGCAGGCTTGGCTCCCTAGCTTGTGCTACTTTGTTACCTAATACAAGGAAATCTCTTTCTTTCTCCTCCATCCCCCCCCCTTCATTCTTCCAATGAAGAAAAACAAGGTGTGTATTGCAGTCCAGAACATGCTGCATGTAAAATATATAGATATATGGTATCGTAGAAGGGAAAAAGAATGAAAAGTAAAATGGAAAAATAAGAGGCAATAAAAGTCTAGAATTTGTTTGGGATTGGTGTTAGAATTGAAAAAATGTTAAAAAAATTATATTTAATGCTTAGATTTTTGAAAGCCATCAGTCCATACAAGAGCTTGCTATCTGTGGAGCACTTGCATAATTTTATCATGTTGACCAGTCACATGATGTTGCCTTGGCTTCTTTCTAGCTATAAGGTGCTTTAAAGCAACTAAAATACATAAAAGACTTCTATAATGTTACTTTTCAACTATGGTAGCAGTCCTGAAAGAAGCAGTCTAAAGTGATGAATAGGAGGAGAGAGGGTATGAAAGAGTTCCTTGGTTAATGACCACAACATGAAAGGTTTTGGGAATGCTTGTCTTTGTCCACCAAACATTCTTATTGATGCTACTTCCATTCTCTCTTCCCCATTTCCTCCTGTTTTTACTTGCTACGCATTATTTTAAATTCTTACACTATTTTATATATGTCTGTATAGTTCCATGCATAAGGAGGCAATGAGATAACTGGGGGTGTCTGGGATCCTTCTGGAATATAAATAGAAGCACTAATAAAAAACACCGCAGTTTCTTCAGGCTGGTAGTCAGTGGATTTGTACAAAAAAAAAAAAGTACTCTTGGGTTTTTTTTTTCCTGGATCCCTAGTCTGTAGCTCTTTTTAGGATGAGTTGGTAGTATAGTAATGATGTGGTAACTGTGATGGTCCAGAAATTGTGTGAGGTGCAAGGATTTCTTAGAGTTCTATCTTTTATTGAACCAACTACAGTATCTAGCTGACATAGTTAGACTTGTTTCCAAATGCAAGACAGTCTGACTTGAAGAAGAGTGTCTTGCTCTTGGAAACTTGTCTATGTTAGCTACATAACTGGTCCAAAATAAGAAATCTCTAGGATGAGTTGCTAATAGTATGGCCAAAGATGACTGTATACAAGATTTCTGATACGATAAAAAGTTAGAATAGGTTTCCTATGTTCAATAGTTACTTGACAATAACAGTCTAGCTTTTTGAGCTTCTGTGCTTAAAGAAAACCTGGGAATTATTATATATTACATACCAGTTTGTTATCCTACTAAGTAACTCAGCTTTCAGACTGTGTGGTTGCAGTGCATTTATGTAGTGGTTGTATAAATAGTGTGAAAATGCTGGTTCATTTTTAGATTTTCAGAGGCATTTGGACACCTCACTTACTGGCATTATTTAAATGTAGTTGTTAATGGCAGTTAGGCTTCTAAATACCTTGGAAGAACTGAGTTTGTTTTTGCAGAAACAGTAATTTTTGGTGTGATTTTGAAGTGCCTAGCACACTTTGGACATCAACCAAACAGGATAAATTGAGGGGCATACCTGTTCTTTCTTTAATCAGTATTTTTCTTTGTAGTTTTTCATTTGCAGGTTTAATATTTTAAGAGGTTGAACTCTTCTCATAATGTATGTTCTTAATTTCTACCAGCATTAATTGGAGTTAAATGTTTGCATTGAGAACCGCTCCCATGAGCTCTAATACTATTCACAAAATGTAATCAGATAGCAAATGGTTGTGAATGTGTAATTTGAGTGCAGACCATTCTAGCCAGTGAATTCGTCTAATATTCCATAACAAATCTTAGTTTATGCAGTTCACCCCCTAACATTATCCTTATAGTGGGGTGCTAATAAAGCATGGTAAGATTATGGAGAAAGCTAAGGAGAAACTTAATTCATATGTAGTGTAGTCAAGATAATGATTTTTGTTGTGTCACTTAAAGAAGAATAGGTTAAAGATAGAGTACTGAAATATTAAAAAAAACTACCTCCATAATCATTGCACAGTGCTAGAGACACTCCAGTTACACTGGAATGAGACTAGTGTGATAGACTGCTGATAAATGGGAATGTTTCTCTGTTTTTTTACCAGTCCTCATAGTTATTTTAAAATTCAAGTTAATTTTGCTTGTAGAAGTTTCCCTATATGGTACCAGGAGGGATTACCTGTTGTGCTACCAATTCTTCCTTTCCCTCACTGCACAACCTCCCAGTCCATGTACTGTTTTCTGTGGTGAATGGAAAGGTCCTCAAATAATGACCCAGCTTTTCTTCTATTAACAAGTGACTTATCAGTATTTCTTGCTCTCCTATTTAAAACAAATCTTTCTTCCCCTCCCAACATAGTTGCATATATTTTGTCTATTTAGCTTTTGATTCTCTGAGGAACTGAGCACTCTGATCCAACAAAATGCTCATGTGTGAGTGTAGTCTCATTGAAGTCCACAGGAATTATTCAAGTGTGTAAGTTAAGCATGTGCTCAAGTGCTCCTTGTAGCTTGCTGCCAGAGCACTTGGGCCAGGAACCTGTTGTTTCAGTGAACAGTGCTAGACGCATTGAAACCTGGATACCTGGCACTGATTATGGCCTCTAAGCTGTACTGCTGCATAAGTACTGCTTCTCTCTTTCCAGCTATCACATAGCCTGTGCTTACACATGTACTCTCACCCTGCCACAGTATACTTGAGTAGGAAATTGGGTGTGGATATTACACAGAAAAGTACATTTGAAGAAAGGGATGCTGAGCGTTAACATCTCTTTAGTAATAAGCGTTATTGTTAAGGAACCACAATGATTAGGGTCTTTCTGTTTGAACTGTTCTATATAGACTTCCAGTGGGTCCAAGGAGACGTATGTGAAGTTCAGCTGATGGTGTATAACCCGATGCCATTTGAACTACGAGTAGAAAACATGGTATGTACGTTTCTAAACTGCTTTTTTTGTGATCACTTCTTTCAACTGTTTGCAAAGTTTAATTTAGCAGTCTTTCTCTTGTATGAAGCAAGCAGATAAAACCTACATTAAACAAACCAGTAAAGCTTTTTAAAGAAATTCTCAATTAGTCTTTTATAGCACGTGGCTCAGACTTTCTCCCCTGTACTGATGATGCGATATTGAAATAAAGTTCGTCTTTCAAGCATAAGGGTGCTTTGTAATTTCTGACCCATGTATCAGTAATACCAGCCCTTAAACTGACTTGTATAAAAGCTGTGTGGGTATTTAAGCACCTTTTGACTATAGTGGTTTGCCACATCATAACCATCTCCTGGACTAAATGAACTCATTTGGTAGAGTATTTCTTAACCTGGGAAAGGATTGTGTGGGAATCATCAGGGCACACCTCATGCTAATGTGTGGTCTATTTTTTCTTGTTCCCATCTCACCTTGGCTATTGCAGATATCTACCATCATTTGTTACTGCCCTAAGAATTTGTCTCTCACAAGTCTTCAACAAATAATGCTGCCCAAAGTTTTGACCTCCCTTCAGCTTTGAAAGAGGGCTTAAGTATTGTGTGTGTATGGCTTTTAATTCTGTGGCACAAAGGAGGAGGGAAGAAAAGTTCAGTGAAAAGAGGAGGGAGAGAGGGCTAACATTTAAGCATTTAATCTAAAGATTTCAAAGACAACACTTTACAAACCACTATTACTTAACCTACAAACTCTTTGTGACAGTAGCACTCCATTTATGTGTCTGTGCGTTACTGTCTGCAAAGCCAGGCACCTTTTGTCTTTACTGTAATACTGCAGTATGCAGTTGGAGCTCTGCAAGCAAGTTTAATTTTGAAAGGAATTTAGGTTGAATATGCGGACCCTATCTCAAGCCCTTGGGAGCAAGAAACTACCAAGTAGTGGAACACTTGTTCATCTTTTATTCTTTAAATTAAAAAAGAATAAAAAGGTGTAAAGTTGTTAATAGTGAAATAACCCTGCTTTGCGCTGTCTTATACCTTTTTAAATATATTTTTCCTGTTTTTTTTCTGCCTTAACACTGTCAACCCTAGAATTGCATGCGATTGTTGTCCTTACTTTATCTCCATGGATTTGCTTTGCTCATACCCCCTTCTGGCAGAGGGAGAGTTCTTGCCCATACTTGATAGGAGAAGTAATTATTGTGGATGTTCTGAAGCTACTGATTTGTATATATTTCCCCAAATAATTCCAAATGACAGATTTATCAGCTTAGCTTAAATTCACTTGGTTGCCTCATATATACTGCCAATTTATTTTTTTAACCTGAAAAGCTGTTTAAAAAATTAAATGTTTACAAGCTGTAGTTCTGATACAAACTTCAGACTTCTGTATTTCTATCGCTCTTGCATATATCATGTCATGTTAACTTTCTTTTAAACTTATTTTTTTTCTCTTTGATCATTAGTGATAGAAACATATGCCTGGAAGTGAACTCCTAAATGAACAAGTGCTATTGCAAAAAGTTATGTTACAATCCCTTTCATAAACTTGCCAAGCTTCATATTAAAGGTGGTTCATTTTGTGGGGGGGGTATCGCTGTTCCTATTGGAAGGCTGTTGCAGAACTTAACTGCTCTGATGGTTAGAAACATTTTAATTTGCATCTTGAATTTATTCATGGAGAATTTCTACCTGCTTGTTCTTGTGAGTCATCATCATAGAAAAGTAGGGCTGGAAGCGAACTCCAGGGCTCATCTACTCCAACCCACTGCCTGAGGCAGGATCTTCCCTATCCAAACCGTCTCACACAAATCATCATCTAAACTCTACGAAAGACTACTGTTAACCCTGACGCATCGTAGACCTAACAAAAAAGGCAAAACCCCCCACAGTCCATACCAATCTGACCATGGGGTAAAATTCCTTCCTGACCCCAAATATTGCAGTTGGTCTGACCCTGAGTAGAGGGGCAAGACCGTCTAAGAGCCAGAAACCTCTGTCTTTGTTCCCAGCAAGAGCATTGGTGTGCTCCAGTCGAAGTCCCCAGCCTTGACTGCAGCTAACACCCAATGCCTCTGGGAAGACTTAAAAAACACTCTGACCAGTATAGTGGGAAAAGGGGTGGGGGAGAGGGCAACTATTGGAGAAGGTAGAAGTAAGAAGGCAATGCACTTTTATTTTTGAGAGAACATCCCCTCTCTGCCTTTGTTTCAGCCTTTGTTTCGGCTAGTCTGAGCAAACCAAATCAAGTTGTGTATCATTTCTTTCCCGTCATTATTATCTGTATGTCCACTACAGTGGCTAGTCACGTCATGTGGTGGTTGGACTTGAAAGAGCAAAACACTTTCAAGCCACTAGAGGTTACATATTATACATGTTATACACATATAGTACTGGTAACTTGCTTGGTAGTTGCTTTAGCTCAATTTTTGTCTAGCATACACAAAAACAGAAAGGAAAATATTAGTCCAAATTGCTTTACATATACAAGTTTTTGTGTTTAAATATGCTTCATAAAATGACTGCATAGTTATCGGAACTTATTAAACTGAGAAGATGGCATACAATTTAATTCATATAATGAGATGCAAGAGACAAAGACTTTTTGGGTGATATCTTTTATTGGACAAACTGCATCGTTACAATTAGTATGTAATTTGTTCATGACACGCAATGTTAATGGAACTGTTTTAAGAGAGAGTAAATAGACTTGCACAAAGTTATAAACAACGAATGTACATTTATTTACAGAAACGAAGCCTTGGTCTATACAGTGTGCACATACTGCTTGCAGTACTGTTCATGTTATTCTAATTTTACAGTTATTACCACTGTACTGATTTGTTCTTTTCGAAGTCATTCCAGGTTTCAATTTTATTGGCGTTCATGAGGAAAGTGAGCATGTAAACCATATAAAAATAATTGAAGTCACAAACCTAATCCCATAGTCAGTGTTCTAAAAATGTAGAGTGCTTTATTGAGGAAAGCTGCTGTGAAATAATGTAGTCCCACTGGTTCAGACTAGTTTGATTCAGTTGCTTAAATATTTTGTCTGTGGCACTGTATGTGCGTTTTTGTAGTTGTTTGCATATTATGACAAGGATAGAATGCAAATTCCTTGTTTTTACCTGTTTATCAATTGAAAGTTTAGGTTAATATGAACTTCTTTGCAGCTGTGTTTGATTTATTAAAAAGCATGTTGTCTTCTCTGGCCAGCTGCTTAAATTCCATCGGACTTGTCCCAGCCACCTTTTTCTCTGATTTAATATCTGGTTCTCCCAGTCAGAATCATCATGTTCTCATTTTATTCTTGACAGCTTTAGTATTGATCTCTCTTCTGTGTCTTGTTTGACTATACATACTGAGTCAGTACTTCCAGATGCCAACAAGGCTACTCACTCCACCTTGTTTTCCCTAAATGCTGCTCCGTCTTGGACTCCTGTTGCTCAGTTCCTTCTGATTTTTTTTTTTTCACTTCAACTTCTTCAGTAGTACCTTTCTTTTTCCCCAATGATCTTCCTGTCTCTGTTTCTCTGTCCCTTTTTCATCCTTTCTACTGCCTTTATTTCTGTAGTGTTGTTCCACCCTCCTTAAATTTTATCATCTAAGAGACTGGATTCCTTGGGCCCCTGGCTGATATTACATTTGCCATGTTAATAGTAGCATGCCACACATTCCACCAATTTATCATGCCATAAACCAGCCACAGAAGTGTTCCACATGGGCTAGCTCAAGTGTGGGTTTACAGGTGCCAAGTTGGGGGAACCCATGCAGCATTGCCTAGTATGTGGGCCCACTGGCTCCTCCTGCCTTGCACCTGTAAATCCACATACGAGGTGGGCCCATGTTGGACTGCACTGTGTAGGGCTTTCAGTTTGTCAGTGTGCATGGAACCGAAGATCATGACCCTGGGGCTCCGTGCATGCCAGAAAGTTGAAAGTGTGCCACAGGATTTGCGGCATTGGGGACTGGCCCTTGAAGTCTCTGTGCTGGCAGTCATGAGGTTTGGGATCTGACAAATGTTATCCTGCATTAACAATTGCATGTCCTGCCATGAACTTGTGGCATGATAGGACATGCAATTATTGGGGTATGGTATCAGATCTCGTTGCGCTGTTGACGTGCCTTTAGAGTTCTGTCTTAAGCTTTTTCCCTTTTATGTTCTGTGTAATTTGGCCATGCCACCTTTATTCCTATGATCCATAACTTTTATCATTGCATCAGAGGATGTGGACAAATACTTGTGCTTTTAGAAGAAGAGATTAAAAAAATTAAATGGGTCTAGCAGATACACAGCATTTTCAGGTAAGAAAATCTCATTTAAAAATGTATATATTAGTTTTCTTTGTCTTAAGAAAAAGAATGATCTTCACCTTCCAACCCCAAAAAGGCACCCTCAGTTCCTGATTTCCCCATCAGTTCTGTTCCTTGACTAAATGTTTTTGAAAGGGCTGAATATGGGGAAGAAAAAAGCAGGGGAGGAGTGTTGCAGACCAGAAAGAGTTGCATGGCACGAGACAGCTTTGCTGCCTTCTTTAGGCTGGTTAGAGAGCCTTAATGCAGGAGGAGGGTGAGGCAGTTTTACTTGGCCACTGCCCCTTCAGCTTCCCCTATGGGGCCCCGTGGCACCCCAGGGTAAGAACCATTGCTTTGACATAAACTTCATTACCTCTATAAGAAGTGAAACAAGTAGTTTTATAGGGGGAAAATCTCCAACCATCTCTTCCCTTCATTGCACCTCAGTGTTATTAAGTGATAGTGACACTCCTTCATCCTTTTTTAGATGAACATTGACAATTAAATAAAGATGTTAAAGCACCAGAGGGCAATGTTGGACAAATGCTGCTGAATTGTACTAAACGGCACGTAGCAATATCTAACATGCCATTTAGACATTCTGGATCTGTCACTGCATTGTGAAACTGATTGGTGTTGATCTAGAGTGAGAATACGCATCTTGGTTTCAGTTATACGGCTGGAACTTGTATCAGGCATGGTCAAGTTTATTTTGCTGGCTTTCTCTTTGAGTGAGTTTTTTAATCCTTTTCCTATTGTCTGTTTGTAGCTAAATGAAGTTTACCAGATCATGGCAAATAATGAGAATAGTGAAAGCTCTGTTTTGTTAGTTACAGGATGAGGCTCCTTATCTCTGGCATAATGACAGAGCCTGTTCTTAATATTTATGTCTTTACTTCTCCCTAGTGTTTGCTCTCTTGAGAGGTTGCAGTGTTCTGGGAATCTTTTTAAGAAATTAAATTATAAAATGAGACTGGTACTGGTAATACCTTTTATAACAAAAATATGTTGTAGTTGATGCCACATTCAAGTAATTCAGGAGAATTCTCCCAGGTTTGTTCTCCTGGTAGAAAAACTCACCTCCAAGTACCTGAACAGACAGGTGAATGCTGAGTCTGTGAAGGGCAGAGTGCTTGCAGTACTGACACTTTACAGCCAGGGGCCCTTGTGTACACATCTCTGCATGGTGTGCAGGCTCCTTCAGCGTGCCTAGTAACAGATGGCATTAGTGCGTAGGGCTGCCCTGCTTGGCTGACCCAGACTGCCTCTGTTTCCCTGCAGCACAGCGTGGGGGTTATGAAGGGGAGAGGGTGTTTTTTCCCCATTTGGCTAGAGCAACAGAGTCTAGAGTGATGCACTGTCTCCTGGGTAGGAGCAAAGCACCTTCGAATGCTGGAGGACTGTATTGTGGCTTTTGTGTATAGGCTTTTCTGAGAGATGTTCACTCTCCCATGGGAAACTTGTCTGGGGGTAATGTAACCCTTGTTGTTCTCAGGTTCTTTTTCTCTTGGAGTGGCCATTTTTTACTCTGGGAGAAAAATCCTTAATAGCCGCACAGTTATGGTTTCTTCTGGGAGAGCAGTGACTCTTCCAGGAGAAACTAGATGTCTGCACTTGGCCTATGTTCCAAATGTATAACTTGGAAAGAGTTTAAAAAGATGTAGAAAACTCAAGTTTCCTGTTCTGAGCAATGTTTTGGTGTTTTAGGCTGCATGCATATGGCTTTCCTTCTAACCTTGAATCTGCCACCAGCAAATAAGTTTAATATGCTTGTTTCTGCTTATGGGTACCAGAGACCAGCAATTAGGCATACTAGATTGCTTGGGACCAGCTCTAAGGGGATATAGTATCCCCTCAATGCTGCTCTTAGACTTTCCTGGGACAGAAGGAGACTTCTTGGGACAGGCAACTCAGAGAGACTTGGAGTGCATAACTGTTGGTCAGTAGCATGCTGAAGTTGGGAGCAAGTTGTCAGGGCTTATTTTCTTGGCCATGGACCCTGTTGGCACTGGATTTATGAACCAGTCCTGATACCTTGTGGTATACCTACTGAGCAAGCTTAATTTGTTATGTGCTCCTTTCTCTTTATGACTTGTTTTCATGCATAAAAA
This sequence comes from Alligator sinensis, assembly GCF_000455745.1. Lineage (NCBI taxonomy): Eukaryota > Metazoa > Chordata > Crocodylia > Alligatoridae > Alligator > Alligator sinensis. The sequence continues at coordinate 1,954,271 of NW_005841857.1, forward strand.
TAATTTACATTTGGGAATTTACTACAATAGGTAATTATTGCAGGAA
>NW_005841857.1:1954326-1967445 GCF_000455745.1 Alligator sinensis
GAATGCTCTGATGAACATAAGCATAGTGTATTCTAGGGAAGCATAATTAACCTATGCATGTAAGTTTGTTAGTCATCAGTTTTTCCATTAAATAAATTTGATACATGACAATTCAATCCGAGGTGAAATCTTAATCCAAGGTTGCTATAGGATTTTTATTTTAATGCTGCCATGTACTCTCCAGCAATGCTGATATGGTCTCCCCAGCTTTTAAGTAGTCTTAGATTTATGACCATAGTTCTCACCTGGGGTGCTGCGGCATGAGCACCACTGCTGCTGTTGCGGCGAGATGGAACTGCGCTCCTGCAGAGCCACATTGGGAAACGCCACAGCCCTTCCTGGTCTGATCCCATGCAGTGACTCCTGGAAAGAGGTGCACAGGGCAGGTGCAAATGTCCCACGCACCTGTTTCGGAGGAGCATGTAGAGCTCTGCAGGAGGTGCGTGGTGCAGTTCCACCTTGTTGCGGTGGCAGTGCCCTGGTTGAGAAGTATTGCCCTAAGGATGAGAGAATTCACTGATGCATTGGCAAAGCACAAGGTGTTTCTATGCTTATGTATTAAACAAACCCCTCAAAAACAAAACCCCCAAGCAAATAGTGTTTATTATGGCAAGCCTTGTTCCTATTCAGACACAGTGGGCTTTTTTAAGGAGTTCTCTAAATCCAGGAGATGAAAAATGTGTTGTATAAGGTAGGGCAAATCAGGTCAATTTTGAATTAATTTAATTTGGTGTTCTACCCTTTTCCACTCACAGCAATCCCATTCGTATCGGCTAGAGTCTCTCATAAAGAGGAAAGGTAGAATAATGCTTTATTTTATTTTGCTGTCTAGGCTTCATTCCTAACACGTTAGCATGGTCTAACTCGGGAGTAATTCCATTGCAACTAATTGAGACTTCCTTGTGCAAGTGACAGAAAAATCAAACCTGTTGTGGTGGGGGCTGAGATGAATGTGGACAGGAGCCAGCAGTTGCACTGATACTAATCCTGTGCTGTTGTGGGGAAAAAGAAAATGTTAGAAGTCCGTTAAATTCCTTATTGAATAAGGAGTTGCCTGGTAAGCTGATGCAGTAAAACAACAGTTCGCAACTGGGGAGCTACCACTTTGAAAAAAAGTTACAGAGGGATGCCCTGACAATAAAAAGGTTGAGAACCACTGATTTATGATTACTTGTGGATGGAATTGGTAACTGTTTTTAATATTGATAGGTAGTAATTTTTGAGAATATTTAAGCCTGGTTATGGTCACAATTTTATGCTATTAAAGTTTTCTATATATCAATATTAGTAGTTGGATTTTTGTATGGACATATGAACACTGGATGTACAAAAGTGACTAAGATATCACTCCTTCAATGGCAAGGGATGGGACTTGACCCAGGATGTTCTCTTCCAAGACCTTTGTTCCTAAAGTAGAAGATAATGGCTCACAGCTGAGGTTCTAGATTCAGAAATAATTAGATTTCATAATAAATTTGACTGAATCATTATTTAATTTGAAAGAAAATGAGTACACAGTTACCAGAAAGTGCAACTCCTGCAACTTCAGTTTTCTCAGAACGGTTACATATTTCGGGAATTTTCTCATAATCATGTCCACCCTCAGGTAAAGGAAAACTTTCTCTTTCTTTGTTTGACATTTATCTTCAGCAGATAATGAAGCTGTGGCTGGAGACTGTGTTCTTCCTGCAGCCCTTTCCAGTCCAACCCCACATAATCCTCCCAGAAACAGAGAGATGCTGGGCAGGTTGGACTCCTGTGCTCCCCTGTGTCTGGGAGGAGTGTGCAGGGTCAGGCTGGAAAGGTTTGTAGCAAGAACGTGCTCTCTGTCACCAGCCCTCCGCACTGTCAGGCTGGGCTGAGGAGCAGCCCTTTGCATTGCTTCCAAAGGCAGTCCAGTTGCAGAGCCGCTCCAGCCCCGTTGTGTGTGCAGGGGGCAGCAGAATGTGTCATGGCTGGATGGTGCCTGGGCCAGGCAGGACCAAGGGACCCGCTGTGGGACAGATCTGCCCACCCCAATATAGTAACTGTTCAGTCATTTTTCTTCTGTCTGCTCCCTGACAAGAGGTTGTTACTGACTTTGGAAGTTGGATTTTGCTGCCATGATCTATTCCTTGATTACCCTAGACCTAGAGAATGTGCTACATGAGAGGATGCAGATTGTCAGACCACAGAATTAACTTAAGAAACGTGAACTAAAACTTAGCACTTTGTCTTCCAAACACTGTTTTAAATGTTAGTTTGCCCAGCACCTTTTGTGTGAGATGCAAGTGTAAGGCAGGGATGTCAAACTCACCTGCCCTGGGCCAAATCTGGACCTCAGGACTGCTTGTGGGCCAGATCCAGCCCAGGGCACAGGGTGAATTTTCTTGGGTGAGCAGTCTAACCCCTCAGATACTACGTAAGGATCATCCTCCCCGCCCCACTCCTTTTTGGAATGAAAATGACTGTTGTGTGCTCTGTACTGACTGTATGCGATAGGCAAGCACACCTGCTTGATCAGACTTCTGAAAGTCTTGGGACATGGATGCCTACTTTGTGACTCCTAGGGACTCTTAGGAGCTGGGTTTCTTAATATTCACCTCTGTACTGGGGATGTGATTAAAAATGGCATTTTATGGGTATATGCATTATTATTATTAAAATTAATTTAGAATAGAATGCAATTTGCAAGAAAAAAAAAGACTTTCAGAAGTTAATTCCTTACTTGAAGTTTAGCTGTTTGAATTTACAGTAATTAATAAAATATTAAAATAATGAAAGAAGAAAAGAAATTGTTGTGCATCTCATCTTGATTCCCGCTAGCGAGAATGGTGTCCTCTTTATCAAACTTGCCTAAGTCTGGACTTTTTCCTAGTTAAAATACTTGTGTGCATTGGTTTCAAGGTCTTACTATGATGACTAAGTGTTTTAGTCAAAAGTAAGGGTTATCAGAATGGTAATTCTCTATTTTCATCTTCTACCTAGTGCTTAATCAAAGGACTCTTGCCTGGGCTCCTGGCAGAAGTTATGTTTAAGGGCTTTGGTACACATTATGCTTTAAGCTTCTAAAATTTTGATCAGCGTTATTGTTAGCTTGAGTTTAGAGTAATCACACATTGAAGCTTAGTATTTCTCTGACTGCCCCGACCTGCACAGCTGTGATTTGCCAGTAGAGAGCTGGTGACTAGGGGCCTGAGTAGGAGCTGGAGCTGTGAGTTGCTACTCCAGGGCTGGTGGCCCAGGACAGGCTTCCATTCCAGCCTAGGCAGAGGTAGGTTGGAGAGATGTGTTGGTGGGGCTGGAGCAGGAGGCAGGAAGGAGGAAGTTTAATGATGAGGACTATGTAGTGAAGTGGGAAGTGGAGATGCAGTGGGTGGGAGTGGGGGGGCTGGGTGATGAAATGAAGGAAGTCAGCCACTGAAACCACTAAAGGATAAAATAAAGTAGTAAAAAAAAGAAAAAAAAGAAAAAATAAAAGTAGTAGAGTAAGTAAATTAAAGAAAGTCTCATGTTTGAATAAATTGGGATTGGGATTGAGTAGCCCTAGCTGAAGGGGACACAGCCCCTGTCCTTGGAGGGAAGCCTCAGTTTGGCCCTTTACCGTTCCCCCTGCCTGCACCGTCCCTAGCCCTCTGTCTTGGATTGGTTTGTGCCCCTATAAGCTTCCTGGCCAGGTCACACCGCTGGGGGCAGGAGAGGGATTGGCTTGGTGCTAGTATCTTCCCCTGGGAAGTATAGTTCAGGGGGTAAAAAGCTTGTCCATGCAGAACGGTGGGGGGAGGAGGGAGGTGGGCACTGCATCCTAGGATTCTGGAGGACTGAAGCTTGGGCAGCTTTTCTCTGGAGAGTGGCCACATGTTTGTGGAACACAAGCTTGGTAACACAGATCAGAGATAAAGCTGCCCTGGAGTGGTATAACTTTAAAAGACCTAAAGGGTGTCTAAAACTAGTTTACATGTCACAGTATGTGGACAACACAGGAGTTAAGAGCACCCTGTGCTGGCTATAATTAATGTGTTACAAGGCCCTAAAATATGATTAACCAGTGAATTGCATTTTAAATAGTAATCTAGACAATTAGTGGCAAGATGAAAGGGAAATAAAAACAAAATTATTACACAAAATGTGTAATAATTTCGTGGCTGGTTCCCATTGCACCTTAAATATAGAAGAACTAGAGAAGGTCCAGAGAAGAGCAACAAGGATGATTAGTGGTATGGAGGGCCTTCCATATGAGGAAGGACTAAAGAGGCTAGTCCTATTCAGTTGAGAAAAGAGATACTTGGGGGAAGGAGGGGCATAAGGATTTAAAAAACACTAAATGTTAAAGATAAAGATAAAGGACAGAGACACAGATATATACCATTAGGAGGACATTTCTTGCAGAACAACTACTCCCCGTCTCAAGATCTTGCTGTGCTTGTGCTCAAGGCAAATCCACCTAACACCTTTTAGAATGCAAATTTAGGAACAAAATTGTTATAAACTGTCTGAGCACTTAAGAACCAAGGACTTAACGCTCTATAATGTACCATAAAACAAACCCAATTCCTGAATTCTTCCCATGAAAGGCGATAATGACCCTTCTCCCTTTGGACAGGCCTTGATCTCCCAGTAATCAGCTTCTTTTCTTCTGATAATTGTTTGTCTGCTACCCCTGGGAATTTCTTTCCTGCCTCTTTCAACTTTTTTTTTACTATGCGTTGCTGGCTTTTACTTTTTAGACCTTAAGGTGTGCAAATGTAGATCAGCTTAGTACCAGCTTGGAAGTGTAACTGCTCCAAATTCCGACTTGAGCGGTGCATTTGTGGGGAGCGGCTGCACCTTAATGGAACAGCAGCTGGGGTGTGTGGATCAAGAGAGAATCCTGCCCTGCATTGGTGTAACTTTGAGCCACATAATGAGTGCTTTAAGCCACTTTAAAGTGTTAATGTGTGAAAAACCCAGGGTTTAAGAGCTCCAGGAGCCACCCAAAATTATCATGCAACAAAGCTCAGAGTTTCAGTGAAAGTGTTTCTAATGCTGCTTAGTTTAATTAGGTTGTGTTGTATGATGTTATGGGGCTAAAAACCTTGCATTGATGTCTTTATTATTTTGAATTTAAGTATATGTGCTGTCATATATTTAGAGATGTTTGTATATTTCTCAAAATATCGGAGATATAGCGATTATAATAAAACTGTTTAATACTTAAACTGACGTGTTAGTCATTTGATAGGGGAAGTATTGCCACATTTAGAAATACTGAGCTGTCTTCTTTATTTTGTCTTTGGTTTGTGGGTCACTCTGTATACCATATTCAGGCTTCAGAAAGCAGATAAGCTTGCTGAGTGTACAGTTTGGGTAAGAACAGATGTTCATTTCTAGTGCTAGAGGTTTCTGGGGCTAGGGACAGACATTCACAAAGCCCAAGCCTCAGTTGATTCAGTCTTTGCAGGTTAGTTTAACCTGCAGAGACTGAGCCGACTTGCAAGTTAGTAGATATTCACTTTTGATTCAGAAAATGTAGGCACATGTCTGCAGTGGCTCAGGTTAGAAGCTGGGGGTCAGTAGAGCGAGCCCTCCCTTCCCTTGTACAGTACTGAGCTGAGAGGAGTAGGGGAGGGTGGCCAAGCTTTGGCAGGATGCTTTGATTAGGGAGGGATTTAAACCCCGACCCTGGCCTGCACAGTTCCCAGCCAGGGTGTGCCTGGAGGGGGAATCTGCTCTCATCAGACTTTTTCTCCCAACTTGCTGCTCAAGCGGCGGGCAGTGTTGCTAGACCCCAGCCCTCAGCCAGCACTCTGCGGCAGTGGCGGGGTGGGGAAGGAGGACTGCTTGTGTGGACTGCATGCAGCTTTTGATGATACCGGGCTTTTCAGTCTCCCTTTCCCTGCTGCTTCATACTGGCTGCAGCAAACTGACAGGCACTGCATTCATTGCAAACCAGGTCATTTCTGACACCTCTCTCTCCGTTGAACACTGACAGCAAGGCAACAGCCAGCAAGGAGCTTATCAGAACACAGAGCTTATCAGCTCATCGAGAAAACAAAGCCTTTATCTCATTAATTCAGGTTCTTCTTAAACAACTTTTTGCAAAGCATTTTAAGAAAGAATGGAGGGACATTACCAGCAGACCTGTTGATTTAGCTCCAAAAAGCCCTAAGTAGATACTGTTTTGTCTGCCTTTGTTCCAGTGAATTTGGAGAGACAAACACATAGACACCTCTCAGCATTAGCTAGCATGGGGGTGTTGTGACCATGACCAGATGCCAACTGGGGTCTGTGGTGTGGGAGAGGGGGGATCCCTGCTTGAGTGGTGAGGGTGGGGGCAGGGGGAAGCCAGGAAGATGCTACTGTCTCCCAGCTGCAGTCTCCATCTCCTTCTCAGCCACCTGAACCTCCAGCTAGGGAGGAGAGGCGTGGGGCCAGTCCTGCTTTCTGGAGCAGACAGCCCAGCCCAGCCTAGGGCTGGAAAGCATTCTGGGATGCTGGGGGACTCTGATTTAACTTAAACCAGGAAGCGGTTTGGGACCCAAGTTCTATAAATTGGTTTGACTCAAATCAGTTAAGTCTGGTACTACATTCAACCAGGTTTATTGTAAACCAGTTTTGGACATTTTGAAACTGGTTTATGTGCACTGAACCCATGTTCTGTTACAGGTTTAAACCAGTTTCTGATCACTTAAACCGGTTTATGTGTAACCTCTGTCCCTGGCCTACGAGAGGCCATGTATAGGAGTTCCAGCCTGCAGCTTCTCCCTTTTTCCCTCTTCTGCTGCTTCCTCCTTTTTTCCTTTTCCTTACACTTTCCCCAGACTGGGGTGATCCTTGTCTGGGGAAGGTATGGGGAACAGCTGCTGCTTCACTGCTCCTGGTCCCCAGGGAGAGTGGGGTGGCTTGGAAACGCTTTCTGCTCCTTCTAGTCTGTGGAAGACGCTGGAAGCTGCTCATCAAATGTACAAGCGTTTATCCTAGCGGGAGACTGTCTCTTGCAGGGGAGATCGTCTAAGTGTCAGTCTAGAAGATTTTCCTCTTGGATGAGGCGTGTTTCTTCTGGGTGGAACTGAATGAATACCCGTATGCTGGCAACTTCTACTGAGAGCAGTGATTCTCCCAGTGGAAACATAATGTTTGTATGTGGTCTTAATGTTGTAAGTGCTTTTATCTCGCTGCACAGATCTTCCGTTTCGACTCGGTGAACGTAAATGTAAATTATTCTGAACCGCATTTCAGGTTCATTTCATTCATTATCTTGGACATGTAGTTTGTTTTTAATAAAGTACATAAAATATGCCAAATCAGGTGGGTCTTGGAGTACACAAAATAGCATTAAAATAATGTTTCAGTGTCTCTAGATAAAATAAGCATTTGTTTCCCCCAGGGTCTCCTGACAGCTGGAGTAGAATTTGAATCTCTTCCTGCTGCTCTTTCTCTTCCTGCTGGGTGTTCCTCAAACCACTGGGCAGATCACTATTAATGGTAAGGGTTATGTTTTTATGGTTCTCATAAGGGAAGTAGCTACAGAGTTTAATTAATTTGCCTGATGACTGGGTAATTTAAATTAGGATTTATTTCGCATCTCCAACACTGAATCCTCCAGAAAGTTGGTATATGACAAGAACTTGCAATAAAGAAGGTAATATTCTTTCAGTAGAGAAGGTAGTATTACATAGTGTGAGTTAATAACCCATGACGCTCAGAAATACATCACTTTATTTTTAGATGTCTATTCTTTACTGTTATTACAATAAGATCCTAAATCTGAGAGGAAATGGAGAGGTAAAGAACTAAATATTAGAAAATTGTGTACTGTATTAGCAGATTACTAGTTTGGCCTGCCATTGAGAAAATTGCCTTTTTTTAAATGCATTCAGAGAATGCAAGGTGAATCTTGCAGTTGACATTATATTAATGAAACAATCAGATAAGATTGCCATATGTATTGTAAGTTTCTTATCCAGAAATTTTTATATTAAAGCATACAGTGTGTTGTAATACAAGAGAACGCATCATTAATAAACTTAAGAAAAGCAATAGCGATAATGAGAAATAGGAAACAAAATGAAATGAAAAGGTACTTTATAAGGTCCTGAGTTTGGTGGAAGAAAGATTGATACATTAATGTTGGGTTCCAGGAAAAAGAGGTTTAAGTAAAATGCTGGAGTTTGACAAGTGAACCAATACTGAGGCAAATGTACATTTTAATTCTTATCGTGGAGAATGATTTAAAAATTATCCTGGAAAGTGATCTATCAGAGTAAATAAGACTAATACGAAAAAGTACTTATTTTTCAGGCTTTCTCTTTCCCCTGTAAGTCCCTGTTCCATTTGATACGTTTTCCCTTTGTTTTCACTCATCTCCTCTTTCTTGCTTTCTCATTTTCTGTGCCCATCACTTTTTTTTTTTATTGTAAAATATTTCAGTAATAAAAGAAAACTGAAGTGTTTGAAAGAGTTCGTGTCAAACTAAAATAAGCCACCTGGGTGTTTTTGTTTTTTTACACCAAACTGTGTGTTAACATCCTGGAATTGAAATTAAATTTTATTTCAACCTTATTTAGAAAATTCATATTAGAATATTTAATGAGGCAGCTGTAGCCATAGCCATAGCCAAAATAAGTTTCTCTCTCCTTTCAGAAAACAATGCCAAATGGATTCTGCAAAAGTTCTTGCTATTTGTTTTCTTATCCTGTTACTGTCTGAACCAAAATGAGGTTCCATTAAAGTAAAGCAACAGTGAATTGTCCCTGTGTGCTCATTTATCACTCACATCTCTTCCCCTTTTGTCATCTCATTGTTCAGCACAAGAGTTCTCCTGCATGTCTAGGTAGTAGATATTGATTCTTCACCAAATAGAATTGAGGTAATTGCCTATGAAATTGAAATAAAACTTATATTTTTTTAACTATAACTGTTCAGTAAAACATGATTAAATGCCAGTGGAAGTCGTAACACAAGAAGGGTTATCTTATATATATCTTTTCTTTTAAACTGGATTGTCGTAAATTATTTTTTTTCCTGATGGATAAGTTTGAGGTCTCATGCTCTGAGGGAGAATATAATGTATATTGACCTATTATATATATAAATATATTATATAAAAGTAGAAAACACCATCGCATATATGACAAAATATAGACAGATGTTGACAGCTCACCTGCTTTCACTGTGGCTGTAAATTCATGATATTTGCATGACACATTGTACATATAAAGAGTCCAGCAGAGGATTTCAAAACATTTGTCACATGGTCTTCTCCCAATAAGAATTTTTATAGCAGAGGTTGCCTTCTCTCAGCAAATCATCTGTAGCATTAAATCATTAAACTTGTGTATTCAATCCTTTCATGAAACAAATAACCCAAGACAAACTAGCTATTTCCCTTTCGAAACAGGATATCACACTTCAGTCTTTGGAGTCTTCAGCGATTGCCTTTTGGATAATCTGCCAGGATTGAAGACTAATGGATGTACGGTAGAAGTCATTCCAGCTTTGCCAAGGCTTCAGATCAGTACTTCTTTGCCAAGGTATGAATGGAGTTAGGTGGACATTTCACTTGGAATAAATGAAGAGTTTGGTGTTTATTTTATATTTCTGCTTGTAGTTGTAAAAGTTTGCCTGTTATAATCGGGGAATATAATTACTATGGAGTATCATCCAATTTAGTGAAATAGAACACATACATTGAGGTTTAAAAGAGGATTTGTGTCCTTGTTTTTATGATGCATTTGAATTCCCAAAAATGTTCAGAATTTCATTTTGTTGGTTTTATTTTTACCCTAGAAATATGAAAAATGTTAACTCTGATCATCTCTGATTTTTATTGATTAACATCTTGGAGTCTCAAGGGGTGTATACTAAGATGTGTTTTATAGCAGAAGGATGTTTTTGTTACAGAGTCAACATCCTCTTCAAAGTGTTCATTAGGCACCACTGTTAAACAGGTAACTACATAAAACCCGAGTTTGGGCATAACTGTTCTAATCATTCCCTTCCCTATTTTCTTGCCATCAGAGGAGACATGGAATAAAATATGGCCATCTGCTCAAGGAAATAATCTTTAGTAATAAGTTGCACACATTGTCCTGCAGCCAAACTGTAGGTTGGTCTCATTGAAATGTTGCTAATGAAGGTTTCTCCATGTTAATGATTGTATTGTAAACTAACAAAGTGCTTGTCAAGAATGATGGGCGGGCGGCGGGGACAGAGTGCCACCGCCCCACGCTGCCGCCTCTGCGTCTGTCCGTGTGCAACTCTCCCACTCCCTCCCTACTCTGTCCAAGCCCATGCACCCCCCCCACACCTCACAGCCACCCAACCAGATGCCACAGCCACATGCCATGCCATGCCACGCACACAGCTACACACACGCACGTGTGTGCCCTGCCACCCCCTGCGTGCCCTGCAGCCGGTGGCATGGGGAGGGGTGTGGCCCATGCCTCCAGGGTGCTGTGTGGGGAGCAAGCACAGGGGACATGCTTCACCCTGTGGCCGCGGGCTGCATTCGACGGGTGCTGCCTGCATGCGTGCTGCCTGCCACCCTGAGGCAGTGTGCCTGGGCATATGCTCCCTGTGTGCGGGGGTGGGGTTTGGCTTCAGGGAGCAGTCAGGGGACACCCCATCCAGCAGCCGCGTGCTACAGCCAGAGGGCACTACCCACGGCCCCCTGCCCACTACCCTCAAGGCATCCTGCGGCCGCGTGCCCTACCCCCCTGCCCCAGAAGCACCCGCCAGCTGCATATGGCGGAGAGTGCGGGGAAGGGATGTGCCCCCCATGCCCGATCCCTGTGTGGCCACAGGGTGCTGTGCAGGGAGCGGGTGTGGGGGATGTGCCCCGCCCTGCGGCTGTGTGCTGCATTTGGTGGGCTCTGCCCGTGCCTCCCTACCTGCTCCCCTTGTGGCACCCTGTGGTGGCACGCCACCTCCCCTCCCCATGGTTGCAAGCCATGCCTCCCTTCACACAGCCTGGCCCCACCTGCCTCGGCTCCACCTCCACCTGTCTATCTGTCTGTCTTCCGGGCTGCACATGCGCAGTTGGCCCGGAGCGTTACGGACCGACAGACCAAAGTGATAAGGCTTTTATTAGATTAGAATGTTTGCATTATCTTTATGGGCTCTGATAATTTGTCCCAAAGGTATTAACAGAATATACAGATCTTAGCTTCATTCATTCAGTCGTCTTATTATCCATCTCACTTGATTTTTCTCTGAAATTTTCTTAGGTTTGTTCAGATTGTATGGCAATTAGTGCTAGTATGAAGCCATGAATGTTGAGCATGTTAAAGCAATAACAGAAAATATATTCTATTCCTTCAATAGATCAAACTGTATATTATCCAGGTTTTCTCATAAAATGATATTCCTGCAAAAAAAAAAAAAAAAGGGAAAGATTTCAAGACTGACTAATTATACAAATTGTCCTTACTTTCTGCTTAATTGGGTTTGATTGGACAGGAAACTTGAATGACAGAAGTTGGAACTTCTCCTGGTAGACACTTGAACTAGAATAGTTAAATTTGCAGGAAGCACTTGCCAGTGTTTGTCTCAGTTACCGTGTCTTCGTTTATGTCCTTTTTCCCTCCCGAGGGCAGTGATTGTATCTTCCTTGGACAAATCACTGCTTACTGTGAATTAGGCAGTATAATTGCAAGGGCAGTCATCTTGGTTATTAGAGTTTTAGGGGCAAGAATGTAATTATTACCTTCTCAAAGGGAACAATTCGACACCAATGAAATTGCATATTTGCAACTTCAGCTTGCTGTGTCAACTTAGGTCTGTTTAGTTAGTTTAGTCAACCACAGTGATAGGACAGCTTATATTGTTTATATTAGTTGTGTATAGATTATTCATTCTTGTTAATTAGCAGGCAGTTCTGGATAATGCTGATTAGAAATGATAATATTCAGAAATTTATGCTATTGCTATAAGACCAGTATCTGCCTGTAATGGTGCATCTCAGCACTGCAAAGCAGGTCTGTTCTTATCTTTGGTTAAAATGGACATGACTTAGGTTTAAGTCGCATTAGCAGCTCTAGTTTAAGCAAGTGTAGGGGGGCCTCGCACTGAACATGAACTTTTAACTCACACTGCTTACTATTATAACGTAATACCTTATTGCTGCTTGGGGAGTATGTAATTTATTACATTATTCTATTTTTAATGTTTTATTTGTTGCTATAATTTATCTTGAAGACTTTCTGTAAAAAGCAACGTATAAATTTAATAAATAATGATTAAAATACTCCTTTTTATCGCTCTCCCCTCCAGTGCTGGTCCATACAGAAAGCAAGAATTTTCTATTGCTCTTTAGTGCTGCCAGTTACACTTGTTAACTCAAGTACTAGGGAGAGGATCCTGCTGTGAATCTGAAGATATTAATCCTGATTATCACACTTGCGGGCTGGGGTGGTGGGGTAGTATGATTTTTGCATGATGGAATCTTTTTTTTCAGGTTAATTTCTTTAAAGACAGTCAAGTATATCCTCCTCTGAAGTGAACAGAACTAGTAAACACTTCTTATATTTAAGGTGTTTGAAGGTTTCAAATCAAGAAATTGGAAATCAGAAGTTGCCAGGGTTAAGATGGTCTATGCAACCTTAATTTGATCACCTTGTGTGTGCGCAATATGGTAGTCTTTAAATTACAATGTCAGCTACTTCTGCCTCCCCTCTCCCCTCCACTCCCTAGAGGCCTCATTAAGTTTATAGGATATGTTGTAGTCTGGGAACATTTAAGACTGTATAGCGAACAGCCTCCATATGCTACACAGCTTCCTTACAAAGCCCCATTTCATTTGTTGAGGTTGGAAGGTGCGTCGTGAAGCAGAGCCATACAGGAAGGGAAGGAATGGCCCTTTGTGTAAGGCAGTTGGATGTCACTTTTAAGAACAGTTTCTATCCCTGTGTCTACTGCAGAGTTACTAGTGGTGCTGGGCAGCAATACTTTCTCAGGTGATGGGTACATGTTTCTTGTGTTTTGGGTCCCAAACTTAAGACGGGTGGAGAAATGCAAAACATTTAGTCCAGCAGTTGAGCTTAATGACAGCTCTGCTTTTAACATGTTAAGAACGCCGTAATGCCAAGTACTCTGAAAAATCAGAACCAGGTAGACTTAGCATTTACCTTTCGTCAACCTGCACCGCCCCCCCCTCCCCCC
>NW_005841857.1:1967476-1973295 GCF_000455745.1 Alligator sinensis
ACCAGTCATCATTCTTCTCTTCCTTCTTCATGGCTGTGGTCCCCACCTCATTGTGCAGATTGTTGCACTCCGTTTGTTATTTACTATATTTGCTAGACAGATACTCGGATATCATCTCTCCTGGTGTCCCCTGTCCACTTTAGTCTGGGTCATCCCCTGGCCTACTGCTAGCCAGGGTCTTTTCATAGATCATTTGAACAGTAGTCTTTCTGTCTTCCCTCAGTATGTAGTCAAATCATTTCAGTTTAGGTTTTGACCTTCTCAGTGATTTTTTTTTTATTATTTTTTTTTTTGTACTCCTAAGCGTGCTCTGATATCATAATTTCTCATCTTGTTTCCAGACTGACACTTGCAATTCATCTCAATATCCTCAGCTATGTGCTTTCTAGTATCTTCTCTTCCTTTTTTCTAATGGCTCAGGGTTCTGCCACACACCTGATTGTTTTGTATAAGTTGATCCTTGGCGTAATTGGCATCTTACTGCAGGTTAACTACTCATTTTTTTTTTCCATTTTTTTCATGTTGTTCATTATTTGAGAGCCTCTTCACAAACTCCTTTATTGCTTATGATGGTGCCCAGTGACTTGCTTTCTTTGTGTGAGAGAGGTACTGGGCTCTGCTCTCTGTTGTTGAAACACTTAGTTTTCTATTACTTGTGTCTGACATAACTTACTCTGTTTTTGAATGTTGGCTTTCAGCTCCCCATACTGGAGATGTTCCTACCATTTTGCTCATGCTTGCTGGAGTACCTCTGCTGTATCTGCCATGGTGACTTGGTTGTTAGCATACAGCAATGCCTGTGATGTTGCCATTTTTCACTTGTTATGTTCATCACAGTTATGAACTGGAAGGGGCTTTGGTTTGATCTTGGGTGTAATCCAATGGCCATTGAAGGAGCCGTCCTTCCAAGCACTGTTTTGACTGCTTCACTGTGTGTTACTTGTATGAACTTTATTAGACTCTCACATACACCTTTCCTTTTCATATACATACAGACTCCCATAGCACCTAATCATGTGTCTTTTCCAGGTCCACAAACATAATGTACAACTTGTGTTTCAAATTCTTTTCTGCACCTGCCTTTCTATAAAGATTGTGTCTGTGATGAATTTTCCTAGCATAAATATGAAGTGCATACTGTCTTTCATGATGGTTTCCCTCCTTTGCATCAGCTGATCTTTCCAGGACCTTTATGAGGTACTCTAGTAGAATACTTTGATAATCAACACACATTAGGATACCTTTTTTACTGGTAAATTGTCACTATAACACTATGCTCCCAATCTGCTGGCATTCTTTGTTCATACCGTATCTGTTGTAGTATGTTGCAGGCCCATTGTATTCCCTTTTCACTCAGTGCTTTAATCATGCCTTCTGTCATCCATGAAGGTCCGCTAGCCCTTCTTGCATTTACATTCTTCACTGCATTTCATGACTTCTCTGCTTATTCCCACAATTGGTCCTCTTACCAGGAGTGCCACTTCTAATTCACTTATTTCAAAACCATTCAAAGTAGACTTTCTATTGCTTTTTGATATGTTCCTCATGTGTCAGGATGTTGCACTCTTCTCTCCTGATGACCTTAATCCCTACATCCTTCTTTGCATTTGCTTTGCTCTTGGCTACTTTGTGTTATGATTTTTCTCCTACAGGCATTATCAGCTTTCTTTATCACTGCTCTAGTACCTCACTCTTAGCTTTGATCACTGTGGGTTTTTTTTTTCTTTTTTTTTTTTTTTTTGGCAACTCTCTTCCATTCTTTGTATCCATTCCCAGGTGTTCTCATTTCTCTTTCTCTGCCAGACTCTTTATGCCTTTTCCTTTGTGTGCTGCTGTTTGTTGTTTAACTTGCTTACCTATGCCAGAATTGTTTGCTTTTATATCCTTTAAAAAATGCAATAAATACGGGAAAGCAACAAGCTGAATCCAGAAGATCTTGGCCCTAGACATGTGGGTCGTCTGGGAATGAAGTTACTTAATTGTATTCTGTGATAATTTTCCCTTTGGCTTCTGCAAGTGGACTTCGTTTAGGATTCTCACATAAATTCAGGAACTTGTTTTTGGCATCAGAACATTTAGGGTTTTCTTTTTTTCCCCGTACTCTAAATGGACTATGATACGGATTCAAACATTGAAATGGAATGTTGAGTTTCACGTACAAAAAATACTGGCATCAGGAATGTCAATGAAGATTACTCAGGGACTGCACCTGACCACTTGTTCTTCAGCAGTAGCCGTTTGCTGTTTCACTTGGCATATTTGAAGATCTTTGAGCAATTTAATTGAAGGTGCCCATTGAATATGAGAACAGATATCATTTAGATACATTTAGTACTGCACTCAAAAATGCCAGGGTATGGTTGCTGGTACTTACAATCAATCAGAATTATGCTGACCTGTGTGATTTATGTGAGTTTGGAATTACTGCCACGGAGCTGATTGCACCCTTGTTGTGGATGTTGTCCACCAATCATGCAGTAGAGAGCTGTGAGGAACTCGGCCAAAAGAACAAAAACTTCCTTCTCTAAATCTTCCAGTTCCGCATTCAGAAGATTTGTGAGGGCACTTTTCTCCTTGCAGTTTTGTAAATTGGATTCAGTTTATCAAATTCTAGCACACAAGCATTTTTAACTATTTGAAATAACGTAATTTTAGCATAAACATCTCCAACAAAGACATGGTTAAGTTGGATGCCCAATGATGAGAAATTGAATACAAAAACCTCTTCATACCAGTTTGATTAATATCTGAAACATTTCCATGAATTTTTCCATTAACTTCAATGAAAAGAGGTATTTTTGGTGAAGCATACAGAGTACCAACATTATTGTTAGAAGATGAAGAAATGGAATTAGCTTCACTTTGTCATTCATCTCTTCATTGAAAGGCTGATTTGTGATGCTTTTGCTCAAGACATGGTTGAGGGAGACTGCAGAGAAGAAAATTTTTTGATGCAGACCACTCTCCTTTTCTTTTGACTGCCACGATTTATCTTTGACAATAGCTGCAACCTGCCACATGAGTAGATAGAGTAGATATAACATGGGAGGGATCTCCTTGTCTTGAAATGGAGTATGAGGCGGTGGGAGGGACAGGCAGCTGCTGTGGCTCCGGCCCTGACCTGGTACAGCTACAGTTGCTGCCTGCCCCTGCTCCTGCCCTGCCACCTTTGGCCTCCACCTCAGGCCTCTCCACCCTGCCACTTATCCTTGTTCCAGCCCTGATCCAGCCTGGGGCACAGAGCAAGTGTGCTTCAGCCCAAGGCTGGCCTAGTAGCAGGGGTGTGGCAGGTCCCAGCCCAGTCCCAGCCCTGGGGCCTGGCTGAAGCTGTTCCAGCTGCTACCAAGCTGGGCGGGGATAGCAGTGGCAGGGGTCAAGCTGCTCCCCTCCTGCCTGCCCTCTTGCCACTGCTTTCCCTGATGCAGTGGTTGTGGGGAACGGGGTATAAATTTAAGACAACACTCCAATAATTAGATTCTAGATATGGAATATATAACAAGCTTATACATTTTTGCTGGTTGTTAATGTTTTAGATGGTCATTAACCTGCCCCCTCCTCCCCCAGTCTTCTCTTCTCCAGAGTTTATGACAGCCTTCAGCTACCTGAAGGGTGGTTCCAACAAGGAATGGAGCTGGACTGTTCTCAGTGGTGACAGATGACAGAACAAGGAGCAATGGTCTCGAGTTGCAGCAAGGGAACTGAGGTTGGGTATTAGGAGGAACTCTCTCATAAGGAGGGTGGTAAAGCATCAGTGCAGGCTACCCAGAGAGGTTGTGGGATCTCCATCCTTAGACGTTTTTAAGACAGGTAGAAGAAGGCCTTAGCTGGGATGATGTAGTTGGGGCTGGTCCTGCTTTGAGCAGTGTCTGGATTAGATGTGACCTCCTGAGGTCCCTTCTAACCTTCATTGCCTGGGATTCTATGAAAAATATGTAATCCTTTCTAAAAGCAATCCAGTACTTGTTAGGCTGTTAATGTCAAAAAGTTTCAAAAGATGAGCACATTTCTCTGTAGCAGATGATATTTCCTTCATTACTACTAAATTTACTGTAATTTCTTTAAATCTGTTGGACCTATGTGTTCCTATTTTTTTTTAACTTCCTTGCAATTCAATCTATTACTTGGTGCATAAGGAATTAGTAAGCGCATTGCAGCATTGTGTGCAACTTTTATCCAAATACATTGATTAGCAAAGGTCAGTGTAACGAGATAAATTTACTGGAAGTCGTAATTAAGCTTGCTACAGGGTGAAATTGACATCCTTGATATAAAACTAAATTAAAGTGTGTTCATTCAAATAATTTAAAAGGCTATCAAAATAAAGGTTTTAAATGAGTTAAAACAGTTTTCTCTTGGGTGAACTGCTAATATATTACGCAGCTAAAACTGCAAGGGACTTCTACTGTGAAAAAGCTGAGATACAGAATGGCTATTTCAGCAAGTACAGTAAGTCTTTGATACTTTATAGCAACAAGACAGACACTGCAGGATACTTTCTTGATGTGTGCTTTTTAAGATGTTGCCACTTTCTGTTCACTAGGTGGAGAGACCAGAGGGTGCTTCATTATAGCAAAAAAAATCCTAAAACAGCTAAATTAAGGTGGACTGCAGTGTGCATATGGAAATCTTAAAATCTGAGTACAAATCAGGCTTTCTGGTTCTTCTCCCCATCTACCACTACTATTCCAAAAAGCTCTAAAGATATTAGGCTATTGTGTTGGTATCCATATTTGACAGGGGAGTTTTAAACAATTGTAAAGTACACAATCCACTTCTGTATTAAATAAAGAGTTTAGTTTTTTAAACAACAAAAAAAAAATGCTTAAAAACTATGATGATTGTGTTTCCATGGAAACAACCTTTCTCATAAGATTTTAACAAAGAAGAGTAGCCAGATTACAGAACATGCAGATTTTACCACCAAATTTACCAATGGTTAATTTCAGTTGATTCTTCTTCTGCACCCACTTACTCTCCCCACTTTCTTCTTGGATGCTTCTGCTTTTTGGCTCCTTCCCTTCAGTATAAAAAATACCCTGCATCCTCATGAACTCTTAACCTCCTACTCATCTCTGACATGCTCCATTATTCCTCCTCTCCTTTCTTCTTAACTTCCCTAGTACTTACTGTTTCGCCTTCATTTAATTCATTTCTGTGCAGAATCCACTCTAGTCTGGCTTCTGCCTTAACCTGCACTCAGCAAGCACTCAAATTAGACAAGCTCAAGGCCTCTAGTCCAGGGGCGTGCAATTATTTTGAGCGGAGGGCCGCTTACCCAGTTTTGGCAGGCTGTCGAGGACCTCATGGGTAGCCCTGTCCCTTTACAGGTGACCCGCCCCCTGGTTGCCATCTTGGGGCCAATGTCTTGGGACCTGTGTCCCAGGGCCAGCACCGGTGGGGCCCGAAGCAGGACACAGGCTGGCAGGGGTCTGTGGAGCCGAGCTGGGCTGCACCAGCAGGGAGAGGGGGGAGCTCCATAGAGTCCCTGCCGGCTGCTCCTGCCACCCTGCTCTGGCCCCCGCCGGCACTGACCCTGGGGCACCGGTGCGGGTCTTGTGCTCCTACTGCCTCCCCGCCCAGTCACACCCAGTGCCCCCCCAGCCCCACGGTACAGGGAGGGGGCAGTGCACAGCCTCAACACCCTGCTTGCCAGCAGGGAAGAAGCTGGTGCTGAGCACAGGGAAGAGTGGCCCCTCGCCTGCCCCATGGCCAGCACTCCCTGCTGCAGGTGCTCGCAGCCCACGCGGGGCTGTCTGGAGCAGACATAGGCAGTCCCAGGCGGATTGCGAGTGGCTGGGGCCCGGGGGGCCCGCCCCACC
>NW_005841857.1:1980714-2046674 GCF_000455745.1 Alligator sinensis
AGCTGGGCTGCCCCGGCAGGGAGAGGGGGGAGCTCCATAGAGTCCCTGCCGGCTGGGACCCCACGCTTCTGCCATCCTGCTCTGGGCCCCGCCGGCACTGACCCTGGGGCACCGGTGCGGGTCTTGTGCTCCTACTGCCTCCCCGCCCAGTCACACCCAGTGCCCCCCCAGCCCCACGGTACAGGGAGGGGGCAGTGCACAGCCTCAACACCCTGCTTGCCAGCAGGGAAGAAGCTGGTGCTGAGCACAGGGAAGAGTGGCCCTCCCAGGCGGATTGCGAGTGGCTGCAGCACGGGGCACCAGCCACACAGCGAGAGAGGAACCTCTCTTCCCTGCACTCAGCCCCAGCTTGTAACCTGACCCCGCTGTCAGCTTGGCAGTGGGGCCAGGTTACAAGGTGGTGCTGAATGCAGACAGGGGGGAAAAGCAGCCCCTCCCCCAACCCACGGCCGGTGCTCCCTGCTGCAGTCACTCGCAGTCCGCACAGGGCTGGCTGGAGCAGGCACAGGCAGCCCCACACGACTATTATAAGAAGCAAGATAGGGTAGGGCTCTTAATTAGAATATTTTTCTCATTCTTTTCTGAACATAGCATTTTTCCCTTTCTCACTTGACTTAAAAGAAAAAAACAACCCAAATCTTTTTGTTTTGTTTTGTTTTTTGTACTCTGGTCTCCTTTGAGTTGATGTGCTGTAACAAAATTATTAGAAATTTCTCATTTAAAAAAAAGATGATGACATCTCATCCATCTTGCTTTCTTTCATGCTTTCTCAATTTGTTTTCATTATGATATTGGCAGCATATCATTTAACGAACTCTTACAGCAAGAAACAAATGTTTTATCCTGTTTGAATGCTGTGATTAATCTTTCAGAAAACATACTTCTTACTCCTAATAGTTCTTGAAAATGCTGGCAACAAGCCATTAACATTTGAATTGAAGAAATACAAGATGATAATTCCAATGACTGGTTTTAAAAACCAGTATTTTGCATACCAACAAGGTTTTTTTTTTTTTTTGGTGGTGGTTGTGGGTGTGGTTTTACATTGTGAATGGGTTCTTACATTGGGATATAATGTCTAGCATACTATTTCATTTCTACCTTTCTTTGTTACTAGGTCTGCTCACACACTTCAGCCTTCTTCAGGGGATGAAATCTCCACCAATGTGTCTGTCCAGCTTTATAATGGGGAGACACAGCAACTTGTCATTAAATTAGAAAATATTGGAACAGAACCTTTGGAGAAACTGGAAGTCACAGCAAAAACACTCAGTACTAAAGGTATGTATGGTAGTCAGCCTAGAACGAATGTGAATTCTTAATTTTGCTATAAATGAACACAACATGGTTAGAAGACACTTAATGGGGTGAAATTTCAGAATAAAAACAGTTCTCTCTTGATAGACTAATTGGGTTCGTTCAGTTGGGCATCAATTCCAGCTCTGAAAAATGAGATCCAGTAGACCCTAGTGCAGGGGTGGCCGGAGTTACTCAGCCTGGTGAGCCACATCCGATCCTCCACTGAAGCCAGAAAGCAGGTCGGGGGGAGGTGCTGAGTGACTCGGAGTGGAGGTGACCACTGTTCCCCCTTCCTCCCCTCCCCACCCTGCACTGCCAAGCCACTTTGGCTTTCCTCGTGGGGAGCACACCCCCAGGGTAAGTGGTGCGGCTGCAGCCTTGGCCCCCAGCAGCCCAGTGTCCCCCAGAGCCGCCGTGGGCAGAAGTGGGTGGGCTTTGGCGGAGAAGCCCCAGAGTGCCGCATGTACTGTGCTGGTGAACTGTATGTGGCTGGTTTGGCCACCGTTGCCCTAGTATGTTATTGTTCTAGAAAATCTATGACAATAATCTATATTTGAGAGTAGTGTTAATTAGGAAAGTTTGTAATATAAAATTATAACCCATAAAAGGGAAAGTATCATGTCTAAAATAATCATTCCTCATCAGGTAAACCATCACTTGTTAATTCTAACATTATCTTACTTGAGAGCTTATTGGAAATAATATATCCATTTGTTCCCAGCAATAGTATCTGCAATAGGAAAAAATGTGGGATAAAACACTAGATAGGAACAGTGATGAAAAAAATTAAACCAGCTTGTAGATTAAAAGGGTTAGTGCAAATGCAGAAGGAGCAGAAGGCAGGTATAATTATTCCTGTCTCCATTGACTTTTTCCAAAGATTATGTTCTATTATTTTTTAAGTAGCCGGATGGCTGAAATGTTTCTCTTCTTTTATAAGGTTTTGATTTTTGGTTCATATTGTGAAACATCATTATGAAAATTATGTTAACTGGTTAAATGTAGAATCACAGATGAAAGCATGTTTTAGTACTGTGGAAATAACCTGCTACGCTGTAGTGGTTGTTCTTACATTACTGCTACAATAAGAAAATAACATTTGATAATACATGCTTTTTCATCACTGAGCATTTAAGCTCTTCATTCCTACAAAAGCACTTCCTCTTCATCTAAAAATAGTAGTTTTCGGTCATTAAGGTAGGAATAGGCAATTGAATTGGTTTAAAAGGCTGGGAAGAACATTGTGGGGGCTTAATACATGTGTCAGCTGATCCTTTGTAATTATCTCTCTACTCTTATCCTGTCCACAGTATGTGAGGCTAAAGTGTAGTAACTTAAATATACTTCATTCTGGGGTGATCTGCCTTGTTTTAACTCTGCATTGTGAATGTGTGGAACAGTTAGGCCACATTCAGCTGAAACATGGCAAATCCCTCCTTGATTTCCCAGTATAAATTGTTCATTGGTTCATACCCTGACAGGAGCTTTTCTGCCTGTTTTGAAAGTCTCTAAAAAGACTGCCTTAAAAACCAAGGGAAAAATAGGATTGTTATCTATATTAAAATAATCATAGAAAAGTAGGGCTGGAAGGGCCTTCAGGTGGTCATCTAATTCAACTCTGGGCGGGATCATCCCTGGCTAAATCATCCTAGAAAAGTGTTTGTCTAACCTACTCTTAAAAACTTCCAGAATCCCTGTTGTTCTGGATGCTACACTCGCATGTAATGAAAAGATTAAACCCCATTGTTAATCCCATAACTATATAACATTAAATAGTAATGCGTGGTTCAGTCTTTCAAGAGCTTGGTTTGCTTAGTATCATGGTAACAATCACTTAAACCCCCGCCCCAAAAATACTTAAACCTTTTATAGAAAAAGCTAGGTGAATGGTCGAAGAACTTGAACTGAGTAGTATTAAGTAAAATAAAAAACAGTACAGTTTCTTGTTCCTTTCCTTCAACTGTAGTCTCTCTTTATAATGAACACTCTCCCACCTCCCCCTGCTTGAGCGGCGGTTTTTTTGCAGATAAAAAAGATGGAAATGACTCTGTTTTATGGGGGGAAGAGTTTGAGGGGCTGGGGCTGTGGGGGTTTTGAGTCTCGTCCTGCTCCTTTGAGAGTGGGGAGACCAACATGCAAAAAAAGGAAAGAGGGAAGAGCGAAGATTAAAAAAAAAAAAAATTATACAATGCCTGCCCTGGTGCTATTTTCCTTTGCATCTTTGCAGCTGGAGGAATTCAGACTTGGCATTACGGTATAGCTCATCAACCATTCTGAGACCAGGCAAAAACGTGTTGGCCTGTTCAAGATCTTGCTTTTAGCTATGTTTCTGACTATAAGCTCATGGCATTGTGACACTCAGTATTTTGGGGTCCTTTCTGTTTTGTTCACTAATTACACTTGATTTCTTATTGCCCTGTTTTGGTAATTGAAACCTGGTTTTTGCTGCTCTTGTTAAGCTCATGTCTGGTAAACATGGTAGCCATTTTTGTTTGGGCTAGTTCAGTTTTTCTGTCATAAATGTCGAGTTTAGTTTCCGTACAACAAAATCCAAACAATTTACATTCTTAGTATATTAAGATATTAAATAAACACATTCGCAATTTCAGTAAACATTTTTCTGTATTTTACCCATTTATGCAACGTAAAGCTTGATGTTTCAGTTTCCCGTCACAGGAGGGTGGCTTGGAAATACAATCTGGCATGGCAGGGAGAAGGGAAGAGGAGAAGGAGGGAAATAATTAGGGATAATATGTTGCATTTCTATATACTTAAGCTTACTTTTCCTGCACTGTTGTTTATTTCTAGGATATGCTCAAGAATAAGCTTATAATGCTTGCAAGTTGTACAGTAAAGGCTTTCAGAATTTGAATGTTTAGGAAACTTGGAATTTGGAGCATCTATCCCACATAAAGGGAAAATACCTGTAGAAAAGGAATTCAATCTCTGTTGGAAGTATTACCATCTATAATGCTATTTGGAGAAGAGAGCCTACAATGAATGGGGAAAAAAACAGATTGATTCACAAGAAAATTATGTAATAAAGGTCAAAGTATAGGCAGAAACTTCTTTTACAAAATACTCCACAGATGGTACCTATCACCAACACCTTCGTAATGGATGCATCATGTTGAAGAGGCTCTGGAAAAAGAAGTTTCTTTTTCCATATGTTGTAGTTGTGCCCAGAGGCCCAAGTATCCTTGGGGGAAGTGAAGAGAAAAATAACTGTCGTGGTGGGCATCATGTCCCTTTGGATCTGCTTGTATGTCTGTTGAAGAGCCCAGTACAGGAACTTTACTTTGTGCAGAATTAAAAGCTGCTGTCTTTGAGGGAAGAAGGGAGGTTCAGGGAACTACAGACTGGTCAGTCTCACCTCAGTCCCTGGAAAAATCATGGAGCAGGTCCTCAAAGAATCCATTTGTAAGCACTTGGAAGACAAGGTGATTAGGAACAATCAGCATGGATTCACCAGGGGCAAGTCATGCCTGACCAACCCAATTGCCTTCTGTGATGAGGTGACTGGCTCTGTGGATGTGGGAAAAGCAACAGACGTGATCTACCTTGACTTCAGCGAGGCTTTTGATGCACCACCCACAACGTTCTCACAAGTTAGCTGAGGAAGTATGGGTTGAACGCATGGACTGTAAGGTGGATATAAAACTGGCTGGATTGTCAGACTCAAGGGGTTGATGGCAGCTGTAATCAATGGCTCAATATCTAGTTGGCAGCCAGTGTCAAGTGGAGCACCCTAGAGATTGGTTCTGGGGCTGGCTTTGTTCAGTACAAGCAACCCCTGCTTAACGCGGTTTTTTTTTTAGCGCTATTTTGCTATAGTGCTCATTTCACTTTGATACCCGTTTTCACTTAATGCTCATGGGTTTTGCTATAACGCTCGTGGGTATCATGCAGGGAGCCTTGTCGGTGGGCAGCCTCATCGCCATCTTGCTTCGTCAAAAATGTTTGTGCTCTGTGCTCTTTCGTGCCCTGTGCCCATTCATGCTTGTGTCACTGTCTTCCTTCATTTTTTGAGTTGCATTCTGAGTCAGAAACGTTCAGCTGACTCTGAGTGCAAGTGCTGAGAAAAAACAGCGAAAAAGCATAACGCTGGAGCTTCAGTTGGCTGTCCTGAAGTGAACTGGAGCAAGGGAACGCCAGAATGAGGTCTGTAGTGTTGAATTTGACGGGGTCAACTGTTAGGACCATATTGAAAAATAAAGACAAAAGAATGTGGTGGAATTGTAACTCCTTTGAATGCTTTGAAACTTAGTAGGAGTAGGGCTCCAATTATGTTAGAAATGGAGAGGCTGTTAAGTGTGTGGATTGAGGATACAACTCAACGCCATATGCCCACGAGTATGCTGCTTATTCAGAAGAAGGCTGAGAGTCTGTGTGATGATTTACAGAAAAAAAATGCCTGAGAGGTCTGCTTTTGAGCCTTTTTATGCAAGTAAGGGGTGGCTCAAAAAAAAAAAAAAGATTTAAGAGGTGCAGCAACTTGCATAATGTTTCTGTTTAGGCGGAGGCTGCTGGTGCTGACACCCGAGCAGCCTCCAGCTATAGAAATAGACTTGTGGAAATTATTGACGAGGGGGGATATACGCCTCAACAAGTCCTCAACACTGACGAGACAGGCCTCTTCTGGAAGAGGATGCCTTCTAGGACCTACATTTCCAGGGAGGAGAAGTCAATGCCAGGTTTCAAGGGGACCAAGGATTGACTGACTTTATTGCTTGGTGGTAATGCCCCAGGGGATTTTAAATTGAAACCGTTGCTTGTATACCAGTCAGAAAGCCCCAGGACTCTCAAGGGGTATCTTAAAAGCAGTTTGCCAGTTCTTTGGAAGTCTAACAAGAAGGCCTGGGTGACAATGTCAGTCTTTCAGAGTTGGTTCAGGGACTACTTTTGTCCTGCGGTTGAGAAATATTTTGCTGAGAACAATCTGTCCCACAAGGCACTTCTCATTTTAGACAATGCACCAGGGCATCCTACCACACTTGATGACCTCAGTGATGATATAAAAGTTTTTTTCCTGCCCCCAAATACCACTTTCATCATACAGCCAATAGGATCAGGGTGCAATTGCTACCATAAGGAAAACATTCACCCAGGCAGTCGGGGCTACAGAAGGAGCGGGTGCTCCAACCCTAAAAGAATTTTGGAAGGGCTGTGATATCCGCAAGGCAATAGATACCTTTTCAAGTGCCTGGAATGAAGTTGCCTCCAAAACAATGAATGGTGTCTGGCAAAAGCCTTGGGCAGACTGTGTCCAGGATTCCCAAGAGGTTGAGGAACCAGTGGTGACAATTCAGGACAGTATCGTTGAGTTCGGAAGGAAAATTGGATTTGATGAACTTGAACCTGAGGACATTCAGGAGTTGATCGATTCCAACAGGGAGGAATTAAGCAATGAGGACCTCATTCAAATAGAGCAGCAGAGAAGCCATGAAGAGGAGGAAGATGCTGAGGAAGATGTTCAACCAGCAAGGGCCTTGGCCAGCAAAGGCATGGCTGAAGCTGTCAAACATCTTGAAGCTTTTCTTTCCTACTTTGAGAATGACCCTGACATGCAGCACAGTTCTGCAGTTGCAAGAGGAGTTAACAATGAAGTCAATTGTTACAGGCTGCTTTACGATGAAAAGAAGAAGCCCAAAGTGCAGCTGTAAGTGGATTACTTCTTCAGGAAGTGCACAACTCCAGCTTCAACCCCTGCAGCCAGCCCTCAAAAAAAAAAAAAAAAATCCTCGGCCAAGCACTTCTACATCCCTTGAACCTGACACTAACCCAGACTGCTCTGATTCGGAGTGCTGAAGGGAGCTGAAAGAGCAGAAAGTGAAAGTGCATCTGTGCATACAGTTCATTACTTTATTTTGTAATTTTATAATTATTTCAAAGTTCAAAGTGTTAAATAAAGTATTTACATACATTTAGATGGTTGAATTCATTGATTTTTTTTATAGTACTAGTCGGGGATTTCAGTGATTTTTATAGTATGAGCAGGGAGCTTTGGAAATTAATTATCTCTATTTACATTCATTCCTGTGGGAAAATTGGTTTAACTTAATGCTGTTTCGTTTAGTGCTCAGTTTTTCCGGAACCAGTTAAGGGCACTAAGCAGGGGTTGCCTGTATCTTCATCAGTGATCTGGAAGATGAGATGGAGTGCACCCTCTGCAAGTTTGCAGATGACACCAAGCTGGGAGGAGTAGTAGAAATGCAGGAGGATTCAGAGAGACCTATACAAGTTGAAAGATTGAAACATAAGAAATCTCATGAAGTTCACTAAAGACAAGTGCAAAGTCCTGCATTTAGGATGGGAAAATCCCATGCACCGCTACAGGCTGGATACTGACTGCCTAAGTAGCAGCTGTGCAGCAAAGGACCTGGGGGTTACACTGGACAGTAAGCTGAATATGAACCAGCAGTATGCCCGTGTTGCCAAGAAGGCTAACGGCATCCTGGGCTGTATTGGTAGTTGTGTTGCCAGCAGACCAAGGGAAGTGATTCTTTCCCTCTATTCAGCACTGGGGAGGCCACATGTAGAGTCCAGTTTTGGTGCCCCTATTACAGAAAGGATGTAGACAAATTGGAGAGAGTTCAGCACGGGACAAAAAAAATAGGAGGCTGGGGAGAGGCTGAGGGAATGGCTTATTTAGTCTGGAGAAGAAGACTAAAGGGGGGATTTTAATAGCTGCTTTCAGCTACCTGAAGGAGGCTTCCAAAGAGGATGTAGCTAGACTGTTCTCAGTGGTGGTAGATGACGGGACAAGGAGCAGTGGTCTCTCAAGGTACAACAAGGGATGTTTAGGTTGGATATTAGGAAAAACTTTCTCGCTGGGAGGGTAGTAAAGCACTGCAACAGGCTACCCAGAGAGGCTGTGGTATTTCCATCCTGGGAGGTTTTTAAGATCCAGTAGACAAAGCCTTGGCTGGGATGGTGTAGTGTTGGGGATGGTCTTGCTTTGAGCAGGGGGTTGGACTGGTTGACCTTCTGAGGTCCCTTCACACCCTCATTTTCTATGAGTCTATGGTTTTTGAGCAAAACAATCTAGTATCTAAATGTGGAAGGAATCTCCCCATCTAACCCTCTCTCCCCCATAGTAGTAGTGGAAATCCTAGTTATGGAAAAAAGTCATCACGTTAGATTATTAGAAAAGAGACCAATTGAAATTTAGAAATAGGCATTTCATTTTCTGACTCATGCAGAGGACAAAATTTGTAAGCCTGTAAGCCAGAGTCTCAAATCATATTTTTTAAGAGTCATGAATATTACTGAATGTTATACTTAGATGATCATTATATTGGTAGAAGAGGTGGTACTATATAAGAAGTTTTATATATTATTTCTGTTGTAAAGAAGCAGTAACTCCAGCCATATGCAGTTCCTGTGTATTTCTTATGTGTTGGAATTGTATATCTGTAGCTACCTAACTTTAGAAAGTGTCAATATTTTGGCAGTTGACACACTTTGCTAGGAGCAGAATGGTACATGACTTCTGTTGTCTTTACTGATAGTAAGACCAGAACTCTTCCAAGCTCCTGAGAAATGCTCTGTAATGACTTGGTGATGTTCCATTTGGGAAAAGAGGGCACACTCCATCAGCAAATGAGCTCCCAAATCAATTTGGACAAAGTCAGAGTTTTGCACTGTAGATAGTGAAGAGTGTACAATTTTCTTTCCACCCTAAAACTTATCCACTCTTTTATCCATTTTCCTGAAGGAATGAGCATAGAAGCAAAAAGGGTACTAAAAACCTGGGAGTAAGAATACAGCCCTGTTTGACTCCTTTAGAGACAGGCATCCCAATCTTCAATGACTCCCACCATCATACTGTTGTGAAATTTATGGATCATCCAAATAAGCTTTTCTGGGCAACTTGTTTTGGCAAATCGTTTCCAGAGGCTCTGTCTGATTATTGAATCAAAAGAAGTAAAGGCACAATAAAGATCTGGATTTAGTTTTCAGCACTATTCCTGAGGTTGCCTGGTAGTGACAACCATACCCGTAGTATCTCTGCTTTCTATAAATTTATACTATCAGGCAAGAATTTCTCAGGAATGTGCTTGGCATAATTTAAAGTAATCTGAGCAAGGATTTTCCATATAACAACAGAGAAATTCCTCTGATTGCCATCCTCCCCCTACGTCCTGTCCTCTCCCCGCACACACACATCTGCTTTATTTTCAAATAGATTGCTAATGGATGCAAGATGATATGTTTCTGTCACATCAGCTGGAAAAGTTTCCCCAGGGCCTAGGCTAAATAGAGTTCTCCAGTCTGATTGTAACTCGAAAGGAATTGCATTGGAACCTGGTGCCTTATCACTGAAGAGAAACCTTATAGACTTAGTAGTGCAATTGTAGGTTCATGATTGCGCTTTGTGGTAACTGCCATGTGTCCTTGTTTTTTAAGTTAGATTGGCAATTAAAGAGGACCTTAAAAATGATCAGCCCATCTATCCAGGGTTTGTATCTTAATGGTTGCCATGGTGAATCCATCACTGCTTAACATTAGGGTAGAAGCAATAAAGAAGGGACTAGAAACTCTTGGAAGTGCTTCACAAAATCTTTCATATCTTGCTAATTAGTGTACATCTGGTTCTCCTTGGTCTTATAACTGCCTTGCTTGTTCCGAGTGGCTGTTAGCTTTGGTTAAGGTTTAATATGTTCTGTAGGACTCTGTATACTTAATTCAGGCTTTGGATAGCCCTTTTTATAGCAGAGCAACTACTTGCAGAATTTTTCAGCCAACCATGAACTGCTGAGCACAGATGTTGAGAGGATAAATTAGTTAATCTTAAAAATGCCTTACAAAATATTAAGAGTTGTAAGTAAAAGTTGTTCAATTTGTGATTTCACAGAAAATGGGAAATATGGGATTGTCTGTGAAATCAATTAAAAAACTTAGTGAAAATAAAATGCTGGCTCCCCAGTGGGAACCAATGGTTCTCATTGCTGCTGCGGCCCGGCCTCAGCCTGCGCAGTGTGGGGGAAGGTGCTTGCTGGTGGGGTGGCACAAAGGGAAGCAGTCTAGCCAACAGCCGCATTGACTAACTCCAGCTACGCACAAGAAGGTGGCTGCCCCCTTCTCCATCCTTCTCCCAACTGGGGCATAGGCACCTACCTTAATAGATTGTTGTTATTAAGCTAAGCATAAATTAGTATTTCTAAACTTTTTGTTCCACTCTAAATATAATATACTTTGTATATTATAATGAGTATATCCAGGAAATATCTGCGGAATTTGTTATTTATATCATGACAAACCCACAAAAATTGTTTAGTTTCTCTGAGCTTGAGTAGATCCCTAGTTATAAGACACACTGTGTGCATCTACACATGCAGTTACCCCAATATGGTAAACTCGGGCACAGTACACGCTGGAGTCAGCGGCTTCCAGACACAGCATTTATATGTGCACCCAGGATCGCAGCAATTCAAGCCAGGGCAGAGCAGCTTTGGGCGGGCAAGGGGCCTGGGGACTTGGCCAGGCCTGGGTTCTGGGTGGCAGCAGAGGGGCTGGCTGAGGCACAAGGGTGGGGCTAGCCAGATGGTAGCCCCTGCACCATAGTACCCTTGTGCTCCAGCCAGCCCCAGTCACTGTCTACACGCACGTTGCAGTGGCATAAATTACTCCTCCTTAAACTAGTACTTGTCCTGCACTGTATTATCCTATGGCAGACTTAGTTAATTTACTATACCTTAATATGGGTGCATGTGTAGATGGTGATGCTCCATGGAGCTGGGTGGAGCGGCCGCGGCCCCTCCTGTGGGACCCACCTGGAGCTGGTGGCTCAGCCCCACATGGTGGAAGAAACATCTGGCCTCTTCCCCCCGCTCCCCCCCATTATGCACTGCTGGCTTCGTGTCGGCTGAAGAGTGGCTTGTCTGGGGCGCACGGGATCTGGTTGGCCCCAGGCAACAAATTTAATTGCTATGGCACTAGCATGCTCTGCCTCTGCAGGGGTCTCACGGCCCCACGCAATGTTAAAGGGGCCCTGCACCCCCCTAGGGTTGGCTCGGGCTGCAGTAAAGTGCACATGTAGATGCACTCATTGAGGATTACTAGGCACTAATTGCCACCAGTAAATAGTACAGTGGAGGGAACTTGGGAAGGCAATGTAAATAAACATACCTCTGAAATTATAAAATGCTAACATAGCCAATTTGGAGGAGCAGCAGCAAATCTAAGTGCACCCCTTGGGTGCAGTCTTGGGTGGTGAGTCCCATCAAAGGGACTTGTGGGTTGCACTGGCTTGCAGCCTACACTTTGGGAACCTGTGATCTAAGGTGAAGTTTGGGAAGAGAGAAAGGGCACTTCTTTTACAAGGAACTCTGTTCATAAAATGCTAAATTTAAGGAAAACTGTCCATTTCCACATTAAAAAGTCCATTATTGCAACACTTCATATTTCTAAATTGCAGGAACATCCTTCTATGTGATCGTGACTTTCGAGTGGGAACAGTTTTGTTAAATGTAACCGTCAAGATAAACGATATTGTGAAGCACATACACACCAGGATGCAAATATTACTAGTCTAGGATATACCCTATAAGCCACATGAAATGCCTGTGGATAAGGGAGGCAGCCATTTAAATCATGCAGATGACACTAGCTATTTATCATCACCCATTGATTTCAGCATTAAAGGTGCTACTTAAGTCAACTTAAGCATGCCTACTAGTTCCTGCAGGAACAGCCTGCTCTCACATGTTTATACTTCATTAAGGCTTTTAACCTTCTTTCTCAGAGCCTACCTTAGGCTTTGTTTAGCTGTTCACAATTTTCTGATTGCTTAATGAGCCTGTTATATGTGGTTTAGACTGTATTGGTAGTTAACACACAAAGGACTCATGTTATAATTAGGCTGATAGCTTTAGCACTGGAAAAGTAAGACTATAACGCATTAGGGTTGTTGGTTGTAGCTGTGTTGGTCTAAGGATATAAGCAGACAAGGTTATTTGGGTAGATGTGATATCTTTTATTAGACCATCTAAATAGTTGCGAAAATTGTACTTTGCACACTTTTGGGCTCAAACATCCTTCTTCAGACTCTCCCTATGCCAGAAGAGGGGTGTTTGTGCCCGAAAGCTTGCAGAGAACAATTTTTCCAGCTATTTAGTTGGTCTAATAAAAGATATCACATCTACTCGAAGAACCTTGTCTGGCTACAATTAATTACATTTTTATAGTAGTATCTTGCCACTTCTATAATGACAATTAATGTATAAAGTTAATGTATATACATTAATGTATATATGATAAATTAATGTATAGACAACATCTTTCAGACATTTAAATGCATTCTAATATTACTTTGTGCTTTGAAGAGCTCTGCTTATGTTTACATTGCTTAATTTTTTAAAATAAAGAATAGGTAGCTTTGAGGGGAAAGACCAATTTCACTATGTAGCTGTTGTTTTAAAATGTATTTCTAATTTACAGCAGAAAATGCACTACTTCTGAATATCTTCATAAATGAGCAGCTGTACAGAAGTATGGTCTGTTATGACTGTTAAGCTCTGAAGTGTAATCTGTGATCATTTGGTGAAGTCAGAAAGATAACATGCTAGGATTAAATTAGCATTGATTCCTTAAAGGCTTGTGTTTTAAAGGCTACAGCGAATAAAACTTAAGAGCTGCAATGCCTAGAGTGTAATTCAAAATCCCGAGTTAGGTGCCTAGCCTCCCTGTCTGCTGCCTGGGGAGAGTGAGGCACTTGAGAAGGGTAATCCAAAACACCTTTGTGTTGAGCGGGTAGCCACTTAAACCTAGTCAGCAGGCAATGCTCAGCACAGGGAAGTGCTTGTACTCTTCCTTGCTCTGTGGAGCTAAGTTGCTTGAGTCAAGGCTCTAATAAGATACTCCATCTCCTCAAGATGCACAGACCAGAGTCCCGTACAGTGGGTAGACAACAACAATTTTTCTTTGAGAGAGCTGAGTAGGGCTTGGCTTCCTTTAAAAAAAACTAAACAAAACGGTTGTAGGAGTAAGTGCACATGGTTGTAGTTATGCTGGTGCTGGTCGCCTTTAGTGCAACTGCTTTGTAGTTGGAGCACTTGTTCTGGAAATGAGACATGAATTCAGTTTCCTTCTTGGCATGAGGAGAGTGCTTTAGCTATCACATTAGGCTATTCTGGGTAGGATTAATCTCCACTGTTCTTATTGGAGCTATTCCACTGTACAAGAAGGACTGCAGAATTTGTATGGCCAGATGAAAGTGCAATAGGAAGCATAGCTCCCTAGCCTAGGGATTAGGGCACTTCTCTGGGATAGTAGTCCTGGGTCCCACAAAGAGTCCCTGGAGCAGAGACCAGAACCCAGGACTCCTGGTCTCCGTTGATTGCCCTAACATCTAGGTTACAGCCTCATGGACTTCCTGTCTTTGTTGAAAGTGTTTTTCTTCCTTGTTGCTCTTATTGGATTTAGATTGAACATCTAGGAGATTAACATAACTTGAGTTTTGATTTCTCTTGCTAAATTTAAGTTGTATTATACAAAACAAATATGAGTTTATATTCATTGAGCTCCCGTATGTGGTGGACTGGCATATGAAAAGCAGTCTAATGTTGTCATTGTTATCAACCAAATGCATTTAGATGTGAAAAATTAAAACAGTCATTTTTATTACGTTCTTGTCCCTAGATGTAATGTTTCACAGTTGAATTAAATCTGTTCAAATAAAGCATTGCTTCTGAAATCTCTCAAAAGAAATAATTCCTGTCAATTATCCTCTACAATAGCTTTGAGTTGTCAACATTAATCAAATGACAGTGAAGCACCAGAAGTTGTGAACACATTTTCAGTTGAGTGGAAGTTGGAATGTTTTTGGTGGCGCTCTCCTCTGGGTTGTTCATCTGCTTCCAGCATAAAGATTGGACCTTGGTGCTGTGCGGGCCGGGAGCGACCCGAGCCCTTTTCCGCGCTGCACGCGGGCTGTGGCCAGCAGCCTGGGCACGCCGGGTTGGAGAGGGAAGGCCGTCGAGCTGGAATTAGGCACAAACGCTTAGCGGTAGTTTAAAAGGTTGTTTACTTACACCGAGATGGCAGCGGTGCAGGCTGGAAAACTTGCTTGAGTTGCGGTTACAGAGAGAAAAGAAAACAAAACTCGAACCTGCAGGGCACGAGGGTACGTCGCAAAGGGTTCCGGCGACGGGAAAATAAACCTGCAGGACTCGAACCCGGGTAGAAGAGCTCTGAGGCCGGTCGTAAGGGCTCACACGAAGTTTGTTAGGCTCCGTGGGTTCTTCTGTTCACTCACTCACACGAAGTTTGCTAGGCTCCGTGGGTCCGGTTCTCTTGCGCGCGGGAAGGGATACGTCTGGACTGCGCTCGGTGACAGGGAGAGGCTAGAGGTTGATCAGACCTCCGTTGCCTGCTTTAAATGCACTGGATCCGTAAGGATTCGCAGCGCTTAGAGATCTTCACACAGCGTGAAGTCTCCTCCTCCCTTGTTCGTGGAGTCCTCCAACTTGGGCGGAAACCACTCAAGCCTCTTATACAGCTAGCAAGCCAATCACTAGCCGCCACGTGTGAATAATTTAGAACTGGCCAATAATGGGACTCGAATTAGCATACAAATGGCGGGAACTCTTTGCAACGAGCATTTCTGTGCTGCAACAAAGAAATGCACCCTGCAAAGAAAGCTTCAAATTGGCGGGAAATTCTCCCTTGCACCAGGGTTCTCTTTTGCAGCAGAAAACTCCACCGTGCAAAGAAGCTATAATTTAGCGGGGACAATTTAGCAGTGCCGAAGCGCACGCACACAAAAATCACACCCTTTGGGTTGTGACAGGTGCATTGCATGTTTGCTCTCTTAACTGAAGTGCAATTCCTGCACCCCCATTTCTCTCACATTGGCTTGGAAAGAGCACTTAAAACACTATGGGTCCTCTTCCTTTTTCTTTGTGGTCCTTCCCCCTTTCCCCCCCCCAGTTAGTAGATGTTGAACGTTATAGGAGATGTATTTTAGTGCTATAATTAAAGAATTAAGCTTTATTTTATTCCTGTCCCACTGCATGGTTCAGCTTCACTATCAAACAAATCCAAGATAAGGGCCCTAAGTGAGAACAGAGGGTGGAACTGCGTGAGTTTGTACTGATAGGGCATGTTTATGTGTTGCCATGCTTTAGTACTTCCTTTTGGAAGTACTAAAGCATGGTGCAGCATGGGCAGTTTCAGCACCATGCGCATGGCACACTCTTAGATTTCACCGTGATGTTACCATAGCGGCATGCTATAACCGGGGAGTTCACCGCTACAGCGACATGGCTGGGGATCACGTGTAGACCTGCATGATCGCTATGTCACTGTAGTGCACGTAGTGCATTGTGTAGACTCACAGTATAGGAGGGCACCAAACACGTTACACAGGGTGATCTCCGGTATAGTACTCTTTGTCCAGATCGGTACTCTCTATAATAACTGTAAGACAAGCAAGCTGAGTCTGAGCAGCACGGTGGATTAATGTGCTGCTTTATCGTTTCCAAAAAACTAGTCTGGAATCTAGTCAAGGTTAAATAACTGGAAATGGATCTAATCTAGTGGTGGGTGAAACTTGCAAAATAATTAAGTACTCATTATCTAAGCATAGTTTTAAGTAGCTTTACCTTTGTCTAATTTACAGTGCTGCAAATCACTTTATAAAGAGGCCTTAAATTATTAATTTGTTATAGTCCATAAGTTCAAAATCTTAATTAAAAAGCTAACTTTTCATTGCACCAGCTACTAAATATTAATTGTTCTCCATTTACGTTGGCCAGTGCTTGTTTCTCATCTGATTGAAGGGTTTATTTGTTAGTGTCTGTTTTTATTTGAAAGAGATAGTTTAGAAAGACTGACAAATAATGAAGTGACAAGTTGTCATGCCTCACAATGAACTGACATTAAAAAAATGGATAGAAAAATTCCTTCCAATTTTTTCCTTCACTCTTCTTAATGTCCTGTTTAGCAATGATATGAATCCAAACCTATGACAGGAATGGGTACAGATGTCCTGGGAAGAGATCTACGTTGGACTCTTTCACAGATGTGGAGAATAAATTAGTAGAAGCCCAAGAGCTTATCTGTAGGGGTCTACCCAACTCAAGGAGGCAGCCCCCTGATTTCACAGGCAAATTGTGAGGCCAGCTACCATTTTTGAGGGCTTACTATGGCTCGGGCCCCTCCATGCTTCTAATTGTCAGAGGGGCCCTGGTGCCCCACCCCTCACCACTGATTGGCTGCAAGGGCTCTGTTATGCGCCCCCACCCCCATCACCGATTGGTGGAGAGGGGTAGGTCGCATGATGGACAGCCCTCTCAGCCAGTCAGCAACGGGGGTGGGGGGTGGGGGGAGAAGCTATAGTGGGCCCCCCTGTGTTCTGGCAGCCTGTCCTTCTCCCCCCCCTCCCCCCGCCTCACCCTGAGCAGGCTGTGCAGTCAGGCTACAGCACTGTGAGGACTGCTGGCTCCATCTGGGGAGCCAGCATTTTATTTTTAGTAAGATTTCTTTCTTTCTTCCTCCCCCCCGTGGATTTCACAGGCAATGCCAGATTTTACGTTTTCCATGAAACTGAGATTTTGGTAGGTCCCTACTTACCTGTTCAGGAAACTGCACAACAGGATGTTGTTCTTGAAAGAATGGCAGATGGTACAATCTGCTACTGAGGAGTAGTTTAGAATTGTCTACTGACTCTCATAAGTATGAGAAATGAGTCTTAGACACTGGTCTTCTACACCCCTAGCTGCACCCCTAGCAGCTGACAGACAAAACTCGTGACATGGGTGCTCGTGCAGCTGTGTCTGTCTTGGGGCGTGGGAGACACTATCGCAGGCCTGGCTGCTAAGCTACTGTGCTACCAGTTACCAATCAATCATGCTTTACACCAGCTCTATACGCAGTAGTTAGCTAATGTAACCAGTTAATTACTATCAATTAACACCTACAAAAGCAGAGACTAAAGAGAGGAAATAATCAATGCAGACAATCAACTGCCCCAAGACGGACACAGTCAGTTGCACAAGCACCCATGTCATGAGTTTTGTCTGTCAGCAGCTAGGGGTGCAGGGCCCCAGAACCCCCCTGCACCTATCTCCTCGACAGCTGGCAGGCATCATGGCTGCAGCAGGGGCCACCATCCCAGCAGCTGTCACCCTGCTGTGCCGTAACACACAGTGTCATCCATGTCATGAGTTTTGTTCGTCCGCAGTTTGAGGTACAGTTCCCCCCAAACCCCTGCCCTGATCTTCTTGAAACTTGGTAGGCTTTATGCTCTTAGCAGAGGCTACTATCCCTGCAAGTTTCATCCAAATACAAAAAACAACAAAGTGTTAGATCTTCCATTGATTCCCTATTATACCCTATGGCCGGATCGCCGAGGTGGCTCTGAAGATTCGGAGCTGCTTCTGCCAGATGGAAACAGAAACCCAGTCTGGAGCTCCGGATCAGATCCCTGGCATCTGAAACAGCCGGATCCAAAGCTGGATCGGATTGCTTCCAATTTACACAGGCCTAATAAGTATAACTCTGTTAACCAGCATATATGATTAACCGCCGGCACCCCATTCCCTTTGGATGCCGGATAACAGAGCTTTTACTGTATAATATCCAAATGAAGCAACGGACTGAAGGACCAGTGCCCGCTAAGACTTTCCTCCAGTTTTTAACCGTTATCCTCTTGACAGAGGCACCACTTCATTTAATAACCTTGGTTTTGAATTTATTTTGAAATCTCTCTTAACAGGTGTACACTAATCACTGAATACTTGGATCACTTGTTTGTTTGTTTGTTTGACTGATTAAAACAAACATTTTAAAATGATAACTATACTTTGAGAGGCATTATAATTTGTTGAAAGTCTTTTGAAATCTAAGAGATGCTTGATATTTAAATCTAACCTTTATCATCTTTTCATGGAAACTGTCTTGTAAAAATATTTTTATTATGACTAACTAGAAGCTCCTCTGTTCTAAAATCTTCTGGCATCTGAAAAATTTGTAGTCAGTGCATGCATGTGCATAGACAGTCTTAAGTTATCTATTTTTGACCTTCACAAGTTTGCTTGTAGATTCTGGCTAGAAAATATTCCTGATTTGTTTGCAATGACTGATGTTGCCTTATAGCAAGTTACAGGTAGGAGTCTCTGAATTTTGTTCTCAGCTCTTGCTCTCTCATATTTACCAACTTTTCAATTTAGGACTAACTTAGGTGCATATAGACATTTGGGGAGGTTAGGGAGAGGTTGAATTGAATTAAAAATGGCCACCTGATCTAAGGCAAGTTGGGATGGAAGACCAGCAGGGGGACTTGGGAGGATTGTGGGGGGGAAGTGGGGTCCATGGCAGGTCTGGGGGGCAAGCAGGGTCTGTGGGGGTGGTTGGAACTGGGAGGCTTTGGCAGGATTGCGGGGGAAAGTGGGGTCCAGGGGTGCTTGGGGGAACAAGTTGGGTCTTTGGGTGCAGGGGTGGTGGGGTCCAGGAGGGGTTGGTGGGATCAGGCGGCTAGAGGGGTCCAGGAGCTAAAAATAACCTGGTGCCCTGGGGAGTGGGGATAAGAAAAGTGCAGCCCCCTTGGCTGGGGCCATCAGCCGGAGCTGTGCTGGAAACTGTACAGAAGTTCTCACTGCACCTAATCAAAGTTAGACTACCTCTCAGTACAGCTAACTTGGATTGTATTGGTCATTTTAGACTGATCTAACTGTCCTGAACTTCTGTACAGTTTGCACTTAGATGCACCTAACTGGGGATCTAACTGTCAGGTCTGCACCTGGGTGAACTAAGGTAGATCAGGTGGTTATTTTTAATGTCATCTAACCTGCCCAAAGGTCTGTATGTAACCCTTGTGAATAAATTGTGCCCTATTGTGTGTTAGTATTTTAAAGTCCAGAAGCACTTGCTGTTCCATTATCTTAGTTAGAAAACTGAATTTTGGTTCTTAATTTTCCTTTTCATTTGCTACTCATTGGTTTGGGTTTTTTTATACACAGTGCGCAGAGGTGCCTGCTTGAAAGGCACTATACAGCAGAAAGTACTTGTTATTCACAGCATCCAAGTCCCTGAATGTGTCATAGCTTTCCTTTCCTGGTTCCCTTTTGTACCTTAGCACCAGTGGTAATTGTAGTAATTGATTTAGCAAGTAGCATGGGGAAAGTATTGGAAAGATGTCTCTGTTTGAGAGAAATTGGACAATGTGTGGCAGTAAATGTGTAAAATAATTTTGTAAAGCATGTAAGAGCGTAACTGGTTAACTCAGTACTATTGTGCTTCTGTTGTTTTTGGGACAGGCACAATAAAAATAACGTTCAGCTTGTTTCTAGAATTTTTCTAACATATTTTGAATGCCAACTTTGCAATTGTTGAGACAGCCAAAAGGAAAAATTTACAGATTTTTTTTTCTTTTATTCTATCAGTTTGTTCTTTTTTCTACACTTTTATGACCTTGCTTTGAATTGCTTGCCTTGTTTCTTTGAAAAATCAGGAGATCTCTGTTTAATGCCTTCCAGCTGCTCCCCTGTCCCAAACCTGCTAAAACTTGAAACCTTTCATCATTCCTTTCAATAAACTGGCTTCTACTCTGTGTCCAGATTCTTCCATTGAGACTCTTAAATTTCTTGTCCACTTGTGCCTTTCTTTAATATTTCCCCTTGGCTTGGGCTGTTTGGCATTTAGCTTCAGGCTAGTACTTAGGGCTGGGATGTCCCAGGCATTGATTTGCTTAAGACCCACCTAACCTTCAAGAAATTTCTTTTGTTGTTTCTACAGTGTTCACAAATGTTAACATATAGCAACCAAATCTTTTATCATCATTACAAAACAACCTAAACTGTAATCTGGTTGATAGGGCCATCCTCATGCTCCTCCAACTGAAGGCTTGGCAGTCTGGGATTTAGGGATGCCAGCCTGGGCCCTGGGAAACCTATAGTCAGGACCTGCACTGCTATAGATTTCTTTGTGGCTTTGTACAAGCCTATTGAGGCCTATATCAAAAAGGGGCCTTAGGTATGTTGACATGGAGATTTTGTCAGCCTGATTGTGTTGGTGGAATCCACCAAGTATTAGGCAAGTAAGCTCCATATGCTTTAAATGGACAGACTTGGGAGGCTAGGCTCAGTAAGCTAAGCAGGGGGACACCTAAATCAGCTGATAGGAAGTGCAGAAGAGGGGAGTGCCTGAAATCTCACTTTTCTTCCAGACTTCTTTGCTTAGCATAGGCACCTGAAAGGTGCCTGTTTTGCCATGCTGCGATTCACAGCGTAAAACCCCTGTCTAGACTTTAGCAGACAAGGTTCCTTGGGTGAATCTGATATCTTTTATTAGACCAACCCAAATAAATTTATATAAAAAGATATCAAAAGATAAAAAGAAAATTTAAAAAAAAAAGAAAAAGAAAAGATAAAAAGAAAATTAAAAAAAAAAAGAAAAAGAAAAGATAAAAAGAAAATTTAAATACAAAGATATCAGATTAAATATTTAGATAAAAAGATATCAGATTCACCCAAGGAACCTTGTCTGCCTATGTCCTTAGACCAACACGGCTACAACCTACATACCTGTCTAGACTTTGGCACCCAAGTCATCCCTTCATACACAAGTAACTGTGGTGGTAGTGGCAACACTCATCTAGAAGTAATAGTGTAGCTAAAGTATTTGCCCAGAAAGTGGGAGATGCCCGAGAGGGCTCAAACCTACATTTTCCACCTCTGAAGGAAAAACCCTTGCCATTGGGCTGTACGAGAGGCTGTGCCGAGGGCAGCCTTCTCTTTTCCTTGCGAAGGTGGACACTGTATGGAAGAGTAGGCTAGAGAGAGAGGGTGCGAGCAGTAAGAGGTCTGGTAAGAAGAGCCCTCGTCTGGGAGGGCAGGAGTCCCATGTTCTGTTCCCTGTTCCTGGGTGGCCTACATCTCTTGCAATATACCATTGTTTTCTCACTTCTTTATTGTGAATTTTATATACGTACATTTTACCAACCCATCTTCCCCACCCCCAAACAAACGCACAAAACACTCTGAAAAGACCTGGTTATGGATATTGGGAGTGCTACAGAAATTGTACTGTGTCTTAACTTTGAGTCAGTGTCTGTGAAGTTACTTTGTATTCAGAATGGCAAATAAAAATAGATTCAAATTGGTACAGTCAAAAAAGAATATGATTAAATTTGCCAGATTTTTTGGGCTAGGTGAGAGTTATTGCATTTTGATATTATTAGCTATAAGGTCTATTTTATAATACCAGTTCTTTTCCCCAACAAAAAAAATACAACTCCAAACACCTATGTGGCTTATTAAAAAGTGAACAGCTTTTTTAGGGGGCTGTTGTACTGTGGTTTCTTCTAAGATTTCAGTTCTTTTGTGCATTTTTAACCCTTGTTGTACTGCTTTTTTTCTTGTTCCCCATTGCATGCTATAAAATACTTACGTTTTTTGATTGCTTCAAAATGTTAAAACCATAGAAAAATACATCTTGAAGGGATTTCAGGAGGCCATGTAAACCAACCTCCTGTTCAAGGCTGGATCATCCTGACCCAACTGTCTTGATCAGGTGACTATTTTAAACTGCTCTTAAACATTTTCAAGGATGGAGATTTTCAATATCTTCCCAGAGCAGTTTGTTTAATGTTATACTTACACAGGATGAAATTTAAGAAAATAAAATGATCAGTCCTGTGAAGCAATATTTTCCTTACAAAATATACAAAAAGTGTTCTGTAAAACAGTCGATAGTACAATAAACAGCCCTTAGAGAGCCACATGATAACAACTTTATATTCTCATTTTACAAGCCTTGAGCAAACCTTGAGCAGGTAGGAGGTAAGGAAAACGGTTTCATAGGTTTTCTGGTGCAGGACTTCTGGAATGTTAGTATCAGTATGGGGATATGAAAACTGAAGCGGCCTCTCCTCCCACCTGCACGGTAGACATGGGTTAAATATACATCAAGTAAAGTAATAAAGATACCATGGGGTGGGGAAAAATCTTCTGATTGTGTTGGGCTGTAGCTGTTTGGCTAGATAAGCTTTTGAATAATGTCATGTTTTGACAACTGTAGTGAACCTGGGTAGTTAAAATACTTTTACTGATCTTTGAAAAACTGTCTATTCAATTCAGTTTAAGTTTGTATGAAGCTTTAATGTTCTTTTAGGTTAAATCAGAAGTCTGGCTCTTATTTACACTAAGCCCTCTTTACACTTCTGTGGCATTTTAAAAAGCAACCTGAAAGTGGGTGTAATTGTAAGTATAATTGCATAACCTTGGTTGTCATGTAAATGTAACTACATAACTCTGGCTTTATGCTGCCAGAGTTATAGAAGTAAAGGACTTGAATTCCACTTAGTTGTATAATATGCCTTCTAAGTAAGGCTGTGATCAAACACCCTAGACCTGTGCTTTAATTTTTTTTCATGCTGCAAAGGCTAGTCAATAAAGCTGTTGTATTGCTGTATCTGTTTTTAAACTGATAGTTAGTGATACAACACTGCGTTGTTGAAGGCATTGTGCAGGTAGAAAGGTATTTTATATTGGTATATTTTATTTCCATAAGTCCCAACAGTGTTTTGATGCCTTGTGCCAAGTGTGGGTCTGCTACATCCCCAATATCCAGTTTCCAGTTTTGAACACTACCTTCTCAACTTCCCTTTCTCTGAAGGTTTTTTATACCTCATCCATCATATCAGTAGGGATCTTACTTTGCTTAGTAATATTCAGGCTTGCCCAGAGACCGGTATTGTCTCCATTGCTACTGTTGGTGGTGTATCCCCAGTTGTGATGTTGACAGTTGCATTACAAGGTCATCTGGTCAGAACTAGGCAGGGATGTGATTGCCAACATGATAGAAGTTGGCTTGTATATGTTGATGACAATTCTCATTGACCTGCACAGAACTCCATTCTGTTGCACTCTGGGAGGTCTTGTATCCTTTAGCAGAGTATGGCAGGTAAAATACTGATAAAAAGTACTTGACAGGCTTTCATTATTTCAGCACAGATCCTTACTCATTATCATTGATAATATGATGTTTCAGCCCACACCATCCAGACCAGCTGGAACCTTAGGAAGGTGAATTGGCAGAAATATCAAAAGCTGACCAGCAAGAAAGCAAATTAACTGGAGGATCTATCAGAAATCAACATTGATTAAGGTTGCAATACATTTACAAACTGCCTAATTGATATGGCCAGCTTCTATAGAAGCCACTATGATGCCGGGATGAGCAGTGCAAACAGCTCTGTAGTATCAGCAAGGAATGCAATGACCCTGCAACCGTAAAAAGACCTACAGAACAGCTTGCCACCACATTGAAGAATATTAAAAAGGAAATATGGCTCAGTACCATAGAAGGATTGATTATGACTCATGTGAGTAGATAGCCTTGGTGCACCATTAACCACCTTACAGGCAAAGGCAACAAAAAAACATTGCCCTGTGTCAGCAGACTCCATCGCAAAAACACTGTGCAACAAAAGCATGTACAGTAACCCAAGTAAGCAACACACAGGAACAATTAGACATCTGACTTATGAGCAACTTAAATCACCTACTGCCAACCTTAGTTTAATAGCCCTCATCTCTGACAATGAGTTCGACACAGCTATTAAAGCTATCAAGACGGTCAAGGCTGCTGGACCAGATAAGATATTTCCTGACTTCTCTGTCAAGCTTGGAGCCACAGTGAAAAGATGGCTTCAGAAATTCATGCATAAATGCGTAGAAAGTAACACGCTAACAAAAATGTGGAGTAAAGCTGACATCCTTGCTATCCTGAAACCCAAGAAACCACCAGAGGATCCAAAAAGCTACTGATTATCCCTCAACTGTGTGTTGCATACAAACTCATGGAGTGCATAATCCTGAATAGAATAGAGAACATCATTGATCCCCAGCTCCCAAAAAACCAAGCTGGCTTTTGGAAACAGTGATGTACCACTAACCAAGTTACATTACTTGCATCTCTTTGCCATAGGCTGCAATATTCACTGTCTTTCACAAACGAAAGGATGCTAATCATCTGACAGAAAATGGATTTGAAATGAGGCAGAAAATGGGTGCAGTCTTTATCTATCTTAGTTGCCTTTCACACTGTATGGCATCAAGGCCTCAAACATAAACTACACTCCATGGGTGCTTGTACACACAATGCCATTGACATGTATGCCCTTTGTGTGGCTTAATGGCATTACACTGTATACATTCAAGAGTTTTGTGGGTTTTAAATGACTTTGCATCACTGCAAACTAAACTGCATCCTGAGGCTGCCTGGGTGCGCTGCTAGTGGGCCAGGTGCTGCCCCAGCTCTGAGGCAGCACCCAGCCTGATCCAACTCTTCTCCAAGCCCAAGTTGGCTGGGGCAGCACCTGGCTCACTGGCAGCCCACCCAGGTGGCCCGGGTGGGGTGGGTGGGGTGATTCTGCTGCTGTGTATTGTGACAAAAATTGAAATGGTGGGTTTCAGTTAAAAACCCACCATTTCAATTTAGGGGCATAGAATGCAACCTTGGGGATTAAACCCCTGTCATGTGTACAAGCGCTCACAAATACCTGATGGCAAGCTATGCGCTTTCATCATCAACATGATCTCTAGCAGCTCATTCAAACTCACTACTGGCCAAGGAGAGAGAAACTCTGAAGAATGGAGCCCCCCAAGGGTCAGTGCTAGCACCAGTACTTTCCAGTGTATAGATCTCAAACTTCCTGCATACAACACCTAAGCAATACATGTACGCTGATGATGTCACCATCATAGCCCAAGGAATGTGAGTTTTCATTGCTGACCATCTCCACAAGTGGTGCCTAAAATTGAGCATCAATAAATCGGTTTTGTCACTTTTTTCCACGTGGACAATCGTGAAGCCAAGATCATGCTGAATATCAGAGGAGGCAATGGCATCTTTCCCCATGAGCATATCCTAGCCTACCTCGGAGTCGCATTAGACCATTCCCTTGCCTACAAACACCATATTCAGAGGGTCAGCAGTAAAGTCTTTGCATGGGTAACTGCCTTAAGATGTTGAGCCAGCATGACATGAGGTGCCAACTTCAAAGTGCTCAGAACCACTGCACTTGCAATGGTATATGCCCCCAACAGAATATTGTGCTCCTGTATGGTCCAGAAGTTGCCACACTAAAAAGCTTGACACTGCTTAACTGCGTGCAGAGATTTATAACTGACTGGACAGCTCATACACACACAGATGTACTTCCTGGTACTCTCAGGCATTGCACCGGTCCAGGCTTGGGACTGATTGGCTAAGCAGCAGCTCTGCAGAAAAGGACCTGGAGGTTACAGTGAATGATACGCTGAATAGGAGCTAACAGTGTACCTTTGTTGTGAAGAAGGCTAACAGTATACTGGGCTGCACTAGTAGCAGTGTAGCCAGCAGATCCAAGGAAGTGATTGTTCCCCTCTATTCAGCACTGGGGAGGCCACATGTAGAGTACTGTGTCCAGTTTTGGGGCTCCCCCTACAGAAAAGATGTGGACAAATTGGAAAGAGTCCAGTGGAGGGCAGCAAGAATGCTTAGGGGACTGGGGGACATGACTTACGAGGAAAGACTGAGGGATCTAGGATGATTTAGTGTAGAGAAGAGAAGACAGAGGAGTTTTAATAGCAGCCTTCAACTACTTGAAGGGAGGTTTGAAAGAGGATGGAACTAGACTGTTCTCAGTGGTAGCAGATAACAGAACAAGGAGCAGCAAGGGAAATTTAGGTTGGATATTAGGAAGAATTTTCTC
Organism: Alligator sinensis; assembly: GCF_000455745.1. Classification (NCBI taxonomy): domain Eukaryota; kingdom Metazoa; phylum Chordata; order Crocodylia; family Alligatoridae; genus Alligator; species Alligator sinensis. The sequence goes on from NW_005841857.1 coordinate 2,006,714, forward strand.
ACTAGGAGAGTGGTAAAGCACTGGAACCAGGTTACCCAGAGAGGTGGTGGAGTCTCCATCCTTGGAGGTGTTTAAGACCTGGGTAGACAAAGCCCTGGCTGGGATGATGTAGTTGGGACTAGTCTTGCTTTGAGCAGGGGGTTGGACTAGATGTGACCTCCTGAGGTCCGTTCCAACCCTCATTTTCTATGATTAGACCAAGTGATGTAAGAAGACAGACCCTAAACAACATTACTGCTAATAGACGCAAGAGATGACAAAAATCTCCTGCTCCATCAACTGAAGACCCAAACAGATGGAGGCTCAAGAGGCTTAACAGTTGTAAAACATTTATACATGAAACCCACAAGCTCTTGAAAGAGATTGGGGATGCTGAACCAAACCTATGGGCATCAATGGTGTGGACCATCTGTTGGCAAAGGTTAGACCTATTCCTATAGTGTTTTATACCAACATCAAACAAGTCCTCATTGGGCACAACCTTGACAGAGAAGCATGGGTCAAGCTGAATAGACTGAGATCATAGTAACACTTCACAAGATGAACATCTTGGATAGCTCCTTGTGTGAATGTGGAATCTGACAAACAGCACATCATTTAATCAAAAGCTGCAATGTCTGCAAATGCCCAGATGGGGTAGATGGAATCTGTACCTTGAGTGACAACCCCAGACAGTGGCTCATAGATCTGGAAGTTGATATCTGATGCCATATGAAAGAAGCAGCAGCAGCTTTGTAACATCTGTCATGTTTGTTTTCTCCTCATTCCAGACTAAGGGATGTATAAATTATATAAGACAATATATTTACTTACTCTCATGTTTCATAGTTTCGTAGTGCTTAGGGTCAGAAGGGACATAAACAGATCATCAGGTCTGACCCCCAGCCCTGGGCAGAATGTTGTTAGAGGCAAGGATTTTTATAGGTGGTACTTTTTATTGGACCAACTGCATGGTTGGGATAGACTTAGACAAGCTTTCATGAGCCAGAGAAAACTGCATCACGGGCACAAACTCTTCACAAGTCTGTCTTTCCTTTGTTGACAGCATGGCCATGTTTCACAAGTCTTGAGTCAAAACATTTACAATGTTTGGAACTTCTTGAGGAGTGATGTTAAACGCACTTCCACAGGGCTTTTTGATGCTTTTATCTAAAGCTTGGCCAATCAGCTATTAGATAGAAGTGCCAAAAGCCCCACTAAAACGTCCAATCTGTACAGACTTCAGGCAAGCTGGATCCAACTAATGCACTGTCTCTTCTGGGTGTGCTCTAGGCTTGGTGTGGGAATGCACCGAGTTTAAAGTAAAGTGCTGATTTTTTAACATCTGCAAGTAATGAGTGATTGCACCTTTTAAACCTGCTTCATTCAGGGTTAAAGTTGTAACAGTTTAACAAATTTGTACCACTTACAGGAGCATGCAAGTATTAGGTTTGTACTATAATGGCTGATGAGTGTTCTGGGGGGGTGGGGAAGGAGGGGGAAGCTGCTGCCCCATTAAACTAACTGAAAAAGATGTTTGATCATGTTCTTAGGTCGCAGTACAAGGATTGTAGAAATAAAGTTAGAATTACTAGGTTTGTATATATTTTAGGTTTACTACATATTACTTAGTTCAGAATTTTGTATGCATGTTATTTTTTGGCTTTACTCCTTAAAGTGGGAATGGTTCTCTGCATTCAAGTTGTGACTAGAGGTATGAGTAAAACCTTTTAAGTTCTTGGATAGCAGCAGATGGGCTCATTTCTTTCTCTGATTTTGGGCCTAAATCTGCTCACTTGCTATTCTCAAAGCTTCTTTATTGTCCTACCTCAGTCGCAATGATGTGGAAATAATTACTTGCTTCCGTTTTGCAATTTTTTTTTACGTAGTCTTAATATACTATTTAGTAGTGAATTCAATAAAGGTCTGCTCCTCCATTAAGATGTCAAGAGTTAATGCTAGTGAGAGAACTGGATGCAACTGGAAGGGAACGTTTCTCTGTACATTAATGGGAGAATTGATCTTTCAGGGCTTGCCTATAGGTTGAGAATTGCTTCAGATTAAGAAAATTTGTGAATTTAAAACACAGTAGTTCTTCCAGAACAGCCCAGTATGTGGACACTCAATCAGGAAAAAGTCTGTCTGTGCATGGAGTTATTCAGGGATGGCTATCCTTGAATAACTCCAGGGCTAGACAAACCCCAAGTGTACAGGAATTGGGATGGACCAAGTCATTAGTCTTTGTTCATTTAAAAAAAAAAATCTCATAAATTTATTAAATAACTTTCAAACTAATTTTCTTCATAATATGTAATGAGAAAGTGTCTAAGCCGGGTTTTTTCACCACATTGCTTTTTTCCTGATGTTGAAATTTGATTAACCATGTTATGTCATTAAATCAGCTATAATTCCTTTAGTAAAGCCAAGGGCCAGTAGCAATTATGCAGTTACTTTAAGTGAATGTTCTCAAATAATGCAACAAATGCCAACTTGGGTTCGATGGCAGTGTTAAAGTTTTTAGAAATGACCACACAGCCACAGTAGTTAATTATAAGTGTTTGATCAGAATATTGCATCTGGGCTAGCAGAGTAGATTTTGGCTATCGCATGCTAGTTGGCTTCATCTGATAGAGCATCAGAGATGGGTTCTTTGCTAGTGTTTATCCCCTCCCCCTACAGTTATTCTAGCTGCTTATCAAATCTAGTCTGACACTTCTATACTTACCAATTTAATTATTTCCCCAGTTTCCTTGTTTATCCTTTGTCCATTTTCGGTGTGTTTACCACTATTCTTCCTAATACGTGTATTGTATCTCATTTACTTTGTCTGTGCTTAGCACTTTTCACCCTGAGAAGATCATTTTGAAAATCACTTCCCCTTCTCCACCTCCCATGTATTTCTGGAAGTTTGATCAATTCTTCTATTTAAGAAGGTAAGGCAGGATGGCACCATGAGCTTTCATAGGCAACAACCTGTTTTATCAGATGCTTGGAATGAACACCACCATCTCTGCACTCAGACATACCATCACCTGTTACATCCATGCTGTACTACAGCAATGATTCCTGTAGCTGGTCAGCCCTTTTATCACAGACACTAACCTCAAGTGTGGTCATGCTGAAATAGCCACTTTAGATTAAGCCCTGGTAATAAAAATGTGAATTTAACTAAACTTATTTATTTTAATCCATTTTTGTAAAGCTACTAATTTTTTCTATAAATCTGAATGTACTTAAGGGAACATTTAATTATCCAATCCAAATAATATACTATTTTTCACTTCAGTTCTTTATTAAAAGTAACTGCCTGAATTGATTTGTTCCTATTTTATTCAGCCCCTGGCATTTGGAAGGTGTAGCATTCACTAGCTAATCCTTGTGTACATCTAACAATTTGAATGGGAATTGAGGAATGGTTTGTGGTTTGTTTTTTTTTTTAACACAAGAGCCATCAAAACTAACAGGAAAGAGCTTTGTTGATTTAAATTTATTTACTTATTTATTAAGAGTCTCTTTCCATTAGAGTAACTGTTAAAGTCTTAACCCACAATTTTCTTTCCAACTGAAATGGAGGACATCCCCATCTAATCTCTCCTGACACAAGTCAGAGGCAGAATGCAGTAGGACTTATTAACTAACAGAACTAGGGGCATATAATAATTATACAATGACTTCAGAAATGGATATCGTTGGTTATGCTGCCCTCATCCAGTATTTTTCATTTGGAATTACCACCAGCGTAAGAGTGTTTCCAAGTGTCTGGGGAGGCTGCCACGCACGAGGGCAGCAGGGATTATCAATTTTTTTCTGCCATTGCAGCAGGAATTATCAATTTTTTTCTGCCATTGCATGACTGGCAAAAACTGTTTTTTCTTTTTTGGTTTTGTTCTGTTTTGTTTTTTTCACCAGCTGTGCTTATTGGTGCTGGGGCTAGTTGCCTCTGTCACCCTGCCCTAGTTATGCCACTGGAAATTACTGGTTAGTATATGGGGGTGTAGGCTGTAGCAGTGTTGGTCTAAGGCAGGGGTCGGCAGTTATTTCAGGAGGAGGGCTGCTAACTGAATTTTGGCAAGCCATCCAGGGCTGCATGGCAGGTAGCCAGGGCAAATAAATATTAATATTCTAAATTTTTAGGGGCCCCGTGGGTTGGATAGAATGGCCTGGCGGGCCGCACCTGGCCCACGGGCCACATTTTGCTCACCTGTGGTCTAAGGACATAGGCAGATGAGCCTATGAACTTTACTTCATCAACCTCCTGGATACAAAAAATGATGGATTAAATATAGACAGTGGATTTATGGCACATTATAACCTGCCTGACATCTGACTCCCAGGTACCTCTCCGATGTTTACCAGCTGCATTTATTCTGCTTCGTTCTCCTGCCCCCTCACCTCTACCAGCCTCTCTCACCCCCTGACTCCTGCATTTACATCTTCACTGCTTGTCTTCCATGCATACCAGCCTCTGGCCTCTTTACTGTTCACTCCATCCAGGAAGGGCACACACCAACTGTAGATGTTTCTTCAGCCTGACGAAGGGTATTTAAACCCTAAAACTTGCTAAGAGGAACTTTTCCAATGATTTGAGTAGGTCTAATAAAAGATATCAGATTTACCCAAAGAACCTTGTCTGGTTAGTATACTTCATTGTCCCCTGGGAATAGCAATGCTTTATAAGTTAACAGTTGTGTTGCTGACGTGGCTGAATTCTGTATCGTGGGTGCCTAAGCAGCGGGGTTAAAGTGGTTTGGATTAAGATGTTATGTTTGTGAAAGCCACATTTTGTTGCTCAGGAAGAACTGGAGTTAGTTAGGCTTACCTTTAGAGAAATTTGGCAGTTGGGTTGTGATACTTGTAAACTTCTTTAATGTTCATGGATTCTAAAACTCATGGCTGTTTATATATTTATCTACCATTGAAAAGTTTACTTACCTTCCTTTGGGATCACTTCATATTCTAGGGGGGACTTCAGGTAGTAATGCACCTGTTGGTGTAGTGCAAGTCATATTCTGATGTTACATTGAACAAGCACATCTTTTAACTCTGAGAAAATAAAAGGAGGGAAACGTGCTACTTTAAGTTATTGGAGAATGTCTCACTTTAATCCTAAAGCTTGTTTTGATCATTTTTTTATATGAGTTTAATGAGGTTTGTTTGTTAAATTCAATTTATGTAAAAGAATATGCTTCACAATCTTTCTCCTATCCAGCAAACACCATATGTTCCCCTAACCTGCTTCTACTTGGGTTTCATTTAACTTCTCCATCTGAAATCCCCATTTTAGATGTACTGTGTTTTGACCATGTTACCAAAGCTTTTGACTGTTAGCATCCGTCAAGATTGCCTAGGCTTGTGCTTCTATACAGGGGCATAAAAAGTGGGGAACTTGCAACAGTCCCTCAAGCTGCCTTTTATTGCCTCTGCTGCTGAGATGCACATGGATGGGTGACCAGTATTCCAGTTCAGGCTAAGCTCCTTCACAACTTCCTGAGAATCTTCAGAACCAATTCCAATCTTCTGTGTTGAGCTGCTTGTGGCAGCTGTTTGGATCAGACCCCTCTTAATAAACCCTCTCCGGTACAGGCACTCATTTACACAGAGCTTGGAATCATGTGCATCATGTTCTGTAAGGCTTTGTGAAGTTTTGGGTGCTGATTTGATTCGGAGGACATTCAGCCCGATTCCACAGCCGAATCGCCACATCCAAATTGAATTGGGAGAATAAAAAGGTCTGAATTGATTCAAAGCTCTCTAAATCGATTCGGAGAGATTCAGAGATACGGGCAGCCCCTGCTTGCTGCTGAAGGGATCTGGACTTGGACTCTGTGCCGGTAAGGGGAAGGGGGAGAGGAAGGGGGGAGCAGGCTGGAGAATGGGGATGGGGACCATGGGAGAACCCCCAACTCCCATCTGCTCTCCCAGCCCTACGAATGGCTGCCCTGCCCAGCCCCGGTTTCCTGGCTCTTTAAAATAAATAAATAAATAAATAAAATAAAGCCCCACACTCATCGGCTCCTGCCATGTGTGTGTGTGGGGGGGGGCCATTTCTGCTGCCCCCCACTGCTTCATGCTGCCTGGGGGGGTTTGCCATGAGTTCCCATCCCCTGCCCGCTCTCCTAGCCCTGTCAGTGGCTGCTCCACCTGGCCCCAGCATCTGAGCTCTTAAAAAAAAAACAACAAATTAAAATCCCCCCCCTCCCAAGCCCCCCACACTCACTGGTTGTAGTGGCCATTGGGGCGTCAGGGAGCTCGTGGCAGACCCTCCCCTTCCCCCGTGCAGCATGGGGCAGCAGGGATTGCCCCCCTGCCTGGCAGGGTCTGGTGAGTGTGGGTCTTTTTTTTTTTTTATTTAAAGAGCTGGGAGGCTGGGGCTGGGCAGGGCAGCTATTGATGGGGTTGGGAGAGTGGGTGGGGGATGGGGCCTCTTTGATTCAGGGATTTGGCCATTTGGCAGTGGCCGAGTCTCGGAATCGGATTCGGCTGAATTGATTCGGAACAGTGGTTCAAATCACTGTCCCCTGAATCGGTGGAATCCGAATCCAAAGCGAATACTAGCTGCTTTGCACAGGCCTAATATGCTGGCCTTTTAAGAAAGGGCATAGTAAATCTTGCATCTGTCTGGGAGAATCTTACATTCTGAACATTTCAGTATGTCTTAGCCTGTTTTTCATGAGGACTCTCAAGTCACCAGATACAAGGTCACTTTTGGAAGAAACCATGGAAGTCTCATCAGATGTAGAGGATATGAGCTCCCAAATCACTGAGCACATAGGCAAATTCTATGATTACCATGAAGATGGTACCAAAGAAAAACGTGAAAATGGTATTGAAATAGTGTTCTGTAATTTAACTCCAGCTTATGCTGAAGCTGATTCCAGAATCTCAGATACTGAAGTTGAGCACTGAAAGGGGTTGCTTCTAGCATTGAGCCTGAAGTGAAAGGAGGAACTGTTTGTGTCCTCCTAATGCAGATTTCTAGTTTGAGGTCCTCCAAGGCCTACCAGGGCATCAGAAAGTGAAGAAAAAGAGCAGACTCTGCTGTCACAGTCCCCAGTATTGACAGTATCACCATTGGCGTTGACCCTAGCTTGTGATAAAGCTTTGACTGAACCAGGGCCATTATTTGTGCTGTGATACTGTCTCTTGAGGAGTAGAAAAGGTCTGCTTCTCTTGCCCATCTCTAGGATATATGTTTTCCGTCATTTACTTTCTTCTCTACAATGCTCTGTGGTGCTGTTAAGAGACTGCAAAATCTTACGAGCACCAGCCCCCCAGCCCCAGTATGCATAGTGTTGCATATTAGTTATTTATATATTCTTGTGGAATACAGCAACCAAATGACAGAACAACCCATAAATGACTGCACTGGGGGATAAGACTAGAGTGACTGTTTTAGATTTGATATCCATTGGAAAGCAACATCAGTAGCCTGGTGCAAGTCTTCAGTGCAACCATTGAAATGATAAATAGGGCATTCCTCTGTGATGTGTGCTATAATTTGGATTTCACCACACTCAGACTTGGGGTATTTAATAAAATTCCATTTATGTAGTAGGTAGTTACATCTACCTTGTCTAGTACAAACCCTGCTCAATGTTGTCCAGCTCCACTTTGATAAAAAGAAGTCAGAAGGTTTAGATATGGGGTCCGTGATGAGAAGTTTATTAATGATGTCAGTTGTGTTCCATTTTTTCCTTGATGTCAGTTTTCATCATTCAGCGTTTTTCCCATACTCCAAAATGGTCTCGAGCTTGGGCCCAGAGGGGTCATTAAATTCCTCAAAAATTGGTAATGACTATAAGCATTTTTTTTCTTGACTCTTGAAGTAGCCTGTTTATGTCAAAGATTAGGAAGAGGGATAGAGCAGACAGCCAGGGAACAGGAGTGGATCTGCAAGTACCAGTTCTGAATGCCATTGCTTCATTCAGTTGTCAGGCTGGTATGAGCACTCCTGTCCCAAACTGGGGCACAATAATCAGCTGCTGAATAAATGAGGGCTTCAGCCTGTCACAACCCAAGGGTGTGATTTTGTGTGCGTGTGCTTCGGCACTGCTAAATTATTTCCCGCCACCAGGAGCTTTCTTTGCAGGGTGCATTTCTTAGTTGCAAAGAGAAATGCATGGTGCAAAGGAGTTCCCGCCACCCGCGTGCAAATTTGTGTCCCACTATTGGCCAGTTCTAAATTATTCCCACATGGCGGCTAGTGATTGGCTTGCTAGCCGTATAAGAGGCTTGAGCGGTTTCCGCCCAAGTTGGAGGACTCCACAACCATCTGGAGGAGGAGAACTTCACGTCTCGTGAAGATCTCTAAGCGCTGCGGAGCCTATTGGACCCAGCGTGTACCTTGAGAAGGCTGTAGGGGTCTGATCAACCTCTGGCCTCTCCCCGTCACCGAACGATCCCTCGACAAACCCCTTCCCTGCACACAAGTTCCACGGAGCCTAGCAAACTTCGTGTGAGTGTATCCAGAGCTCTTTCTCCGAGTTGTTTTCTTCGGTTGACACGACGGGCTCGCGTGTTTAGAGCCTTCAACCGGATTGGGCTAGAGTTCGCGTGGAAGGGAGTCTTGTCCGCTTCTCTTCTTTTCTGTCTGTAACTGCAACTCAAGCAAGTTTTCCTGCCTGCACCGCGACCATCTTTGGTGTAAGTAAAATAATCTTTAATCAACCGCTAAGTGTCCATGCCTAATTCTAGTCCGCCGGCCTGCATTCCCCGACCCGCGTGCCAGGGCTGCTGGTCACAGCCCGCCGCGTGCCCCCAAGGACCTCGGACTGCTCCCGGCCCGCACACAGCCAAGCTTCAGCATCGCTTCCCTCACTTGTACCAGCCAGTTGTGAGATGGTATTACATGTGGCAAGTTTGTTGTTAGTCGTTTATGGATGATGCCTATAGGCGAGACTGTGGTCAAGGTGGACTCCTAAATATTTGAGGTTAGTCATAGGTGACTCGTTTTCCACAAACCTGATTCTTAGTTGGGCGTTCACCTGATAGTGAGATGAAAAAAGGAATAAACTTTTGTCAGGGTTGGGCTTCAAATACCATTAATTAAAATAGCCTTCTAGTTTTGCCAAATCATTACTGAGTATGGTTTCAATAACGCTAGAATAGGAGTCCTGTGCTAGGATGGCAATATTGTCAGCATAAATATATCTTCTTGATTTTGTCTGCGGAATATCGTGTATGTACCAGTTGAAGATGATGGGTTGCAGAACAGAGCCCTGTGGTAAACTGTTGCTGATGAATCGGCCTGCTTATTTTACCATCAAGGCAAACTCTGAGCTTGTGGTTTGATAAGATATTAAACAGTATTGCAATAATCTTTTTGTACCAGATAGTCTTTATCAATGTAACTGTAAGGCCCCTTATCCATACTGTGTCATAAGCCAAAGTGAGATTAATAAAGGTTACTCTGGTCTTCTGTCTTCTTTGGAATCTCACTTCAGTAAAGGAGGTGAGAGTGAGAACTTGATCACAGGAGCTCCTCCTTGGTCCAAAGGCTGCCTGGTCTGAAGAAAGCCTGGGCTCCAGGATAGGGCTAATTCTCGACAAGAGCACTCTTTCAAAGAGTATGCATATGGGATGCTACCATGCCCCTATTTGGGAATATTCGGGCCCGCTTTCAAAAGGCATTAAAGGAGACATCTGTGATAGTCATCTACAGCAAAGAACTAAAAAGTCCTCTTCTCTGTCCACTTCCCTTCCCAGCCCTGTGATGTGTGACTACCAAGGGGAGCTGAGTCTAGGGACAGAGCAACATTACTGACCTATTCCTCTTGCTGGGATAAATGGTTTACAGGCATTGGATGACACTAAACTATTGCAGGAGGTTTTTGCCTTGATTACCAAATGGCAGTTGACACTCCAGTCATTTCAGAAAAATCCCACAAACAGTCTGACATCCTGCCAGCTTCTGATTCTGCTAGGGTTATCCTTCCCCATTAAAGGAATACCATACCCTGCTAAAATCCTGTGCCAGGCATGAGACTTAACACCAATATTGAAACAAATCAAGAAGTGAGGGATTTTGGGGTGGCTAATCCACCCTGTAGTCACCCCTTTAGCACTGCCCCCGCCCACTCCTAATATAGCAAATTTAATAATGATTTTACCAAACAATATGAAGAAGAGTTATAGCAGATTATAGACTGACAGTAGGTAATCATGCAGATTAACTTCTTCCTCTTACTATAATTTCCCTTTTAGATGAAATATTCAGATCTTATCCTGTAATTACAGTTGTTAAATTTGGGACTATATGACTCGGATTACTTAACCTAAACTGGGCTTTTCTCACTGATCTATTTTCTTTTTACTGTGTTAGACATTCTTAATACCGTCAGCGAACTGTCCGTTCACGCCTAATACTCTGCATCTTGATGAGAAACTCTCTTAGAATCAATTTCTTGTTAAACCAGCTCAGTGTTCAGATACTCATATTTGTCAGGCCTCATCCTTCTTCACTCATTTTTACAGGGGAAAAAAATCTTTATCTTACTGTTATGTTTCCGCTTACCAGGAAGAGGAGGCAGAAAGTGTTTTTCATCTGTTTTTTCCCCTTCTCATCGGTCTGGAATGTTGAACTACTGTCCCTGGTGAGCTATAGAAAATTAAAATGATCACCTGGCCACAGTTTAATTTGTAAAAGGAGGAAGAGGCCACTGTGGCCAAACAGCACTCCTAATAGGCTGTTTTATTGTGTTCTTTTTGTAGCACCTCTTTCTGTCTTCTCCTCCCCCTCCTTCATCTTCTCCTCCTCCCCCATTCCTATGGAAAAATCCACTGTACTGAGCTGACATGAGAAGTGGTTAGACAAGGGAAAAGATGTTTTAGCTTATATCCGTGTACAGCACTTGAGAACATGAGAGAGGCAAAGGAGTTCTAGCTTACAGATGATGCAGAGAATGCTGGAGTATTTAATGCCTTTTTAAATTTAGTCTTCACAACTAGGGGTAGCAGAGATAGGGAAGGAGACAAGCAACCTAGGGTAGTGGCAGAATAGATCAGGGATTACTGGGAGAAACTAGGTGCTTTTCAGTGGGCCGGGCCAATGGGATACGCCCTAAAGTATGGGAAGAATTGGCTGAGGTAATTTTGAAGCCATTGGCTGTGCTTGTTGAGAACTTGTGGATGGTGGGTGAGGTTTGGGATGACAGGAAAAGGGCAAATATAATGCCCATCAGGAAGAAAGAGAAGAAGGAGGATCTAGGGAATACAGACCGGTCAGCCTGAATCCAGTCCCTGGAAAGATCATGGAGCAAGTGCTCAAGCAATCTATTGTGAAGACCTAGAAGAGAACAAGGTGATCAGGAGCAACCAACATATGTTTACTAAGAGCAAGTCGTGCTTGACCAACCTTATTTCCTTCTTTGATAAGGTGTCCAGCTCTGGATGGGAGGAGAACAGTGGGTGTGATGTACCTTGACTTTTGCTAGGCTTTTGATGTCATCTCTCATTACATTTTCATTAACAAGCTACAGGTTAGCTGAAAGTACTGTAAGGTTAACACATAACTAGTTGGATCATTGTGTTCAATGAGCAGTCATCAATGACTCAGCATGTAGTTGGGAAGAGGTATCGAGTGGGCTTGTTCAGGGGTCTGTCCTGGGTCTGGTATTATTTAATATCTTTATATGGTTAGATGCCTTGGGAGCATAATTTATGAGGATAGGCTGAAATAACTAGGGTTATTTAGTCTGGAGAAGAGAAGACTGAGGGGGGATTTGATAAGTCTTGAAATGCCTGAAGGGCAATTACAGGGAAAATAGAGATTGGCTTTTTTCTGGCCACAGAGTACAGGATTAGAAGCAATGGCCTCAAGCTGCAACAGAGGAATTTTAGGTTGGAGATTAGGAGGAGCTTCCAGACTATCAGGGTGGTCTGTCATTGGAATATGCGCTCTGGAGAAGTTGTGGAATTTCCATCCCTGGAAATGTTCAAGGGCAGGTTGGACAGACCCTTGGCTGGGATGGTTTAATGGGGGATGAGGTAGGCACCCCCAGTCTGAGCAGGGGCTGGACCTTGTGGGGTCCCTTCCAGCTCTCTTTTACTATGATCCTATGGTTAAGAAGGAATAAAATGGAGATTTTAATAGAATTATAGAAAATTAGAGTTGGAAGGGGGTCAGGAGGTCATCTAGTCCCAACCCCCTGCTCAAAGTAGGACCATTCTCAACTAGATCATTTTAGCCAGGGCTTCATTGAGCCGGGCCTTAAAAACCTCCAAGCATGGAGATTCTGCCACACCTCTGGGTAACCCGTTCCAGTGCTTCACCATCCGCCTAGTGAGAGGTTTTTTTCCCCCTAATATCCAACCTAAGCTACCCTTGTTGTACCTTGTTGTACCTTGAGACCCTTGCTCCTTGTTCTGTCATCTGCCACCACTGAGAACAGTTTAACTCCATCCTCTTTGTAACCAACCTTTGTTCATTTTTCAGCTTCTAAATTCTAGTTCCTGGATGAATGTGGAAATCTCTTTCTCTGCCTCGTTCTCAAAAAATGCGTATAGAAATAGAGATCTTTAATTCTAGAATTTCTCTCTCATGCTAATTTCCCACCATCATATCTATACACAAAATCTTGAGAAGTATGTTGGGCCTTATCTAGTGCTTTAAGAGCCAATAGATTGGTGTGCCAAAGGAATGAGATCCATATTTTTTTCTGTGGTTCCTATAAAGCACTGTTTAAATTCTGATGACTTGGTTCCCTTTTGAAGAATCCTTTAATGTACAAATGGTACAGTCTATGCCATTATGAATAAAAACCTTCTTTAAGATGCTCCCAGGCAAACCGTCACATTTGTTTTATGTATTTGTAGCCTGGCCAATGATGGTCATCACTATAGTATGTAAATGCCTAAAAATATTAATGAATTCATGGATGAGAACTGAAGCAATGAAAAGCTGCATGATTTTGCTCAAGGTCATACAGGGACTTGCCGAAACAGGATTTTAGCTGAGATCTTTTGTGTCTGTTTATGGTCTGAATATTATGTCAGAAAAAGTAGTTAATCACTAGATGTCACTGTTGGCAACAATGTGTCATTTTTCATACTTGCCATTTTCCCCCCATAACTTTGAATGTTTCATATCTGTTTACTCTTTATACTGGTTGCATAATTTTACTAATTGCTTTTGTTATAATTACTTTAGAGTGCCTGTTGCTGGTATTTGGGTGCAGTTCAGGTCTTACTTGACAGCACATAATCGACAACATTTTATTTTTAGTTCCTTTGTTTTGTTGGTTGCCAAACCACATTGTTGTACAATTTATTGCCTGCATTTATTTGAGCAATTCTTTGCATTATATCAGTGCTCATTGAGTGCATTGGGTAATTTCACTTTGTAAATTATCTTAATGATATATTTCCAGCGAATAGTAATGGAATGTATCATGCTATTTTTCTTATAACTTGACATTTTTGAGTCATTTTAATGTCTATGGGAAGAGGACACAAGTGGCTAGAGTTATTCCTGGTGGTGGGTCATTGGTATACAAGCTCCCCCACAGATACCTTCTAGTGTAGGGTAAGAATGATCTATAGCATCCCTAATATTCCAGTGCCTAACTGCATCAGCCGTAATAGGTGACACAGGCATCTTTTACTTTGAGTTTGTTTGTTAAGAGGTAGAACCTTCAACTTAAATAACCCCCCAGCCACCAAAATAACAAACTGAAGATGCTTCAAAATTACAGTTCATTGATTTTTTTTTTTTTCCTTTGGTATTGAATTTGTTTAGTTTCTTGGTGATGGAAAGCATGTGAGAATCTCTATGCTTACTAGTGCATGTCCTGTCCCCTGGTTGGAAGGATTATATGATTAAACGCTAGTTAGTTTAGCTCATTTAGGTTGCATTCTGGAGTGCGAAAAGTGCATATTGTATGCACCCTTCTGATTCAATAGCAGTCATCTAACTTTTTTTTTTTCCCTGCTGTTTTAATAATTTTTATTTGGGGCATTTGAAGAAACACGTTGTTCTTTCAGCCAGTGTATACCAACCTGCTTCCTTTAGACACCGTTAGATTTAATTTTTTATTTCTGAAAAACAAGTTGGCTAAAACAGAAAATGAAAAATCAAATGAAAATAAAAAGTACTGCAAAATTATAGTGTATATGTATGGCACTTGTATACACATTATGGTATCTGTTTGTTATAAACTTGAAAGTTAGTGCTTTGTTCTTGTGCATATGCTAACAAAATTATATTCTTTTTAATGTAGAAAAACTGTATGGCGATTTCCTCAGTTGGAAGCTAGAAGACACCCTTGCCCAGTTCCCTCTAAAACCAGGGAAGATTGCAACGTTTATTGTAAACATTAAAGTGAAGCTGGACTTCTCCTGTCAGGAAAATCTTCTGCAAGACCTTGATGGTGAGTTATGAACTTATTTTCTGTTTGGAGCATGGGATTTTATTTTGGCAAGGACTCAAAACTCTTGACATATTGGTTCAAAATCAGAGGATGAAGCAAGTGTCTTCTGTTTCTACACTTGTATCGTGCAACCCTGTGGGACAAACCCTATGGGACATGGGTAGGGATTTAGGACTGAATCTTCGTGATTGCTTGTTGACACAAGTCGGAGCTTGTCATGGCCAAAACTTCTCACCCTACTGAGGACTTAAGTTACATTATTTAACTTTTCCCAATGCGGAGTTCTTTCAGAGCGTGTTTTTCTGATGATTTTTGCAATATTTTATTTTTCTTTATTAATTCCTCTTGATGCCAAGTTTCCAAGCACCAGAGGGCTTTAAAAGGAGATGCACACAGTGATGACTTAAGTGTAGCTGGCTATCTCCTGTCTCTAGTTATGCAGTGCATTTGTGGTCTTGTTTATTTGGAACATATGGACTTATTCATCCAGATGAGTTAGTCACACAGATATTGTGGAATTTGCATCCTGCAGAATTCCAATGACTGACTGACTACTGAGAGATGATAAGATGCAATATTTACAGGGAGGGTTTTTATTGTAGTAATTAAGAATCTGTGTGGCATCAAATCAAATAAACAAGAATGCAGCTTTGTGCCTGAATTTTTCGAACTGTCTTATAGATACTAGTGTCAAGTATTCAGTTATTAGAATGCACGTCACAAAATAGAGAAATTGTTCAAATATTAAATATATTTTTAGATGGTGATATTTCAACTGCCTGGTTTATTGTGTTAAAGTAATTAATAAAGGGTCTTAGGAAGAAACAGGAAATGGGTGCATATACATGAGATGTTTACTGCGAAGTAGATTCATTAGTTGTACAATATATGTCACATGTCTACACATGCAAAACTTCTAAATTAAATAATGTACTCTGCAGCAAGATAGCACTTACAAAATTCTTGTAAAACTGGAGTGGGAAAGTACTTGTAAAGGCTGCAGAGTCTTTTTGTGTGTGTGTGTGTAGAAGCTGCCCCAGCTGGCTGGGGCGTGAGGGTGCTTCATTGCGGGGGCTGCCTGCTGGCTAAC
The DNA here is from genome assembly GCF_000455745.1 of Alligator sinensis. Classification (NCBI taxonomy): domain Eukaryota; kingdom Metazoa; phylum Chordata; order Crocodylia; family Alligatoridae; genus Alligator; species Alligator sinensis. Next base: position 2,022,149 of record NW_005841857.1, read on the forward strand.
CCCCACGCTGAAGCACTCTTGTGCCCCAGCCAGCCTCATGGCATGTTGACCTGGAGAAGCAGCACTGGGCTGGCAGGCTGGCCCTTGGGTCCCCTGCCATCTGGGGTGGCTCCAACCCTGCTCCACGTGCTGCGATCTCAGGCGCACATGAAGACATGGCACCTGGGAGTTTATTCATGCACTTCAACATGCATTAATATGCCAGTATATACGCTTCCAACATTGAGTCATCCTAAACAGGATGTTCCTATACCTTAGTGAGTAAAGATAAGGCACATAAAAAATTACTTGAGTTTTATTTCCTGATTTAATTGCCATTATGCATTATGTGCAAGAACTATTTGAAACGGGAATGTTTTCAGAAACGAGAATGACCAACAGAATTATATTTTGTACATAATTTATTTTAAGTGAGAGAGACTGAGCTCTGGATTTGACTTGTGAATTCATTTAGGCAGAATTGATATTAATAATTGATAAAGGCTTAATGATTTCTTATTAAACTTCCCTAGTGTTAAGTACATATCTTTTATATTACCATTTATATGATCAAAATGCTTCTTCTAACACTCAGTACAATAACAATAATTAAAGTTTTGTTAAAATAAATGTTAGCTGAAAAGCTCTGATTACTAATTCATGATTAGTACTGGTCTGAGACTTGTGAGAGAAAATTCTTGGAAAATAACAAGGAGGGAGGGAAAGAAAAGAAATATTAGGCCAATTTCAAATGTTAAAAAAACCCAACCCCAAAACCCACACAATTAGGTCCTCCCAAACTTTGATACTGTGTTTAGCATCCTGACATGTGGTTTTTTAAAATACCGCTAACCTTGATTTCTGTAGGAACTTGGAAATACACCAAATCATATAAGATGTTCAGTAAATGTAACAAAGCATGGCAGTTTTATAGCATGGCAGTCCCAGATTGGGGATGGGGGGGGAGAGGGGACTTGACAGATTTGGCACTTGGAAGAGGTAACGGTCACGCACCTAAGACCAGATGGCATCACTCCATGTCACCTTATCCATTGTTCCAAATTAACTTTCATCCTAGCTGTGTGACCCCTGAATCTCCTTTTCCTACATGCATCCCCCAACAAATTACCTCACTCAGTACTGGAGTGTTATGCCAAAATACACACGCGTGGTGATCACACAGTTCTGGATGAAGCTTTGTGTGTGGCCCAGAAGAGGGAAATAGGAAGCAAAATCCAAAACATGGAAGTGTATCACATTAAGTTGCACGTACTTATTGGTATAGCATTTCTCATGCTACAGTCTAATGTATAGGGAGGGCACTCATGAGGATCTTCTATGGCAGGGGTGGACAAAGCCTTTGTGTGTAGCACATGGTAGATTAGGAAGGGGAGGGAGGCAACACAGTGGCAGATAGGGCAGGGAGCATCAGATCAGGCAGAAAGCAGAGCATCAGATCAGGCAGGGAGCAAAGAGCAGAGCAGTGAATCAGGCAGGGGACAGGGATTGGAGGGCACTAGAGGAGAGTGCAGAACTAATTTGTGGCACATCACCCAAAACAGGTTGGCCCCCACCGGTCTGTGGTTTGGTCCAAAATGCCAGCAAAGATTATCAAGGTTAACCTTGCATCCAGCCAGTCCTGCATTTTAAGCAGTATAGAATCCTTCTGCCAGAACAGATGTCGCTTTTATGAGCTAGTAGTTTAACAGATTCCCTTTTGTTTTATGGGAAAGAGAACGGCTTAGTGCAGTGGTGCTCGAGCATTTGGCTCCACGGGTGAAATAAATGGCGTGAGGGTGGTCCATGGGCTGGATTAAGCACCATGCATCAGGATTGGGCCCTGGGCTGCCTGTACCTGGCTCTGCATGGCCTCAGCTGCTTCCCATGTGCTGTGATCAGTGTTCCCCTCCTGCCAAATTTACAGACCTGTGTGGAGCCCTGTGGACTGCATGCCACACTTCCAGGGTCCAGGAATGGCCCACAGGCCCTGGGTTTATCACCCATGGACTGGTGGATTGAGAACTGGACCCAGCCTTGGACACCTGGGGTCTCTTCCTTGCTTTGCCAGTGGCCTATGGGGTGATGTTGGGCAAATTACTTTCCCTTTGTGTGCCTCAATTTCCCCACCTATACAATAATTATAATGGAAGTGCTTTGTCAAATGTTTTGGATTTCTACTGATAAAAAACATTATAAAAGGGCATTGTGGTATTACTCTTGTTTTATATATGCAATTATGCTGGCTTTTTCACACAGTTCTGAAATTTCCCCAAGAAGCACCCTTACCTCCCATGTCTCTCAGGCACTCAAAAAGGCAACACCAACTAAGCTTGTTCACAAGTGAAGTTTCAGTCAATTTTGAAACTATGAAACTTTACGGTATGAGCCTGAGCTTCAAGTACAACTAGAACCCTAATAGCAGTGTTACTGTGTCGTTTCTCTAAAACAGAATTGCTATCGAGTACTAATTGAAGCCTGGAGTCAGTAGCATGGCTAAGGGAGCGTGGGGTGTGATCAGGGCACCAGACATGGGGATCGAATTGTGGTGTGGGGGGACGCAGGGTGAGACAGCAAAAATAGCAGCTACCTCCCTGCTGGTCTGGCCACAGCTGCTGCTCCATGTGCCGCCACCACGGAGAGCTCCAAACTTCTTAGTTATGGCTCTGCCTGCAGTGAGCAGGCCCAATTCCTCCTTAATAATGAAAGAGGGCCATAGTAAAAACAGTTACCATTTCCTAAGAGCCTGGATCTCTTTGGATGACTGATACTGTACTCAATCAAATATTAATACGAATACTGGTTGAATTTCAAACTGATACAACACCACCTTTTGCATGCTGCTGTAATTTTAGTATAGGTTTTAAAATTCACAGTTACAAGAATCGGAAAAGTCAGAGGCAGCTGTGGCATGGCCTTTATTGATAGTGCCGCTAGAGTGAGTGCATTATCTTCTTTCCTTTTAAAAATTAAATTTACAGGTGATCCAAATATTTTCATCTTTTAAACAAAAGCCATGTCCTTAGCAGCACATTTATTACTTTAATCTGTTTTCATTTGGTGCCACAACTGCTTCCATTAACACCGTTTAATACTTTATAATGGAGATTTAGCACAAAAAGGACAGATTACACACTGCAGTTATTATACAACTATATATTTGGGGAAAAAAATTATCCAACAAAATAGTAGCTGTAATTCTTTTCTGTTAGAGTTTTTCAGCTCATGTTCTTACAGCTTAAATGGAAACTGCAGTGATTACTTATTCATCGGCAAGTTAAGTACTTGCATGTTTATTTTGAAAATGAATTTTCTAAATGCTTTTTAGCCTCTGTTTTGCCTTTAGAATTGTTGGATGGTGGCTTATTTGGGCTGCTATTATTTGTGTGCCTCCTACCCTGGGCTTCAGTCATTATGCACAAAGTAAGACTTGAAGATTTCACTTGCTCTCATTTTTTAAATGTGTGGAAGATGGATCTCATTACACTTTGTCAAACATCTTTCACTTGTTCGTTGCAATTATGAGCATGTTTGATAGGCAAAAAAAGGTATAAATATATTACAATTAGATTTATTTTCCTAAGCTGTTTGACTTTAATACTACAGAATATTCTCACTTAAAAAATTGGAACCATACAGTATGAATTTTAAAAAGCACCATTCTGTATGAATAGAGCATATATTAAATAGGTTAAGAACTGATTAGCTGATTTCCCAAAGTATCCATTTATTGGAAGTGTCATCAAATGGGAGGGTTCTGCATGGTTTAGTACTAGTTCGGACATTTTCATCAATGCAAGTTGTATCTCCAGGGATTTTATGTTTAACTTGAAGATGACATAAATGTTGGTGAAACAGTAAATGATAGCAGTCATGCAGAACTATCTAGATTGTTTAGTAAACTGAGAAGACTTAAACAAATATGTTAATAAAGCAAATGTAAATTTATGCTCTGCATTGTGTGTTCCTAGATGTATACCTACAGAATGAGGAGGTGTATCCTGGAAATCACTGACTCTGAAAAGGATTTAAATAGTCATAGTGAACAAGCAACTGAACATGGGCCCCAGTATATCGGTGTGGCAAAAAGGGCTACTATGATTCTTGGAAATAGAAAGTGAAAATGAGATGGGAAGTGATTTTTGTCTCTGGACTACTTGTAAAAGTTCGGGTGCTAGACCTGTTTGGAGAGGTTGAACAACTAGAGAAGTTGAACAAGAATGGTTTGAGGACTGGAGACAGTGCTGTACAGTGAGTGTTTTTAAGAGCTCAGTGTGTTTTAGCTTACCAGAAAGAAGATTTGAGAGGTGACTTGATTGAAGCATGTGAGTATGTTCACAGCAGGGAATACTGGATACTGGAGAGCTCTTTAATCAAGTGAAGAAAGGGATAAGAAGAAGGATTGGCTGGAAACTGAACCCAGACATATTCCAAGTAACAGTAGGGCTCAAAATGCCGCTAATGACAATGATTAACTATTGGAACAAATGACCAATTAAATGGTAAGTTTTGATGCCTTTTGGTATAAGACTGGATGAGTTTCTAGAAAGTACTCTTCAGCCAAACAAGTTATTAGGGTCAACACAACTAGTTGGATGAAATGTTCATAGCATTAGTCTCTAGATCAGTGGTCACCAGCCAGTGGCTCTCACTCCACCAGTAGATCTCGGAGCCTCTTGGAGTCTATCTAGCCTCCTCTTGAAGATCTCCAAGCTAGGTGATAGCACCAACTCTCTTGGAAGCCCATTCCAGATCCTGGCCACCCTTACTGTGAAAAATGTCTTCCTAATATCTAACCTAAATCCACTCTCAACTAGTTTACACCCATTATTCCTATTCATTCCCTGGGGCACCTTAGTAAACAGTGCTTCCCCTATTCCCCGTTGACCTCCCCTAATAAATTTATAGGCGGCCACAAGATCTCCCCTCAGTCATCTCTGTGAAGGCTGAAGAGATTCAGCTCTCTCAACTTCCCCCCATAGGGTCTATCACGAAGGCCACTAATCATGCGAGTGGAACCTCCTCTGGACCATCTCGAGATTCCCTGCGTCCCTCTTGAAGTGTGGCACCCAAAACTGGACACAGTACTCCAACTGCGGCCTGACCAGTGTCGCATAGAGGGGGAGCATCACCTCCTTTGATCTATTAGTCATGCACCTGCTAATGCACAACAAGGTGTGATTGGCCTTGTTGATGGCCTTTTTACACTGCTGGCTCATGTTCATCTTGGAGTCAGTTATGACTCCAAGATCCCTCTCTGCCTCCGAGCTGCTGAGAAGGACCCTCCCTAACCTATAGGTGTGTTGGGGGTTCCTCCTTCCCAGGTGGAGTACCTTACATTTATCTTTATTAAATTGCATCTATTTCTTTCTGCCCATTGATCCAACCTGTCCAGGTCGGCCTGAATCTGCTCCCTGCCCTCCGGTGTACTAACTTTGCCCCATAATTTGGTATCATCAGCGAACTTGGAGAGGGTGCTCGCCACATCCTTGTCCAAATCGCTGATGAAGATGTTAAATAATATCGGTCCGAGGACCGAACCTTGTGGGACCCCACTGCCCACCTCCCTCCAGGCCGAGAAGGAACCATCCACCACCACTCTGGGTGTGGTCTGTAAGCCAGTTGGCCACCCACCTGACTGTGTAGGCATCCACTCCACAGTCTGCTAGCTTCCCGATGAGGATAGGGTGCGAGACTGTCAAAGGCCTTCCTAATGTCCAGGAAGATGACATCAGCCTCAGCACGCACGTGCCCCAGCCCAGCAGGTCAGTCTGTGGGGGAGGGAAGGGGCAGGGGCTAGATCAAGCCCCCCATGGTGAGAGAGAGTTCCGCAGAGGCAGGAGCAGGGATAGGTTGAGTGGGGCCCCGGCCGGGTGGGACTTACTTTCTGGGGAGGCGTGCCCCCAAATAATCTTTTCTCCCTTTGCCTCGAACTGCCCCCCCCGCCCCCCCGACTTACCAGCTGGGGGGTGGGGAGGGGAGTGGCAATGCACGGTAGATCTCGGGCTGCTTTTAAATGCCAAAGGTGATCTGCTACTTAAAAAGGTTGGAGACCACTGCTCTGGATAATGAAATGGTCCCTGACTGGCCTTAAACTGTATGACAAGTAGGTACAGTCACGTTCAAATAGTTTTAAGTTCAATTAACAATACTTAGATGAGAGAGAGGATGTACATTTCAAGTAGTAAGTAGTTTTTAGAGTCTTTACAGTAAAATGCAATGAGTTCTGATTTAGAAAGTATCCTTTGTACCGTGCCACAAAATAACCTGTGTATGATTAGGAGTGAAAAGCTAAAGTAACATTTCAAGTGAGAAAGTAGGACCAAGTTCCAGATAAATGGGCAAGTACGAGAGAGAAAAGACTTCTTCAATGTGGAGGAAAAATTGGAGAGGAGGCCATGACTTAAATTCAAAGTGAACAAGCTGGTCATTCAGAAAATAGGTGGGCATAATTGTAAAGGCTTAGGCTAGAATACATCTGTTTTACAAGTTTACAAGTAAAAAAAGGCTTTTTTGGCAAGGCTTCATATCCTGGAACAAAAACTTAGTTAACCACAGTATTCTAACCTTAATTAGTGTGTGGGGGACATATATATATAAAATGTGATGCTTTTACTACATCCCTATTATCTGCTTTGTAATTTTTTTACAATCTTTTTAAAAAGGGTGGAAATAATTTCCTGAAATCTGATGCCTATGTATGTCCAAAATATTTTTGAGGGGGGATGTCATGCTTACTGACTAGCTTCCCAGCTATTTCTCATGAGAGATGCTTCCTGAGATTCCAAAGGTATTGGAGCATCAGGCAATTTGTTTTCTGGGAAGAGTTCTGCAATTCACCCACCCAGACTAGCACCTGGGTTACAGCTCTGTACATCAGTTGGACCTATTTCTGTAGATTCATCTAGGACCCTTTGGGAGCCTGTGACAGCAACTGATTTAAGTGACTAAAAGTAACTTCAAGACACAACATCGTTATAATTTTTTTTCACCCGAAGGTCAAAGCACATAGGCGAAGGTATGATATGTGTGCTCTTACCAAACCTCAGCTTCTCTCCATTCTGGGGGTTCGACTCAATTCCTTTTGCTGAGTTGTAGACACCACCTTTGTAGCCTACTTCCTTTGTCTCTATCTGAATCTACCCAGCTTGCCACCTTCTTCCCATAGACGTGCCCTGGACAGTCTGTTATGGCTCACAAACTTCCCCTCCCTCTTTATGTGATTCAGACTCTGAAATAGATCATTGTTTTGTTAACCTATCATTTCTCAGCCTCAGAAGAACAGCCATGTTGCCAAGATTGGAGCAGGGATACACCTTATGTTGCTGGTTTGGTTAACCTTTTCTGCCTGGCATAGAAGCAACCTCTTTGCATCTAGGCAGGTAGCAGTACAATATGCAGGAAACTAATTTATGCATAGTATTCATAAAAATATTCAAATTTTCACTTATGACAAAGGTTTTAATGTTTGCAGGTTTGTCCCTCCCTGCAAGAACTGATGCCTTCCTTTCCCCTTCCTGTCTGAATTGAGCTGCTCCTTCTCCTGAGGCTTTAATCAGGATTGCCCCTCATGTAGATAATACAGTGTTCTCTTTCACTGTCTCAGTTAGCTGCTTACAAAGGTGGAGCTTCATGATGTAGTAGTGGTGCCTCCTTATAGAAACTGTAGGCATTCTTAGGTAAGCCTTGGCTGTGTGTTTAGAGAGCATGTATATGGACTTTGAACCATGAACTTCAGCATTGAAAACCAGAATCTGGGTTTCTCAGTGTAGCTAAACATTGTTTTGCTTAAAGGACTAAGAATTGTATTCTCATAAGCACAGAAGTGACTAATAAGGACTAGCATTCTGTTGTCAAAAGTGACTCAAGCCCTTGGGATCCATGTCCTTTCAATGAGACGTGGGGCTTGAAGTCCATTGTTCACTTTTGAAAAAGCAAATGAGACTTAATCTCCTAAATGATTTATGTGCTTTTGGGGAACTGTCTAAAAGTTTCTAAGCTAGCATCTATAGCACATTTCAGTATTTTTTTTTTTTTTTCTGCGAGCTAGTAACTAGAGAGTTAAATACCCATATTTTTCTGTTGTCAGATACATTGCAGTATTTAGACTTCTTCATGGAGGCAGCACCTAAAGGTTTTACGCATCTAGTTCAGGAAGCCAACTATAAAATTCCCAAAGAGCACACAAGAGTCAGTTCTTCAAGTTTCAGAAGAAATTCCTCTTTCTTACAAGGACATCCAGGGAGCTTTGTGAGAAGTTTGATTGCTACGTTACAGAGCTATCTGGTAGACACTGTAGACATGTTGGAGTGACATGGAGACAGAGGTCAGGAATTCTCTGCATGAGAAACTGATTTTGTGTGAAAAATAACATGGTTCATATAATAGTTAAAAAGAAAACAAAAAAAACCCCCACCAACAAAACTTTTCTGGAATCTGATATACTGGACTCTTAAAATATAATCTATATGTTCTGTTCTTTCTGAGGCAATGATCTTGTTGATAGTTTCCTCAAGCATTGTAAAGAAACCTGGGTATATTTGCCAGGCACATATGCAATATCAGTATTATTGATCAGAAATTCAGCCTTTCTGGTGCCAGCGGCGATTCCTTTCAAGGATCTTTCTGATAGAAAGTTGGTTAGTTTATGGAAGAAGCAAGAGCTAATCACCAAGACCAGTCTTTTCTACTTTTACTATGGTGTTCTGATCAGAATTATTGGCTATCAGGTTGCAGGGTCTTGATCCTGATGCCCAGGAAATTTCCAGCAAATGAAGGAAATTTGTACCAAGTTCTCCTTCCTGTCACTAGTTGTTGTTTGGGCAATGGTCTCTATTGGGAGTATAAGTTTCATTGTGCCTTCCTTGGATGGATCCTCTGGCATTTCTAAACCAATGATTATGGGTGCCAGGGATGGTCTGATAGGTTAGATCACTCTAGATCAGGGGCGGGCAATTATTTCAGGCAGAGGGCCGCTTACTGAGGTTTGACAAGCCATTGAGGGCCACATTACAGGCAGCCAGGGGCAGATAACTATTAATTTTCTAAATTTTTTTAGGGGCCCCGCAGGCTGGATAAAATGGCCTGGCGGGCCACATTTTGCCCACCCCTGCTCTAGATATACCCTTTTCATATGTTCTCCATCTAATGCATCCACTCCGGCCACTATTGGAAACGGGATACTAGTTTAGATGGACCATTGGTCTGACCTGGGATGTCACTACTTATATTTTTATGTTCCAATGAACCATTTGTACCAGATTCTTTGTCTAGCTATTGATTGTGTTTAAAAAAAAAAAAAAAAAAAAAGTTTCTGGTGGTGATAACTTCAACCAAGTGGGAGAGTAAGCACTGCTACATGGATAGTTCTTTTTGATTTTTCAGAAAAATAAAAAACGTCGTTTTCTTCCTTAAAAGGAGGCAATGAGCTCTCCCGCCCCATCCCATGTACACTGGTCAAATAGTCATATTCTTGCTGCTGTAAAAAGTTTTTCTGGGACCTAGATGTATTGAGATGATACAGTCATGAACCTAGATGTTTTGACTGATCAATTTCCATTGAGTCAGGGGACCTAAATAAAGGTATAGGGTTTCTGTTTCATCCTAGAGAAGATTGTACAGAGTTTGCTTAACTACATAGTATATTGGCCTGATCAGCCATTCATGTGTTCACAGAAATCAAACCAACTAGTGATATCATGGTCATCTTTGAATTCGAAGGAGGAACAACAACATGCAGTGTCTTGCCATATCCAGTTTGTAATCGGTTCCAATGATCTGCAATTGGTAAAGCATGTAAACTTCTTAAGTGCCTAAGAGCTTTTTGAACCCGCTGTTTACTTTGTGGCACAACTGTATGCAGTCTAACTGTCAAAGCTGCTTAATCAGCTTATAACTGATTGGGTCCTGTGAATTTCAAGATGTTTCCCACAGGGCTTCATGCTCGGCGGCCGAATCTCTGAATCCGAATAGAATCAGGAGATCCATTAATCTCTCCAAATCGAATCAGAAACCTCTGATTTGATTCGGAGAGATTCGACAATTCAGACGTAAACACAGCTTTATATGTTCTTTTCTACATACCTCAAGGTACCAGACGGCTCGTGAATGCTGAGATGGTGGGGCGGATGGAGTGTCCCGCGGGAGCACGGTGGGGGTCACCAGCATGCTCAGTGGCGGACCCAGAAGTGCACCAGAATCAGTTAATGGATACTGTCCCCTGAATCAGGCCGAATTCGAATCGAATACGGTCCGCTTCACACACTCCTACTTTATGCTTCTAATAGACAATGTAAAGAGTCTTAATGAGGTGTGAAAAGCTTCACCCAGGCTCTTTAAATAATAAGCATTGTTTACATAGAGTTTGGTAAGGGCCTGGTCCAGGTATGAGCAATCTGGGCTCATGGTAGAGGTGATGATATCTCTTATTAGACCACCAAAATTTTTGCAGAACTTTTACAATCTTTTCTCCAGTGTCTGATGAAGGGTGTTTGTGCCCGAAAGCTTGCAATTATTTTTTTTTTTCCTCTCAAATACCTTGTTGGTCTAAGAAAAGATATCACCTCTACCATGAGCCCAGCTTGTTTTTTCCTCTCGACCAATATGGCTACAACCTGGATACTTGTTCCAGGTATGTGCATAGACTTTTTAAATTCCAAGGTTTAGCACCTAAACAAGTATACTGTATTTCCCTTAAAACAGATTATAGTACTGCAGTTTATTTTTTTGCCCCAGAACAAGAAATATTTATGTTAATAAAGCATTTACCCTGACAAGGCAGGAAATAATCTGCTTTAATGAGTCCAGATCTGCTTGTAGCTTTCCCATGGGCAGAATAAGTGTTTTAAGGCATTATGGAATTGCTATCCAGCCCTTCATCAGTGATGGCCTTTGAGCATAGACTTGTATTATTGATGTTGGAAGTTTAATATTGATGATATATATTTGGAAGTTTCAGGTGGGAGGAAAACATGGACAGTAACAGGAAGCGGGGGAAACAATGCCAACCATTATGGGATTGTTGACCATTCAGAACAGCATCCTGTTTTTAGGTTATATTGTCTTTAATAGAAAGTAATTTCAAAATCTTCCTTTTTTGAGCAGGTTTGTCTGATATGAATACTAACTCTAGACATCTGTGCTTGAAATGGTTCATTAGTTGATGCCAAAGGAGGTATATCTTGACAAACAGTTTTCCTGTGGTGGAGAAGTAGTTGCAAGAAATGTCGGAAAAGGTGATTGGGACTCCTGTCATTGACCATCTGTGCCAGACTCTTAAAGTGCTGGGCACAGTTAGGAAGCTTGGGAAATAGAAATCTCTATTGCTTTTTCTTTTAACAGGTGTTTTAGTTTCTACTTTAAATAATGCCATCTTGTGCTGTGCCTGCTGGTGTTGCATCTTTACTGGATTACCCTTACCAGCAGCCAAAGAGACAAAGATTGAAAAGAGTAAGGATATCTACTTAGAAATTCCCTCCTTTTCAGACATACAAGGTTGTTTGGATAAATGAGATATCTTTTATTAGACCAACTAAATAGTTGCAAAAATTGTTCTTTGCAAGCTTTTGGACACACAAACCCTTCTTCAGGCATAGGGAGAGTCTGCTGGTGTTTTGTGTGCTCTGGCACCACATATTGGGCAAATGAATTTTAGTTCTAGAGATGAAAAACCTCTTGTGCATATTGTGCATGCTTAACATTAGGGTTGGCTGAAGTGAGCTTTCCTAAGTTGGAAAGTGACACGTGAAAATTTGACTCGTTTTAATGTTATGACATTTCTCTCGGGAGAAACTGATAAAAAGAGCTGAGTGGGCAAGTGGCAAATGTAATGTACCAACAAAAACAGGATTCTTAGATCCATTGCTGCCAGACTCAAGTGTTCAAAAATCACAAGACTCTACTAAAATCATGACATTTTAAGAAGTATTTTGGCCTCATTTTCTTATCATTTTTTGTGTCCTTAGAATACACAAGGTACATGGTTTTTTGGGCTTCTTTTTCATGCACAAGAGCTACATTTCAGTGAAACATCTTGATCTTAGAAAACAGTGCTTGAAAAAAACACTAAATGTTACGAGACTTGTGGAAGTTGACAGCACCTCTGTAATAATGCCAATATCTAGCTCTTGTTATACGACCTTTTTATACTACTATTCAGCCATAAATAACGGTGCTCTGCAAAGAAGGCTACATATTATTACCCGTTTTATAGGCAGGGAAAATTGAGTTGCAAGGTCTTGGAAGTGCTGAGTGCTGGAATGAAGACTTGAGCTGAGTCTCTTGACACCTAGTCCAGTATTGTTAGTACTAGTCTCATGGCACCACTTTCTGCATAGCATTTATTATGCACTGACTGTCAGCTTAACTTTTCCATATGTCCTGTAACAAAGCCTTTCATTTTAGTTAAGAAACTGTTTTGGTTTTTTTTAGTAATATTTGAATGAGATTAGATCATCCCTAGGTGCCTTTCCTTAATCCTCCTGTTATCAGTTATCTTTGTTTGCATTAAAAAAAAAAAGAACTTGATATATAGGAGTTGAACTACAAACCTTACACTCTGATGGATATAAAAGAATTGACCATAAACTTGACATTTCTTTTGGTCTAATCAAAATGCAAACTGAAGCTTTTTTGTATGAGCATTCCCAAAATGTTGTTAGGCAAACCACACACGTACTACTGCTTTAACATGCTTCCAAAACCAGCAGGAGCAAGACCAAAGGAAAAAAACACCACCACTACCAAAATGAGGAAATCCCTTTGAACTATTTAACTATCTACTCATCTGGGAAGAAAAGGTTTTTGAAAAGTGCTCAAGAGTACCTGTGATGAGGTCAGTTAAGAATCTAAATAGATGTGAACTTGCCCGATAATTCAAAATAGTGCATGCTGTTGTGTCAACATTACAACAATTGCATACTCTTCCTACAAGCCATTGCAATTTAAGGTGTGAGAGAACCCCCATTTTTCCATATGCTTGACAATAGTTGCTCCTTTGGATCTTTTATGAAATGATAACTTGTTATTGGGATCAATGTAGCAGGATTATTTAGGTGAGCAGAAAAGCATCATTAAAAATCTTTCATTAAATAAGGAAAATATTCTTGCAGAGTAAATGAAGCAGTTCTTAATGGACTATCTAATACATGAGGAATGTTAGAGCTGTTGATTTTGAGTATCATTTTAGGTATGTACTCTATACAAGCGACTATCATAAATATTTTCTCTGTCTCGTGGATAAGAGTGCTATTTTCTGTTTTTAATTACTTTGCTGCTCATTCTGTTTTAAATGGAATGTCATTTAGTTGACAAATAGATCTTGTTTACTTTACAAAATCAAGTGTATTTATATCGCTTATCGGCAGTGGCTTATTTCTTTGTAGAAAAGGATTTATTTTTAAACTTTTAAAATATATTCTTGGAATGTAGCTTGCAGAAATATATTAGGATATTTGTATTGCTTTAATTCATTATGGGATGTGCTACTGGATATTTCACTCCAACAATTTAAATGGGGTATTTGGGTTGTTTCCTTTATTTTTATCTTTTTTTTTTTTCAGTTTAGTATGTTCGTCTGCACTTAAATGAAATCGTGTTTGAAGTTGTAGGTTTCTTTAAACTTTGAAGTTTTTTTTTTCATTTCTGTTGCATTGCAATACTTTTGTTTCTTTCACTTCAAGTGTTCTGTAAGTCAGGCACCTCACTTTAAAACAGATGCATCTTTAATTGTAAATGTGATGGAGAATATAGACTGGAATATTTATCTTGGGGTACAGACAGAAGTGACAGTTTCCACCTGATCTGGCCACAGAAAGCAGGCGATAGCTGTGACCAAACATAAGTGCATGCTGCAGACAGCTTCAAAAATGGCCAATTGCCATGAAGGGTAAGATGAGGACGTTTCAAAACAGAGCATCTGCTAAAATTGTGTCTGTGTTGCCTGCCAGCCTCAAGCTGTTTTCAGAAGGGGAGAGGGGAAAGGGACTAGAAGGAGTTCAGTCTGGGGTGTTTTCACCCACTGTTGAAGGCTGGGATAGGTGTATTGGAGCGCCCCCCTCCCCCCCGGGTGGTGGGGTGCTCACTCCAATTCACCCACCCCACCATCCAGCAGTGGTTGGGGAACCCCTAGAACGAGCTCCCTCTGTTTCCTTTCCCCTCTCCCATTCTGAAAACTTTGCAGCCTCACAAGGATATGGGGCCATTGCTAGGGGAAACCAGCTGCAGGCTACAGTCAGCAGCTATAGATTCCCCTCCTCCCTGGAACCAACAGTGAACTTCTGTTTGATCCGAGGGATCGTTGTAACTCAGAACACTTTTTGTAAAACTTTCTCTGTTACAGCTGGGAGCTGCACTTCTGTCTGCGCGTTTGCATCAGCTGAGATTCTGAGCTCTTCAAGTTTCCTTTTCACCCTGCTGATTCTTATATCTCATTTAGGCTGCCACAGTACATGTTTCTTATTAATTATAGTGCTTTAAGAGCTAATGACCTAACTAGTGTCTATGTCCCACTGTGCTAGATGCTATACGAACACAAAGCAAGGCCAGTTCCTCTTCCAAAGCTTACAGTGTAAATAGACAAGACAGACATGGTGTAAAAGATAAAACAGAGCATATAGTCAAAATGAACAGTGACAATCGGTGGCAACACGTAGGGGGTGCACAGGGGTGCATGTGCACCCACTGAGAAAGCTGGTGCACCCCCTGCCTGGCTGTGCTTGCTGCTTAAGTGATGGGTGTCAGGGGGCAGGCGGGGGTGCTGGTCTGCTCCCACCTGCAAGCGCTGACTGGGGAGTTGAGCACCGTGGCGCTCCCAGAAGTGGCTGCATGCCCCCCTCCCGTCACTGACTGGCTGGGGGGGGGGGGGGGGGGGGATGTGCCCCCCCTGACTAAGGCAGCACCAGTCGTCCATGGTGACAGTGATATTTACTTTGTTTTCTAGCCCCTTTTTTTGCTTAGGCATATTATTCCTATGACTTATGGTGCGATTAAGTAGTCTCTAAGGATCTGAATTTTCTTAAGAACATAAGGAGGGTTCCTTTTTATCTCTCTCTTGAAATCCCCCTTAATCACAGTTTAATATTGCAATGTTTGCTTTAGTTTTGATTTCTGAAAATAATTATTCAACTATTGTTAAGTCTTGATAAATATTGTGTAAAGAAGGTGCAATGGACCTAGTCAGCCTCCTCACCCCCAATGCCCTGTAGCATGTGTGAGGGGGAAGGTGGTAACTTTGTCCCACTCTCTCATTTTCTGGGGTGAGTTAAGTCGGGCTCAGCTCCTTTCGCTATCATTGGGCAGTGTGGCCTTGAGCACTGTGGCTCTCTCACCTGATAAGGGAAAGAAGGGACTGTTCATGCTTGTTGATGGCAAATACCCATTACGGGCTCTTTTACAGCCCTGCCATTCCCCATCCGAATGGAGTGAGCTGGACCTATTCTTATGCTAGGGGGTAGCCTGATCTCCGTATTTTTCTGAAGTCTGGAAGGGGGTAAAACTCCATGAGGCAAAATTGTCAATCAGTTGTAGGAATGCTTTCATTTTCTGTCTTGCAAACTGGAGATCCAGGTTTGGGTTTAGATTATATTTGTCATGATTTTGGGTTTCAGTGTGGTTGGTAGGTTATAAAGGTTCTCATTAGAAGTCTGTGTTGCCTAGTGGGCTGGACTGGCTTCTGAGCATGATACTGCAGAGTGGAGGGGTTATGTCTCCATGTCTTGTATAGTATGTCGTTCCACTTAATTTCTCTAGCTGCCTGTTTGGAGATGGAAAACCTCTTGGGACTCATCCTTCTTTGGGACACCCTCAGCCACTGGGCAGGCGTGATGGTATAAAAGGGCATTGTCCCCATGGCTGTTCTCAGGTTTGCAAAACCTAAAAGGACTGTTGGTGTCCTTTTTAAAATCTGTACTGGAACAATGCTGCTGAGTAGCATATTTAATAAATTGCTTAATACACATGTGGCCCCTGCTTTTAATCATACTATGGTATGGGGCTTCCATCTTAACTCTTATGTATTACTTAAAGCTAAGCCCAGAATGGCCTCATTTATGTGAGCTTCAGGGCTGTTTTTTCCAAGATGCGTTCACTGGAAATGTTTTAGAGGTTACTTTTCTATACCTTATTCTGGTCAAACATTTGACTAGTTTATAGATGAGTAGTTGAAATGTCCCATTAGTAGTGTTTAAATACTTAGTGTCATACACTCAATATTCTTTTCCTGATAGCACATTCAATATATATTTCTGGGTATTTGATCTATATAACATAGTCCTCTGTGATCAGAATAGTCCTCTGTGAAATTCTCTGGAATCTTTTGAGCATAATGCTGACAAAACTGGTTTTGCCCTTCCTTTGCGAAGTCAAGTATTACAATAGCTTAATGACTTTGGTCATTTCATCATTTATTAGTAACGCCCATTAGGACAAGACTTTTTGCTCTGTTAAGTCTTGTGGTTGATTAAGGAGAAACTAATTTTAAATAAAGAGATAATTTCCTTTTCTGGAATTTGGTAGTGTGTAATACAAAAGATCTTATAAAAGTATTTATTTTAAATTAAATGTGAGGTGATAAAATGCTAATGTGCTTTTAGTGAAATTTTTCTCTAGGGGAATGACCAGCTTTGTTCATTTATTGTGTCTCAGAATTTCTTATACTTTATTGCGAATCTGCTCATCTTTGTTAACACACAATGTTGTTTTAATGGTTTGTATTCAGTTACAGTATTTCAACTATACTGTTCTTCACATGGATTTATGAAGAGGGAAACTTGTGCTAATTCTGTTTTGTAGCACTTTGTCTGTTCTCCCCAAGAAATTTCCTGTACCCTAATTAGTTTTTTATGCGGAAATTTTGTAGTGTGTATAAATTAGTAAATAAATGTAATCTGTCTGGTAGAGAAGTGGGAGGAAAGGTGTATAAGCTCAAGTAACAGGTTATTAAGCTTCATCTTAAAATTGAAGATTTAGTCAGGAGGCGCACCCAGCATTCATCTTCAACCGTTCCATCTGCCAAAAGGGGTTTCAAGGAAGTCGGAGAAAGAAATCCTATTTAAATGTATAAATTTACATTGCATCATAAAAGTAAAAAAAGAAACACTGTGGCTTATTTAAATTTGTTAACTGCCTAGAGAATGCATAATAGATATAGGTATGCTTGAGATTGTCTGGTTGTCAAGCATTCCGCACAGTGTTAGGGTATTTAAATTTATGGAGCAGTCTCCTATCCTTTCACTGAATGGAGCAAGTCATAGAAAATAATAGCATTCTAATCTCTGCATAGCCCTTCCTATCATCTTGCCTATACCTCTGTTAGGTTTCTGTCCTGAAAAATTGTCCCCTTGTCCACTAACCACTAGAGGAATTCAGCTCTCTCTCTGAAGCTGGGCATGCACTACAAGTAATATGAAACTAAACCCAAAAAGCTTTGTACTTCATCCAAATTCTAGAGTTGGCCACTACTGTGTTTCTTCGCTTTGTCAGGCTCTGTTGGTATTCCGAGGAGAAAGTATATTCCCTAAATATTGGATGTGGGATCTTGGCACCTTACAGGTTTTCCTGGTAGTTTAGCACTCCTTTTTTCTTTTTTTTTTTTGGACTTTTCACAGGCGGTCATTTCTTCTGGTAGAGTGGCTAAACACAGTGGTCTCCTGGGCATACTAGATGCTTTGGTTTTTACAGATTTGCAAGGACCGGTTTTATTGGACACAGAAAAGCACTCACTGTTATACAAGCCAAAACATGTGACTGTAGATTCAAATAATCATCCACTAGACTCTCCCACCCCCTACCCCCCTGCAGCATCCTTTTGTATATACTACATATTCTCAGTATGGAGAACTCCTTGGACTAGCTAGCGTATTCAGGGGTTTGCCCACCCTAGGACAGAGAAGACCATCCTTTACAGTACAGTTATTAACCTGCTTCTTTAAATGAGACAGGGAGAATAACCTGAAACCCATTAATCTTTCTCGATAATGAACTGGTTGGAAATGTTGGCTCGGCTAATGGAAATGTGGTTTTCAGTTATGGTGGAAGTTTAGATTTCGTGAAATAATAGTTATAGCAAATTTCAAACCATTTGAGATTATTTTGTGCAGTACGATAAGAAAATGGGAGTTTCTACTCTTGTGATAGAAGTGACAAGTTGTCTTATACTATTACCATGGAGAGACGATTGGTCATGTGCCATTGCTGTGGAAATATAGGCTGTAGATTTGTAGAAGATAAGAGTTCTGGGTAGGATAGTAAGGCAGTTATACTTGCATGGGGGTGCAGTGTGGATTGTGTAGGCTACACGGGGATGGGGGCCATAGAGGTATGTAAGTAACGCTTTGTAACTTCAACTAACATTGAGGCAAAATAAACTAAGAGTTGGCACCTTTCCTAGAAGTACAGCAGAAAGATTTATTATATATTTATATTTGTGTTCTAAATCTATTCCCGTTTACTTTGGTCTGTTATTAGATATAAGTATCAAAATGTTCTATACTATTCACTAATGCAATTTTAAAATCTGCTTTCCCTTTTGTGGAGATGGATCCGTTTTAGCAGCTGGTGCAATTTAATTGGGGGGGGGGGGGGGGGGTTTAGTGTTTTTTTTTGGGGGGGGGGGGGGGCAGAGTTTAGTCTAAGTTTTACTGTCTTCAAATCGTACTGCTGATTCACTTGAGAGAGATGACCGCCGAGTTCTGAAGAAGTCGATACCACCAGCTGTCGCTTTCCCATGCTGCCATGGGAAGTGCTGGCAGTGGCTGGGTCCTAGCGTTCACCCCCCTGAACTGCGTCATGATGCTGCTCAGCCTAAAAAGGTTGCTGACCAATAACATTTCTTGTCTCATGTCTTTAGAAATCAAGCTTGTGGCTCCTTTTTGCTTCACTGTAGCACGCTGTGCTGAGATGGCCTGGAAGCATTTAGAAGCTTTGTGTTTTCTTTTAGAAAGTAGTGCTATCCAAGAGCTTTGAGTCGTTACGTTTCCCCTTAGTCCCAGCCTGTGCATTTTAAAACACACTATTATATTGCCCACTGTAGATGAAGTTGCAAGCAAAGCTTTCAGTATTAGTTTCTGGACTGTGTTTGGAAATCTACTAGGTGGGACGTTTTCTCCAGCCATTTTTTTTTTTAATGCTCACCACGGAACTGGAGATGTTTGCTTTCTCCCCATATTTGTGTGGTAAACTGTTCAAATTTACTGACTTCATGTTTTGGCATTACAACATCTGAATCTTTTTTGCTTATCAGTTTGTCTATAACTTTTTTTTTGTTTTTTGTGGGTTTTTGTGGGGTCTTTTTTTGGATACAGGTTTTTCTCTGCCGGTTCAGTGTCCTATGGGGTCTGTACTTCATAAATTGCAGAGAGGAGTGTGGCCTGGCCAACTTTCATCAGTTACTTCCTTGTCTCCAAAAATAGAAAATAATGAAGAGAACTTTTAAATATGGGGAATTTAGCTGGGAAAGTCTGTTCAAATATACCATTTAGTGAAATATGGTGTATGAAATTGTGCTTCCGATTTGCTGAATGTCAGCAATTGAAATCCACAGGGCAACTTGATGTATTGCAACGTTTTCCTACCTTTCTTTACTCCTACAACTGTCTTACATTTTAATACCAGATACAAGTCCATTTTTGATCTTGTCCTACTTTCCTGAAAGTCATGGATGGGATTAGCTTCATGCAAGTTGCAGCCTTATTCCTAGGTTGACTTGGAACATCATTATGTATTCTGGCCTGGGACAACAGAAAATGACAAATCCGTGTCCAGATGGACTTGCAATCTTTCCATATCCCAGAGGTTAGAAAAGTGTGCGTGGAGAATCATACAAAGGTCAGAAGGGTTAGAAGGTTTTAAGGATTTTTTCCTTCGTTATAAAACTTGCTGTTAGCGTTATGAAACTGGTGACACTGTTTGAAGAGGCAGCTGAATGAAGACCAAATTAACTGTATTTGAAAGAAATATTAAATATGTGACATAACACACAGGAAGTTTTGGGGGGTGGGTTGGCACGGGAAGCTAGGTAAGCCGCATGAGTGAAACGGGATATAACAAGAGCAAAGCTGCAAGGTTCCAGAATGAGAGAAAACATGGAAATTAAATAACTTGATACCAGAAGAGAGGAGGAAATCACTGGAAAGATGTCAGTAGTGGTTTGAGCTACAGAAAAGAAATCTTAACTTTTTTGTGTTTTTTGTTTTATTTTGAGAGAGAGAGAAGGGAGAACAAAGGGAAGATCAGGGTATTCTCTGGGTCACAGTTGACTTCTAATGAGTTGTTCAGTTTTTCTGTACAAACAGCTGTGCTTCATAACTAGGTGGTACCTTACACAATTGGTGATAAATACAGCAAGGGGAGCTTGAAGTAGAGAAGATGGAAGATGACCATTATGGGCAAAAGGTGATAGCGGTGATAGAGGCTGGGTTTTAGAGATTGTTGTAGAGTTCACGGTTGTGTAATTCCTTTTTCTCTCTCTCCTTTCACATACTCTTTTTCTAGCCTGGCTTCCCTCCCTCATCTCTTAAATAATTTTTGTCAACATTTTTTAAACCTTTTCTTTTGGTCTGTAACCTTTCTTTCATTGTCTGTTCCTTGTGGTTTTCTCTGCTTCAAATAAATCAAATACTGAAGCTAATATGCATAGGTTCACTGTAGTGTGAACGCTTCAGAGAGGAGAGATTTTCAAATTTCATTTTGTTTCTTGGCTCTTGGGTATAGCCATTGTGTTCATACTACCTAGCTTGATTAAAGAACTGATGAGGAGGAAATACAAATGCAGACTTAAGACCTATGTAATGACTTAGAATTTGCAGTGCTAAGTACAATATCTGAATTTGGCTGGGAGCTTATAAACAGGCTCATGAATATTAAAATACAGGATATACAAAGCTCAGGCTTGTTGTGTTGGCTGCAGAGGGCATGTCTGCGCAGCAAAGTGATTTTAACTTGTCTTATTGTACCTGTGCTAGTTTTATCTAGGAAATGTGTGATAGTAGAAGTGAAGTTTCATCAGCACGTGTTGGCATCTAGAACATGCATTACATACATTCATCTCAGACTTAAAGTAGGCACGTACTTTTATTTTTTAATACTATCCCACGTCATTTGCTTTCAGGGATGTTTTGAATTCCTGTTTACATAAAAATGATATGCAGGTTTTAAGTAGGGAAGAACTTGTTCTTGAGAAACAACACTGCATTGGCATCTATTGGTCTGGTATAATGAATCAATGAAAACTCTTACATGGACCTTGATCAGAGGGGGGTTACTTAACCCAGTGGATGGCAATTGACAGCAGTGGGAAGACGGTGGGGTGGTGCTTCTGTTAACTTTCTCTAGACAAGAGCTGAAGGAGGGTGAGGAATGGGACGGGGGGAGGAGTTGCATCTGTCCCACTGCCTGAGAGTGTTGTTAACTCCTACAGAGTGGTACAACAAAGTGCTAAGCTGCCCATTGATGAATTACTTCACCAGTGTCACTTAAGTTTGCAAATATTCTGGAAAAGGAAGCAGAACTTGGCAGAGTTCCTCGTTTTGCACACCCAAACACTGTTCAATTTTTTCTGCTCTGAGCACAACTCATTACTGTAATGGCTGGGGGGGAGATGTTAATCCCCCTGGTGACAGCCGCGTACAGGCATGCCAAGCTCCAACACCGGATCAGAGCATTGCACTGATGCTAGCGGCCTCTCCGGTACTGGGGTGGAAAGACACCAGGACTGTCACTGTGGTGGATTGCTGAGACTTATCAGGTGGTTGAGTGGCCATCTATAGCGTTTGTGTCTCCCAAAGCCTTAGCCTAAGAGAGGAAGATGTCTGGCTTGTCGTGGGCAGCTATTTGAGGTTGCATGTTGATAGTGGCTTCGGGGTCGGTTGGCAAGAATGTGGAGGAGGCAGTTGGCTGTGAAGATAAGGGAATGGTAGGATGGGGTACTGATGAGCTGGTCTAGCATGAAGTTGAGGGGTCAGTCAGCTGGGATGAGATGGCTTGGTTGATACCAGTGTCATTGGAGGTGATGTGCAGGTGGTTGGTAAGTCCTCCTGACAAGTGCTCCCAAACAGGAGGGAGTCCTCAAAGTCATCCTGATCCTCCTTTGCCTGTTTCTTGGTCTTGCTGAAGAGCAGTGGGGAGGCAGGATTGGAGGATTCTCCTGCTTCTCTCAGTCAAATCCCTATGCATCCTCAGATGCTTCAAGGTTGACCCTGGAATTGGTAATGGAGCGGGGTTCTTTTCAGTCACCCTTGCCAGAATCTGCCACAGCTCCTCTTATGAAACACAAGTCACCCCTGCAGTGCCTGCGACTCATTTGGCACCATGGCTGCCTTAGACTGTGTTCAATATCTTGGCCGTGGCATGGCACTGGAGCTAGTCCCAGCTGTGTCACCGAGCAGCCAATTAGGAGATGATATACTCACCGATGTCCTGGATGTTCTCGTCCACTCCAGGTGACAGAGGTCCATCACCTTTGCCTGCTTCCAGTTGATTGACTGTCTCATGGAGATTTCATAGATTTCATAGACATCAGGGCTGGAAGGGACCTCGGAAGATCATCGAGTCCAGCCCCCCGCCCAAAGGGCAGGAAGTCAGCTGGGGTCATAGGATCCCAGCAAGATAAGCATCCAGTTTCATCTTGAAGGTGTTCAATGTAGGCGCTTGAACCACCTCCGGCGGCAGGCTGTTCCAGACCTTGGGGGCTCAGACAGTAAAGAAGTTCTTCCTTATGTCCAGCCTGAAACGATCTTGAAGTAGTTTGTGACCATTCGACCTCGTCATCCCTTGGGGCGCTCTGGTGAACAAACGTTCCCCCAGATGCTGGTGGTCACCCCTGATAAACTTATAGGTGGCTATCAGATCACCCCTGAGCCTGCGCTTTTTCAGGCTAAAGAGCCCCAGGGCTCTCAGCCTGTCATCGTAGGGTCTGCTTCCCTACATGTCAGAGGATTATTAGTGGTGACCACTCTGGGTGCAGGCTGTTGTTGACACGCTCCAAGGGATTCTTGATGCTGTTCTGTTACAAGAAGAGGAAAGTCCCTGGGATGGGTGTCCAGCAAAATGAGCGTGGCAGGCTGTATATAGGTGAGGTCACCTGCCAGCCAAGTCCTATGACTCCTGGAACTTAGGCCTTACATACCTAAAGGGACCATCTCTTCTGTTATGTTACTTCACAGTCCCTAAGATCAGCCAAGAGCAGCTTCCTGCAAGTACCATCCGTGCTCCAAGTTTTCTCAGCAAAAAAGCAAGAGAGATCATTCTTGGTAGTTGCTCCTCAGCTCTGAAACTCCTTCCCCTTTGGAGCACACCAAAGCTGGAGCCTGGAGATCTTTTGGAAGTAATTTAAGACCTTTTTATTTGGGCAAGCTTTTAGCAGGCAGGATGAAACTTTTGGGTGTTCCCTGGGGAATTATTATTTATATTATTTGGTTTTAGGACTTTTTTTATTGTAGGCTGTCCTGTGCTTTTTTTTTGGAAGGGCTGAACAGATGCATAAATAAATAAAAGGAAGTTGAATTCTGTGCCAAGTCAGAGACGGCTCTTTGGAGCAGTTAGAGGGTAAGGGAGTGTAAGGGGAAGCAAAGTATTGTGGGATGCTAGAGGACTGACTAACTCCCTATAATGCTCTGCTGGAGGGTGTCATGTGCTTCACAATGAAGCACTTCAAGTTTTTTCTTTCTTTCAGGGTCATTTTTGAAGTGCAGCAGCACTCTGAAATTCTTTATTAACTGTACATCTGTGCCTGGGCTTTCTGGAGAGCTTTAATGGCACTTAGAGTGCTTCAGATATTATGTCTGGCCATACCCTTAGTATCATCACAGAGGATGATCTTTTCAAGCAGTGGTTAAAGTTATGAAGCTTTTTCAGAATTTCATAGGGAGCTTTTCAGGCATACAGAAATGTTCAGTGATGCATGAATGTGCCGCGAGACTGAAATGGTTCCTGCGTATAAACTAACTTCTGCTACCCGCTGGTTGGTTGTAGAGCACCTTTCCACCCATCTTCAAGTAATTGAATCATAAAGTATTTACTAATGGTTTCTGTTGGATACCAGTTTCAGTTATTTTATATTTTAATACGCCAGCCAATAAACTTGACAAAAATAACTGATGTACTAGGCAGGCACAGCAGTCAAAGGTAGATGGGCTTCATTCTTACTGCCCTCATGGGGCAGACATGCATCGATCTAAATCAGACCTGGTGATTAATACAGAATGTGGATATCTTGTGTTGAACAGAACTGGCAGTTAGTTCTCTTACCTGTATGAAGTACTTGGGAGGAGACCTGGGACTTGGGACCCCTGCTAAATGGGCAGAAACAATTGGTGACGGACAGAGGGGACAAGGCTGAACTCCTCAACGAGTTCTTTGCCTCAGTGTTCCTAAGTGAGGGGCAGGACAAGTCTCTCACTGGGGTTGTAGAGAGGCAGCAGCAAGGCGCCAGACTACCATGCGTAGACCCTGAGATGGCACAGAGTCATTTGGAAGAACTGGATGCCTTTAAGTCGGCAGGCCCGGATGAGCTCCATCCAAGGGTGCTGAAGGCACTGGCCGACATCATTGCAGAGCC
>NW_005841857.1:2047932-2048968 GCF_000455745.1 Alligator sinensis
CTCTTTCCTGCTTATGCAGGGGGTCGGACTCGATGATCTATTGAGGTCCCTTCCGACCCTAGCATCTATGAATCTATGAGACGAGTGCTGCTCTAACCTGTGAATTTGGCTGGTTTGATTCACAGGAAAAATTATTTCCCGGTCTCTGGCGGTCGTAGTTTCTATAAGGGAGGGCAGATCTGCACCTTTTTAGACTAACTCTGTGCGTGCGTGTGCGTGTGTAATTGCTTTCAATTAATGGTGGAAGCTTAGATTTTGTGAAATGATAGTTATAGCAAACTTGAAAATATCTGAGATAATTTATATATGAGCACAAACCTTCCTGACTCCAAGTTGAGTTAATCAGATGCTATGAAAGGGCATATAGAAAGCAGAGTGTAAGAGGAGAGAGAAATTATAATTCAAAAGACAGGGGAGAGAGAGGAAGGAAGGGAGAGGAGGTGGGGGAAGGGGACAGGGTTAGGAGAGAGAAGCAAACAAGCAGTAAATACATAGGAACAAAGCGGGGTCACAAAAGCTAATCCAGGTAATGAGATCAGAATCAATACTCCTTGTTTAAACCATGCTTAATACAGTCCGGTTTCTGATGAATTTCTTGTTCTGCATTTTCTGTTTCAAACTGAGTTTTAAAGGGAATTTATTTATTTATTTATTTATTTATTTATTTATTTATTGCCTGAAAATATCCTACCTGAGACCGGCAGTGGGGAGCGTCCAGGGAGGTTGAACTGCTTTGCCACAAGGTTTTGTGTCTTTCTGCATCTGTTTGGTGTTTGCTCCTTCCTACAGGTAGAGATTGCCCTCTCTGTCCAGTATATGTAGCAGAGAGGCATTGTAAGCAGGTGATGGCAAATATAGTTTCATAGTTGGTAGGGTCAGAAGGGACCTGAGGAGATCATCTAGTCCAACCCCCTGCCGTGGCAGGAAAGAGTACTGGTGTGAAGCGACCCCGGCCAGATGTTCGTCCAGCCTCCTTTTAAAGACCCCCAGGGTAGGAGCCAGCACCACTTTGCTTGGAAGTTGGTTCCAGATCCTA
>NW_005841857.1:2049322-2049786 GCF_000455745.1 Alligator sinensis
AGGAGGAGGATCACCTCCTTGTACCTGCTCAAGATGCACCTGTGGATGCACGACAAGGTGTGGTTGGCCTTCCTGACCGTGTCCCCACACTGTCGGCCCATGTTCATTGTGGCATTGATGACTCCAAGATCCTTCTCTGTCTCGACACTGGCGAGAAGGGAGTTCCCCAGCCTGTAGGTGTGCCTCTGGTTCTTCCTCCCCAGGTGCAGTACCCTGCACTTGTCAGCGTTGAACCCCATCCTGTTCTCCTCGGCTCACCCCTGTAACCTGTCTAGATCCGCTTGCAGCCGGTCCCTCCCTTCTAGCATACCCACTTCACCCCACATCTTAGTGTCATCTGTAAACTTGAACGGGGTGCTTTCTACCCCCTCGCCCAAGTCACTGATGAAGATGTTGAATGGTGTGAGCCCGAGGACCGAGCCCTGGGGAACCCCACTGCCCACATCCCTCCAGGTTGAATAAGA
>NW_005841857.1:2050003-2059302 GCF_000455745.1 Alligator sinensis
AAGACCTGCCCCTAATGAACCCATGCTGGTTGCCCCTGAGCATAACGTCCCCTGCTGGCCCTTCCTGGACATTTGCCAGGATAATTCTTTCGAAAAGCTTCCCCAGGACCGAGGTAAGACTCACGGGCCTATAGTTTTCTGGGTCCTCCTTCCTCCCTTTTTTGAAGATGGGGACCACATTGGCCCTTTTCCAGTCCTCTGGCACATCGCCTGAGAGCCATGAGTGCTTGTAGAGCTGTGCTAGAGGTCCCACAGTGACCCCTGCTAGTTCCTTTAGCACTCTGGGGTGGAGATCATCAGGACCTGCAGATTTAAATACATCTAGTCCCTCCAGAAGTTCCCTGACAAGGTCCTCATTAACGCTAGGCTTGGGTGTGCCACCCACAGGGCCCTCGGTGGTGCCAGTGGGGGAGATATCCGGATCCCTCCTCAGAAATACGGAGGCAAAGAAATTGTTGAATATGTCAGCTTTTCCATCAGGTGAGATGACCAGATTCCCTAGCGTGTCCTGTAGAGGCCCCACGTTACTTGGCACCTTCTTTTGCCCCCCTATGTATTGGAAAAAGGACTTCTTGTTGTCCTTGATCTGGGTCGCTTGTCCCAGCTCCATTTCTGCCTTGGCCTTCCTGACTGCCCGCCTACATTCCCGAACTACTGAGGTATAGCTCTCTCTTGTGATGGCCCTTTCCTTTCCAACGGGTGTATGCCTCCCTGACTCCTTTCCCAGATGCTTTTGGTGAGCCATGGGGGCCTTTACGCCCTCTTGTCCCCCTTTGACTCGTGTAGTGATTACTTTCCTTCGAGCTTGAAGGATGGTCTCCTTAAGGAATGACCACTCCTCCTGGACACTCAACTCCCTCCTGCTCTGGGACCTCAGTGCTTCCCTCACTAGTTTTCTCACCTCGTTAAAGTCTGCCCTCTTGAAGTCGAGGGCTGCTGCCTTGCTGGAGGCTTTCGCCACCTTTCATTGGATGGTGAATTCCAGCAGACAATGATCGCTATTGCCTAGGTGGTCAAGCACCCGCAGACCCCATACCAGGTCATGCCCGTGGTCAGGACCAAATCCAACAAGGTGTCTCCCCTGGTGGGGCTGTGTACCTCCTGGGTTAGATGGAGGTCCTGTATGTCAGTTAAGAACCTGCGTGAGCGGTCAGACCTGGCTGTCTGCTCCTCCCAGCAGATGTCTGGCAAGTTTAGGTCACCCATGATGACCACAACCTTGGACCTAACTATCTCCATGAGGTGACTTAAGAATTCCTGATCTTGATCTTCTCCTTGGTTGTGTGGTCTGTAGTAGACCCCCACTGTTAAGTCCCTTTCTCCCTGACCCCCTTGTATTCTAACCCAGAGCACTTCCGTTTGCTCCTCTCTGACCCAGTGTTACTTACTATGGATGTGTGTTGCTCCTTGACAGAGTACCACACCTCCACCCTTCCTGCCTGTCCTATCTTTTCTGTAGAGCCGGTAGCCCTTGATATTCACCGCCCAGTCGTGTGTTGGGTCCCACCACGTTTCGGTGAGCCCCACTATGTCTGGGTTGGTGCTGGCTAACAAGAGGCGCAGCTCCTCCTTCTTGTTTCCCACAGGTCGGACTAGTTCCTCCTGCTTGTTCCCCATGCTGCGATCATTAGTATAGAGGCATTTGAGGCCTCCTGAAGATGAATGGACCGCCCCCCTAATCCCAGCGGTACCTAGGCCCATGTCACTTGCGTGATTACCTGTTTCGCTTGTCATCGGTTTAGGCTGGGCTGCTCCTGCAGGCGATGCTTGGCTTGCTTGTCTGAGGCTTCCTGTGCCCATGCCACCCCCTTCCCCCAACGAACCTAGTTTAAAGCCCGCCGGAGGAGATCCGCCAACCTAGAAGAATATAACATTGGCAGAGTTGCAGGTGAATGAACTGTGAATGTAGTGCTTGTTATTCGGTCCAGTGATGATGTGGGTTGTGTTAATGAGGGACACAGCAGGCATTTGAGTCAGTTGCAAGGCTTGGAAGCCTCAGTGAGGATGGGAGTTAATTAGCCTGTTTGAGATGCCATTTGAGGTTGTGGGGGCTGTCTGTAAGTCAGGACAGGTTTGCCCCCCGCAAAGACTACCTTGAGATGGTCATCCTTTTTCAGGAGTGGCTGGACATCATTAAAGATGTGTCTTAGGTCTTCAAGCTAGGGGCTGTAGGTAGGGTGAGCAAGCATCCCAGTTTGGCTGGGACAGTCCTGGATTTCATAGGCTGGTCCTACTGGTTGGTGAAAAGTCACAGAAGCAGAGGGGGAGGCCAGGAACACCGCTGACTGAGAGGTGGGAGCAGTCCCCCAGATTTCCTTAAAAATAATATGGCCACCCTAGCTGTAGGTGAAAACCATAGAGAGTCCATTGTTCTTAGCCCAGGGTTGGTATTGTACCAGTTTGGGCCAAGTCTGACTTTGTTGGTCTGTTGTTTTAGGATTGTATTGTGATGGTAGGAATTTCTGCTCCAGAACCTCCAGGTGTTCATCCTTACGGTGGGTGGGTGGTGGGCTCAGAGCAGATGCAGCTACAATGTAGAGCTTGACTGTAGGTGCTGGATCCAGTGGTGTGCTTAGGATGAAAGCCGATGGGTGACAGTAGCTGTGCTGGCTAGTAGGTTTCTGATGCAATGTGGTGGCAATGTGGCCACTGCAAACCTTCACTGTATTGTCTTGTTCTGGAATCATTTGGGGAAATATGGAATAACTTGGCAATTCATGCTCATTTTTTACCTTTAATGGTATTACTCTACAGCCTTAAAGCCTGTGTTGAATAATCGAGCGAGACTAGAGATGGGAACAGTCTTCGTGCTGCCAGGGTACAGAACTTTTTTCCCCCCCTCCTTTGCACCCAACAAATGAGTGGAAGAAGAAGCTGGATCATCTGCCTGATTGGGATATAAACTCCCTAGGGAGTGCTGCCCTCTCAGGGTCAGTCAGTGATGGGGGAAGTCATTTTGAATCCTCCTTGGGGACTAAACCTGGGCAGGAAGATCCCAATACACTTATTTTTTTCATACCTGAAAGTTGAATGTGAGGAGAAACGTGTAGGTCAGTGTACTTGTGCTACTGCTATATGATTTAAGTAAATGTTATTTCTTTTTCAGAAGAAGCGTGTTTTTATTTTACAAAGTAATAATTAAGTAGCAGTACGTTCTGTCTGGTGAGTGGATACTGGGGAGGAGGGGAAGAAAATTTTAGTTGCCTCTTGTAATATATGTTAACTTAGTTAACAAAATATGTAGTTCCTTTGCGTGTCTTTATTTTCTTAAATGAAAGGTTATTGACTGCATTTTTTCTTTTCAATTGCACAAGTAATTTGAATTTAAATAGTGAAAGTTTGATCTGGTATAATCTAAGTGGAGGTATTTTGTATTCTTAGTCTGTTAATAACAGTTTTCCCCAACTGTTAACACCACATATAGGTCAGACTGTTTACAGACACATTAGCTTAGTGCTCATGTGTGGTAGGATTTAGTATTAGGATAAGATTTCCAAACATTGTTTCAAAGTGTGGTATTTAGTTGTGGGTCCGCTAACCTTCTTTAATGCAGTCCTCACTGAGCACTCTTGACTGAGACTTGCCAGTACACTGGAATGAATGTCACAATAGGCTCTGAAGACTAGAGCAACTGGTGGATTGGAGAGGTGAATCAAAGCCATTTCAAATTAAGAATGCTTGAAACAAATTTCTGAACTATGCGTTTGATCATAGTTATGCTTTTGCAGACGAAACCATACTCGGACTTAAGTGGTAAAGGATGTCTTTGCCATTCCTTCAGATAGCAAGAAAGGTGATCAATTTTGCTAAAACAGAGGTCTGTAATTCCAGTAACTCTTACCCACAGCTTTTAGCTCTTGTACGGCTGTCAGCGGCCAGTCATCTTGGGCGCAGGTGATTTAATTACATCTGAGATCCTGTAAACAGGCATCTTCTCAATCCTGTCCTGAAATTTCAGTCCATCTTGGTACATCCCCCAAGACTGAAGAGATGTCTTTTTTGAATGATCAGTGGATCAGACATATGTTCCATACAAAAATGCTTTTATTATTGGTTTGATTATTAAAAGGTTCTTTTAATAATGGGAGGCTGATTGAAGTCCCGAGAATAACTGTCCAACCTTTTGTGTATGGAGACCTGGTGAAATACGTTAAGCTTTCTCAAGGAGAAATGTACTAAAGTGTCAGACTCACTGTCATATGTGGCAGGTGTGTGTGTGTGTGTGTATATACACATACACGTGTGTATATTATGTCACTCATGTTTTAAACACATGGAATGTGCAGTCCTCAAGACCAGAAAACATGAGGTCACAAACAACCATAATGGCCATCTAGATAGAGTAGACGGGTCTGAATTCTAGGTGTATTGTGGAAGGAAGGATGTGTTGATAAAGGTAGGCAATAAAAATAGTCACAGACTCCTACCCCTGCATCAGTATGCCTGTCAACTAGAACCTAAATAGAGAACAAGGGTTGCACATGGTGGTTTCCTTTCTCCCCACAGCTCTTGGGGCACGCACCCATATCTTAATTTTACCTGTGGAACTGATTTGATATTGCCAACTACATCTTGCTTGGGGTTTTCTTTAAGAGAGGAGATATCAAAATGGCACAGAGTGAATGTGTCTCTTCATTTCATCTTTATTGGTAGCTGTAAGGAAAGGATCATGTGCATAAATATGGTGAGTCTTTTTCTTAAAGCTATAAAAATAGAAATGTTGAAAATCATGAGAGTCATACTGTTAACAAATTTTGAGCAAGGTGCGAAGGGCGAGACAGAATTTAAACAGACCCTTGGGTCATTCCAACTGATGTGAAAAGTTCATTGATTAATGGACAAAACTGAGATTAATTGCCGAGGATAAGCACAGTGTTACAGGACAAGTCTCTCTCTGCCACAGACGGCTCTCAGCCTGCTTCTCCTCAGCCGGGAGTGTGGGGTAATCCTTCAGTGTTGAGGAAAGTGTCTTGGTCAGGGTTACCATATTTCCAGTTCCAAAAAAGAGGACACCTGTGGGTGGGGCGGGAGCATATGGTTGGGGGGAGCAGTGATATGCCTGCCCCTGACTCCCAAGCCACAGGCCCCCCAGCCCTGCTGCTGCCCCTGACTCCTGCCCCGCAGACCATGCTGGTACCCCTCACTCCCAACCTGCAGTGCCCCCCCCGCCCCCATCCCTGCTGATGTCTCAGTCCCAACCTGCAGCGCCCCCTCCCCCCATCCCTGCTGGCATGTCTCACTCCCAACCTGCAGCCCCCTGGCCCCGCCTGTGCCCCGGGCTCCCAACCCACAGTCCCCTCTCCCTCTGGTGTGCCTCACTGTCAAGCCACAGCCCCCAGCCCTGCCCATGCCCCTCACTCCTGATCTGCAGCCCCTACCCCTTAGCCTTGCAGGTGCCCCTCACTCGCGACCTGCAGCCGCCTACAACCCACACAGCTCCCTGCTGCCTCTCAAGAATCCCCCCAACCCTCTTCCACTGTTGGCGGGACAGGCACCTCCCCTGCGTTGCTGCAGCCCCAGTGCAGGCAGGCGTGCACACCCACACCCATCCCATCCTGCCCAGCCCCCCACAGCCCTACTTGCCTGCAGCTGCTGGGGCCACGCACAGAGCATGTGGTGCCCCTGGCCTACAGTCACCCTTCCCCTTCTCCCCCCAGCCCCAGGCAGCTCCTTGCTGGGGCAGGCTGGGAAGTGATGGGAAAGCAGAGGCAGAGCGAAATCCTGGACATTTTCTGATATTTTAAAAAGACTGCCCGGGTGGAGATGGGAGTACCCAAAAAGAGGACATGTCTGGGAAAACCTGGACCTGTGGTAACCCTAGACTTGATATGCACAGCAGTCCCACAGATGTTGTCTGAAGAGTTACCCTTCCCAAGTTCCTTCCACTCGCATTCACTGTTTGAGGATGGCTGGTAAATGTGATCTTAATATTCTAATCCAAGATTCCTCATTGCCTTTGTTTAAATGTCTTTGTTTCACTGAAGCCTTCAGAGCTGGATCAGACCAGGTTCTTTTTGTGGATAAGAAAGGTGGATCTTTTGGGGGATCCATTAGCAGCAGGATACTTCCTTCTTTTCTTTCTTATCCACTTCTCTCTCGCTGTCTCTCTGTGTGTCTGTCGCTCTCTCTGTCTCTCTCACAATTTATCTAAACTTTCTAAGAACAATCCATACAGTTAGCATTAGTGGTGGTTATGCAGAAAAGCTCTGCGCAGTGAGTTTTGAATGTTAATTTTACCGTAATCATTTGACGCTTTCCTGCCCTCTTGACTTTTTAAATCTTTTAAAATGGTAATATTTCCTAAATGTTTCTAGTGATGTATGCATAATGTGTGGTCTTGAATTGTAGTTAGGTTTTTAATTCTATTGAAATGATTGGGAATTTTGTCTTTCCTAACAATAAGATATGAGTTTATTTGCAGAAAAAAGTAACATGCTTGCATAACTTGATTTCTTTGTATTAATTTGTTTTATATGTGGGTGCGTCTACATGTGCAATTAATGTGCTTGAATTTTCTGTTCAGAAAATTCAGGCGCATTAAACTGCACCCCAGCATGCATCTGAGCATGTGTCCATTGGGAGCAGTTTAGTCTAGGACTGCTCCTGCCCTGTTCTGCCCTCTGGGCTCCCCCAGGTCCCAGCCCTGTGCTGGCAGGGGGCACAGGGCTGGCCCCAATGTCCGTGGGTTGAAGGAGAGCTGTCAGGACAGATCCCAATGTCCCCGTGGCTGGCAGGCAGCTTCCTGCCAAGCTGTGATAGCTCTCCCCACCTCCTGTGGCCCGCTGCTGCCTAGGCTGACGGGGAGCAATTTGCTCCCCGTCAGCTTCTACACGTGTGCTTCAGCACATTAGTTTAATGTGCTGATTTGAATTAATCTACTGTGTAGTACTTGCTGCGCATGTGTAGATGGTGATGCTTGACTGCACATTAGATTAATGCACAGTAAAGTGTCTTGTGTAGATGCAACCCCTGCTAGCTAATGGCAACCAGTAGTAGAATAACAAGATGAGAATTTTCTTCTGGAAATGTATACTTCTCATTCAGTATTGAGAGAACCACTGCAGTTCACAGTTTTTTAGTTTTTCATTTTGCAATTTTACTACTTTACAAGTGTTCATATTTTGAAATTGCCACCATACTCACACATTTTATTATGCACAGTCTGTAGAAAACATCACACCATCATTTTGTGTTTTCTGTTAAAATTGTTATGGGAGAGAATTTCTTAGAAGTTCTGCTAGAGCTGGCGTGTCAGACTCTCCCTGAGCCAGCTCCATTGAGCCAGTGCCAGCTGTGGTGGTAGTCCTGGGGGTCAGTAGTTGGCAGGGCAGTTCTGCGTGGGCCTCTCTCTCTGCCTCGCTTGCCACCCCACTTGCTGCTAAGAGCAGAGCCAACCCTAGCGGGGTGCAGGGCCTGGGGCAGACCAGCCTTTGCAGGGCCCCTT
Organism: Alligator sinensis; assembly: GCF_000455745.1. NCBI lineage: Eukaryota > Metazoa > Chordata > Crocodylia > Alligatoridae > Alligator > Alligator sinensis. The sequence continues at coordinate 2,057,448 of NW_005841857.1, forward strand.
TAACACTGTGCGGGGCTGTGGGACACACCCCCCCCCCCCCCCCCCCCCCCGCCCCCAAGGGCAGGGCACGGCAGTGCCATAGCAATGAAATTTGACACCGGGGCCAGCAGATCCCACGTGCTCCGGATGAGCTGCCCTTCAATGGACATGAAGCTGGCGGTGCATGGGGTGGGGGTTCGGGTGGAGGGGTAGGGGTGGCGAGCGGCTGGACGCTTCTTCTGTGACGCGGGGCTGAGCCACCAGCTCCAGGCGGGCCCCTCAGGAGGGGCCACAGCCACTCTGCCTGGCTCCCGGGGCAGTCGCCACAGTTCACCCTACCCAAGGGATGGCTCTGGCTAATAGCCATGTTGCTGGAAGTGGTATGTCAGCCAGAGTCAAGGTACCACAAAGTCTGTGGCAGGCTACACCCCACTAGCCTTACCTCCAACTTCCAGTAGCCTGTCACAATACCAGTAAGCTGGATGGAATGGGAATGTGGGGTCAGGTCCAGCCCACGGGCTGTATGTTTGATACCTCTGTGCTACAGGATTGAAGTAGTTGCCTTTTGTTCCTTATAATAGTAAAATGTGAAATGCTGTCTTTTGCCACTCATGTTTTAATAAGCACTAGTATAACCGTATGTTTGGGAAACAGTGCGACCCCTCTTTTGTGCCTTTGAGCCACACTGTTCTTTCTTGCAAATCTCCCTGATTTGTGGCATGCTGATTTACTTAGAAAGCTCTACTGAATTCAGTGGGTATCTTTCCATTGAGTTTATTAGCCTTTAGATCAGGACCAAAATGAGCATATCTTCCTTTTGAAGCCCATTCTTTTCAATGTAAAAAAACCCCCAAGAATTTTATTCTGAGTTTTCTGTCCATTTAATAAAATATAACAGCTATTTTAAGTCAAGGCGGTCTGAAACACTGCTTGAAACTTGATAGAAAAAAATAATAATTCTATCTTTCAATTTTTTCTTAGATGGGATCAGTGTTAGCGGACTTCCGCTTTCCAGCCCTTTTCGACAAATTGTCAAACCGCGAGTAGAAAGTAAGCCTATCAATCCTCCTGAAAGCAGCAAAGCTGGTGACTTCAGTCACGTAAAGGTAAGTTTGTGGCATCAAAATAGGTGAAGGCTTCAGCCTTTGTTTTGTACTAAAGATACCTGAAAAAAATTCCCCTTCCTTTAAAGTTTTCTCTCTCCCTGGCTCACCTGCTACCTTTTAGTAGTTTGAAGAAGTTTGTTTTTCTGTATCTTTGGACTTTGTGTGCATGCACGCGCACGCAGACACACATCCACACGACATAACTTAAAGGGATGCTATCAAGTAGACTGTGCTGATAAAGATGTCTGTTCTTGCCTAGCTTCTTTAACTGAGGCTTGTGATAAAGTGGATGTAAAGAGCTCATTTTAGTTGTGGGTTCTCACTGATGAAATGTACTTATTTATTAAGAGAGCTCATACTCTACATGATATGGACTTTAGGTCTTGAGGTCTTGCCTTCAGCATGGATAGCAAGGTTAAAATGTTGGTCCACAGCCTAACAGTGCTGATTTAAAAAACAAATAAACAACCCCCCCCCCCCCCCCCCCGCAAAACCCCAAAAAGCTAGTATCCTAACCTATTAACAAAAGTTTCCCAGTGAGAGATTAATTCTACTCAACACTGAGGCCTTGCCTGGTGTACTGTGTCCAGGTTTGGGCACTGTACTTCAACCAAGACATGGACAAATAGGGAGGAGTCCGGAGGAGAACAAAATGAAAATTATTAAAGGTATAGAAAACATGATATGAGGAAAGGCTGGAAAAACTTGTATTATTTAGGTTGGAGAAGAGAACTGGTGCTTAACTGCCCCCCCCCCCGCCCGCCAACACA